>NC_133326.1:729737651-730060151 GCF_042186555.1 Aquarana catesbeiana | reverse complement strand
GCAGATCTCAAATACTCCAGGTTCTTATGATCTGTAAAAATTAAGACTGGATGAGCGGCACCCTCCAGCAGATAGCGCCACTCTTCCAACGCTGATTTGATTGCCAACAACTCTCTGTCACCTACATCATAATTTCTCTCTGCCGTGGACAATTTGCGAGAGAAGAAGGCCACAGGATATAACAGGGCCTTAGTTCCCTGTCTTTGGGACAACACTGCCCCTACTGCAATTTCAGATGCGTCCACCTCTAGTACGAACGGCAGAGAGGAATCTGGATGCTTTAGTACGGAGGCAGAAGTAAAAAGGCCCTTGAGAGTCTCAAAAGCCTTTTGGGCTTCAGCAGACCAGTGGAAGCGTGTGCCTTGTTTAGTTAGTTGTGTGATGGGTGTGATGATGGCTGAGAACCCCTTAATAAATTTACGGTAAAAATTAGCGAATCCAACGAATCGCTGGATTCCTTTTTTGTCTGTCGGGACTGGCCAATCTAAAACTGCAGCGACCTTTTGAGGCTCCATCTTAATGCCCCTACTGGAAATGATTAACCCCAAAAATGGAATACTTTCCTGTTCAAATTCACACTTCTCAGCCTTTGCATATAGGCCGTGTTGTCGAAGCCGGCCCAACACACTTCTGACGTGCCTGCGGTGGGATTCAAGGGAACAAGAAAAAATTAATATGTCGTCTAAATAGACGATAACAAACAGATCTAGAAAGTCTCGTAACACATCATTGATGAAGTACTGAAATGTAGCAGGGGCATTGCACAGACCGAAAGGCATCACTAGGTACTCAAAATGTCCGTAACAGGTACGAAAGGCGGTCTTCCATTCGTCTCCGTCCCTAATACGAACTAAATTGTAGGCTCCACGGAGGTCAAGCTTGGTGAATATGGTGGCTGTCCCAAGTCTTTGGAACAACTCTGGTACCAGAGGAAGAGGGTAACGGTTCTTCACAGTGATTTTATTTAGTTTGCGGTAATCCACACAAGGTCTGAGGGTTTTATCTTTCTTCTGTACAAGGAAGATGCCTGCGCCTGCTGGAGACGTGGATGGACGAATGAAGCTTTTCTTAAGGTTCTCATCGATATATTCCTTTAAAGCCCCTTGTTCTACTTCGGTCAAAGGGAAGATTCTTCCAAAAGGAATCTCAGCACCGGGAAGTAATTTGATAGAACAGTCATAGGCCCGGTGAGGGGGTAGGACCTCTGCCCCCTGCTTGCTGAATACATATAGGAAATCATGATAGGCAGAAGGGATGGAGAGGTGTAGACTAGGATCTGTATCTAGGCAGAGCAAGGTATGGTTCTCCATTCTGAGTTCTGCAAAACTGTTGGCAATATGAAGAAGGAAAGGTAACTTCACCTGTGATCCAATTAATGTCCGGATTATGAGCCTGTAACCATGGCATGCCCAGGATTATGGAAAACAGGGTTGAGGCGATGATATCCAGGCGTAGCAGTTCTTGATGGGAATTGGAAATGGAGACGGGTATTGGAACAGTCTCTTGGGTAACAGGTCCAGATTTAATGGCGGTTCCATCAGCTAGATGGATGGAAAGTCCATGGGCCTTAGGCAACAAAGGTATCTGGTGTTGGGTAGCAAAAAGAGAATCCATGAAACAGCTGCAAGCTCCAGAGTCAATAATGTTGGTTATTTGCAGAGTCTCTCCTGGAAGCTGTAACAGGATAGAGAGAGCAAGGTGAGTGGTATTCTTAGCCAGAGGTGTAACATAGTCAGTGGACAGGGATAGGCACTTACGGAGTTTAAGGTGACAGTTCCTGACATAGTGCCCAGGTTCCCCGCAATACAGGCACAAATTATTCACCCGACGACGTTGTCGTTCCTCCTAGGTAAGAGAAGGCCGCAGGACTCCTAATTGCATTGGCTCAGGTAGGTTAAACGTGGAGGTAGGTGGTGTTGGTGACATATGATGAGGAACCTTATGGGTAACCCAAGTTGGGCGAGGAGATCCCATAGCTCTCTCAGTCCTACGCTCTCTTAGGCGTCGATCAATCTGGATGGCTAGATCGATCAAGGCATTTAAAGTCTGTGGTGTACCCACCCTGGCCAATTCATCCTTCAGAGAGTCCCATCCGGAACTGATAGCGGAGAGCCGCATCATTCCAATTTGTGTCCGCACTCCACTTCCTGAATTCAGCCACATAGTCCTCTGCTGCCCTGCGACCTTGTTGAAGGGTGTGCAGAGCCGCCTCTGCAGTCACAGACAGCTGGGGGTCATCATAAAACTGACCCAATGCGTCAAAGAAGGTGGAGAGATTGGTCAGGGATATGTCTTTTTGCTCCAAAAGGCGATGGGCCTAGGTTTGGGGGTCACCAGAAAGCAGAGAAATTACGTAGCCCACCTTGGTAGCCTCCAGGGAAAAGGTACGTGGCTGAAGAGCAAAGAACAATTCACAGGAGTTGCGGAAGGCCCTGAATTTATGGCGATCCCCGGAGAAACGTTCAGGCGTCGGAACTTTGGGTTCTGGAGGGAGCATCACCACCGTTGAGGAAGGCCCGACTGAAGGAGCAGAAGCAGAAGGAACTCCCTGGACCCCAATGGGATTACACAAAGTTAGCACTCCTTCCTCCAGCCTGGTGTATCCTTGCTGTAGATTCTTGACTGCTTCAGTCAATCCTGCCAGGTGCGCACAAAGTTCCTCCATGGGAGACGTTCCCTGCTCAGTCTCAGACATGGCTGTCTGCTACTGTCACGTACCTGGTAGGTTTTGAGCCTGAAGTGCAGAGAAGGACCTCTCTTACAGCTCCCACTCCCATTCCCCTGGAATGGAGACAGAGGGCCCAGGAGTGAGGAGTGGTATGGGTGCCTGGCAGGATCAACAGTCACCGGAAGTTCAGAAGTGGTGGCACCCTCTGGAACCTGAAGCTGAAGTGGCGACTGGAGACTGGAATGCAGAGAGGACCAGGAACCCCAGCAGGTAAGTAAGCCGGACTGAAAAGCTGGGCTGGAACCAAGAACAAAGCAGCAGGTAGTAGCCTGAAATGCTGGACTGGAACCAGGAACAAGCAGCAGGTAGTAGCCTGGAATGCTGGACTGGAACCAGGAACAAGCAGCAGGTAGTAGTCTGGAATGCTGGACTGGAACCAGGAACAAGCAGCAGGTAGTAGACTGGAACGCTGGACTGGAACCAGGAACAAAGCAGCAGGTAGTAGCCTGGAACGCTGGACTGAAACCAGGAACAAGTAGCAGGTAGTAGACTGGAACGCTGGACTGGAACCAGGAACAAGCAGCAGGTAGTAGACTGGAACGCTGGACTGGAACCAGGAACAAGCAGCAGGTAGTAGACTGGAACGCTGGACTGGAACCAGGAACAAAGCAGCAGGTAGTAGGCTGGAACGCTGGGCTGGAACCAGGAACAAAGCAGCAGGTAGTAGGCTGGAACGCTGGACTGGAACCAGGAACAAACAGCAGGTACGAGCCTGGAACGCTGGACTGGAACCAGGAACAAACAGCAGGTAGTAGGCTGGAACGCTGGGCTGGAACCAGGAACAAGCAGCAGGTAACAGACTGGATACTGGTATGGGACAGAGGAATGGTCAAACAAGCCGTGGTCGGTATCGATCGAGCAGCTAAGGTACCAGGGATTACACAGAGGGATGGTCAGGCAAGCCAAGAGGGTCTGGTGCAGACGGATAGCAGGATGGTCAAACAGGAAGCCGGGTCAGATAACAGAGTACACAGGTCAGATCAGGTTAAGGCACACGAAACGCTGTAGAGCAGACAGCGGGGATTGAGTGTGACGGGCCGGTTTAAATAGCCCGCCTGGCACCAGCGGGGGTGCGCGCGCGCGTGCCCGACAGCACCCGTGAACGTGCGTGCGCAGTGGAACATGTGGCCGTGTTCCCGTGCGTCTGGATCGCCGATTACTGGCAGGATCTTCATGACACAGGGGAAGCCAACGAGGAGGAAGTGCTGCATGCAGCCTGGATGGGGTAAGTGCGGGGGGGCTGGTGGGCTAATGATCGAGCGACGGCGGTCGGGTGTGTGACCAACCTACCGAACGGGGGGTATTGGGCAGTTTTGCCGCGCCCCCCCCCCCCCAAAATGGATCACCAGCCGCCACTGATTATGGTTGATAAAAGTGTTCCAGCCGCTGCTCACATCGGCACAGTGTGTCCCCACATGTATACATAGAAAAGAATAGAAGATAGATGTGGTGCTTTGCTAATAGTGTGCTATACTAAATAAAAAACATAAAATGTCTCAATGTTGCAAAGAAGAGAGTGGAAAGAGAGTGGAAAATGAAAAAAGTGCATTTTGCGCCCAATCAGGGCTCAGTATAAGCTGGTTGTTAGGGAGCGGGGTCAGGAAGCCGGCCGTGGCGTACCTAACAATCGATGAGTCATCAGCTATCAATGGGTTTCCCCCGCTGACAGCTGAATAAAGAAAAGAAAATTGCCAGCAAGAAAAAAAGAAAAAAAAAACGTTGTGGGGTCCCTCCCAGTCCATACCAGGCCCTTATCAAAGCATGCAGCCTAGCAGGTCGGGAAAGGGGGGATGAGCGAGCGCCCCCCCCCTCCTGAACCATACCAGGCCACATGCCCTCAACATGGGGGGGCTCTGCCCCAAAGCGCCCCCCCAAAGCACCTTGTCCCAATGTTGATGGACAAGGGTCTAATCCCCACAACCCTGGCCGGTGTTTGTGGGAGTATGCTGGTAGGAGGCATATCAGAATCTGAAAGCACCCTTTAACGAGGGGGCCCCCAGATCCCGTCCCCCCCATGTGTCAAAAAGTAATAAAAATAAAGAGACAGTTTGACAGTTATTGAGCGAGCATTCCCCCTCCCCACCCCTTTCCTGACCTGCCAGGCTGCATGATCTGATAAGGGTCTGGTATGAACTGGGGGGACCCCACACCATTTTTTTCAGTTTTTTTGCCAGGTGCTGGAAATTGCAACCACAAGTCAATTTAAATGTGATTTGACTTGTTTTGTTTTTTTTCCTATAGAAATGTCATTATTGCTGCAGTAGGTTCTATACATGGTACAGATGTGCCACTTACAGGCACATTAAAGGGACCCCCCCCCCCCCCAGGCACTACAGTGGGGCAAAAAAAGTATTTAGTCAGCCACCAAATGTGCAATTTCTCCCACTTAAAAAGATGAGAGAGGCCTGTAATTGTCATCATAGGTATACCTCAACTATGAGAGACAAAATGTGCAAACAAATTCAGACAATCACATTGTCTACTTTTTGAAAGAATTTATTTGCAAATTATGGTGGAAAATAAGTATTTGGTCACCTACAAACAAGCAAGATTTCAGGATCTCACAGACCTGTATCTTCTTCTTTAACCACTTCAGCCCCGGAAGGTTTTACCCCCTTCCTGACCAGAGCACTTTTTACAATTCGGCACTGCGTCGCTTTAACTGCTAATTGCGCGGTCATGCAATGCTGTACCCAAACGAAATTTGCGTCCTTTTCTTCCCACAAATAGAGCTTTCTTTTGATGGTATTTGATCACCTCTGCCGTTTTTATTTTTTGCGCTATACACGGAAAAAGACCGAAAATTTTGAAAAAAAATGATATTTTCTACTTTTTGTTCTAAAAAAAATCCAATAAACTCAATTTTAGTCATACATTTAGGCCAAAATGTATTCGGCCACATGTCTTTGGTAGAAAAAATGTCAATAAGTGTATATTTATTGGTTTGCGCAAAAGTTATAGCGCCTACAAACTAGGGTACATTTTCTGGAATTTACACAGCCTTTAATTTATGACTGCCTATGTCGTTTCTTGAGGTGCTAAAATGGCAGGGCAGTACAAAACCCCCACAAATGACCCCATTTTGGAAAGTAGACACCCCAAGGAATTTGCTGAGAGGCATGTTGAGCCCATTGAATATTCATTTTTTTTGTCCCAAGTGATTGAATAATGACAAAAAAAAAAAAAAAAAAAATTACAAAAAGTTGTCACTAAATGATATATTGCTCACACAGGCCATGGGCATATGTGGAATTGCACCCCAAAATACATTTAGCTGCTTCTCCTGAGTACGAGGATACCACATGTGTGGGACTTTTTGGGAGTCTAGCCGCGTACGGGGCCCCCGAAAACCAATCACTGCCTTCAGGATTTCTAAGGGCGTACATTTTTGATTTTACTCCTCACTACCTATCACAGTTTTGAAGGCCATAAAATGCCCAGATGGCATAAAACCCCCCCAAATGACCCCATTTTGGAAAGTAGACACCCCAAGCTATTTGCTTTGAGGCATGTTGAGTCCATGGAATGTTTTATATTTTGACACAAGTTGCGGGAAAGTGACAAATTTTTTTTTTTTTTTTTTTTTGCACAAAGTTGTCACTAAATGATATATTGCTCACACAGGCCATGGGCATATGTGGAATTGCACCCCAAAATACATTTAGCTGCTTCTCCTGAGTACGGGGATACCACATGTGTGGGACTTTTTGGGAGCCTAGCCGTGTACGGGGCCCCGAAAACCAATCAGTGCCTTCAGGATTTCTAAGGGCGTACATTTTTGATTTTACTCCTCACTACCTATCACAGTTTCGGAGGCCATGGAATGCCCAGGTGGCACAAACCCCCCCCAAATGACCCCATTTTGGAAAGTAGACACCCCAAGCTATTTGCTGAGAGGCATGGTGAGTATTTTGCAGCTCTCATTTGTTTTTGAAAATAAAGAAAGACGAGAAAAAAAAATTTTTTTTTCTTTTTTCAATTTTCAAAACTTTGTGACAAAAAGTGAGGTCTGCAAAATACTCACTATACCTCTCATCAAATAGCTTGGGGTGTCTACTTTCCAAAATGGGGTCATTTGGGGGGTTTTTTTGCCACCTGGGCATTCCATGGCCTCCGAGACTGTGATAGGCAGTGAAGAGTGAAATCAAAAATTTACGGCCTTAGAAAGCCTGAAGGCGGTGCTTGGTTTTCGGGGTCCCGTACGCGGCTAGGCTCCCAAAAAGTCTCACACATGTGGTATCCCCGTACTCAGGAGACGCAACAGAATGCATTTTGGGGTGTAATTTCACATATTCTCATGGCATGTTTGAGCAATATATCATTTTGTGACAACTTTGCGCAAAAAAAAATAAAAAAAATAAAAAATTGTCTCTTTCCCGCAACTTGTGTCACAATATAAAATATTCCATGGACTCGACATGCCTCTCAGCAAATAGCTTGGGGTGTCTACTTTCCAAAATGGGGTCATTTGGGGGGGTTTTGAACTGTCCTGGCATTTTATGCACAACATCTAGAAGCTTATGTCACACATCACACACTCTTCTAACCACTTGAAGACAAAGCCCTTTCTGACACTTTTTGATTACATAAAAAAATAATTTTTTTTTGCAAGAAAATTACTATGAACCCCCAAACATTATATATTTTTTTAAAGCAAATGCCCTACAGATTAAAATGGTGGGTGTTTCATTTTTTTTTTTCACACAGTATTTGCGCAGCGATTTTTCAAACGCATTTTTTGGGGAAAAAACACACTTTTTTAAATTTTAATGCACTAAAACACACTATATTGCCCAAATGTTTGATGAAATAAAAAAGATGATCTTAGGCCGAGTACATGGATACCAAACATGACATGCTTTAAAATTGCGCACAAACGTGCAGTGGCAACAAACTAAATACATTTTTAAAAGCCTTTAAAAGCCTTTACAGGTTACCACTTTAGATTTACAGAGGAGGTCTACTGCTAAAATTACTGCCCTCGATCTGACGTTCGCGGTGATACCTCACATGCATGGTGCAATTGCTGTTTACATTTGACGCCAGACCGACGCTTGCGTTCGCCTTAGCGCGAGAGCAGGGGGGACAGGGGTGCTTTTTTTTTTTTTTTTTTTTTTTTTTCTTTATTATTATTATTTTTTTATCTTATTTTTAAACTGTTCCTTTCATTTTTTTTTTTTTAAATCATTTTTATTGTTATCTCAGGGAATGTAAATATCCCCTATCATAGCAATAGGTAGTGACAGGTACTCTTTTTTGCAAAAATTGGGGTCTATTAGACCCTAGATTTCTCCTCTGCCCTCAAAGCATCTGACCACACCAAGATCGGTGTGATAAAATGCTTTCCCAATTTCCCAATGGCGCTGTTTACATCCGGCGAAATCTAAGTCATAAAATGCTCGTAGCTTCCGGTTTCTTAGGCCATAGAGATGTTTGGAGCCACTCTGGTCTCTGATCAGCTCTATGGTCAGCTGGCTGAATCACCGGCTGCATTCTCAGGTTCCCTGTTGAGACAGGAGAGCCAGAGAAAAACACGGAAGACGTTGGGGGGGGGGGCATTCCCTCCCACTGCTTGTAAAAGCAGTCTAGAGGCTAATTAGCTGCTAGGATTGCTTTTACATGAAAGCCAATCGCTGGCTGAAAAGAATGATACCAAGATGATACCTAAACCTGCAGGCATCATTCTGGTATAACCACTCAAAGTCGTGAATGGCGTACCTGAAGACAAAAAAATGGTTAACAATAAAGCACAGTAAACGGTAAGGTATAAAAAATTGCATATCTGAAAAGCAAACATGATAAAACATAACAACAATAAAACATTGCAGAATAGAATACAGTAAAAAAGAGCAGAACAATAGAGAGAGAATAGAGAGAGAGAACAATAAAACAACAACTATTTTTTTTTTATTTTATATTTTTGTTTGTGTTTTTTTTTTTTTTTTACACTTTTTTTTGTAACTAACTTTTATAACGGTAACCGGTTCCAGGTTCGGGTCTCTCAAAATGCGATGGCATCTTGGGAGACCCTGTGAAAGTGTGCCTAGTCTGTGCAATGCTGTACCCTACGCTAATACTCAACTAGTGAATGGTAGCGTTCAAAACATTCACCAATGCAAAGACCAGGATTGTCAGGACAGGAGGGACAATAATAGAGGGTGTCACGTCTATATCCGCGCTTGCTGCAGACACAACATCTTTTTTGGGGGGGTACTCGGGAGGACATAAAGAAAATGCCTCTCATGCAGCCGACTGCATTTGGTTGGGGATGTGAATGGGGGAAGTACGGGCGCTGCAGAAGTGGTGGGTTCCCAATTAGGATTGGCGAATGCAGCAGGAAGGGCACTATGGGCACGACGGGCCTGTGTTTGTCTTCTTGGTGGCAGCGGGACACTACTTGTGCTTGCCACCTCACCAGCTTGAACTGCATTTATGGGACTCGCCACGTCACCAAGTGTTACTGCAGTGCTGGTTTGACTACGACCGGGGTGTACTAGGCTGCTGGTGCTTGCCAGTTCACCAAAACGCTACCAAAAAAACTGTTAGCGATCGCAGGGATCAGGCCTGACTCTGCGAACGCTGCAGTTATGCGTTTAGTGTTTTGTAAGTGACAGTGATCGATCGATACTACACTTGGGTGGGCTGGGCTGGGCTGGGCTGGGCTGGGCCGGGCGGAGGGGCAAAACGCAGGTGCTAGCAGGTATCTGGGCTGATCCCGCTAACACTGCGTTTGTGGGAACCCTAAACTGCTGGGGACGCTAGTATAGATCTGATCAGATCAGATATTGATCCGATCAGATACTATACCACTAAGGGAGGTGTACGGTGTGTGCGTGGGTGTTAGTGGTACTGGCGCTAACCTGATGCTGCCTGGGGCTGGTGCTTGCCAGTTCACCAAAACGCTACCAAAAAAACTGTTAGCGATCGCAGGGATCAGGCCTGACTCTGCGAACGCTGCAGTTATGCGTTTAGTGTTTTGTAAGTGTCAGTGATCGATCGATACTGCACTTGGGTGGGCTGGGCCGGGCCGGGCGGAGGGGCAAAACACAGGTGCTAGCAGGTATCTGGGCTGATCCCGCTAACACTGCGTTTGTGGGAACCCTAAACTGCTGGGGACGCTAGTATAGATCTGATCGGATCAGATATTGATGCGTTCAGATACTATACCACTAAGGGAGGCGTATGCTGCGTGCGCGGGTGTTAGCGGTACTGGCGCTAACCTGACGCTGCCTGGGGCTGGTGCTTGCCAGTTCACCAAAACGCTACCAAGAAAACTGTTAGCGATCGCAGGGATCAGGCCTGACTCTGCGAACGCTGCAGTTATGCGTTTAGTGTTTTGTAAGTGACAGTGATCGATCGATACTGCACTTGGGTGGGCTGGGCCGGGCGGAGGGGCAAAACACAGGTGCTAGCAGGTATCTGGGCTGATCCCGCTAACACTGCGTTTGTGGGAACCCTAAACTGCTGGGGATGCTAGTATAGATCTGATCGGATCAGATATTGATGCGTTCAGATACTATACCACTAAGGGAGGCGTATGCTGCGTGCGTGGGTGTTAGCGGTACTGGCGCTAACCTGACGCTGCCTGGGGCTGGTGCTTGCCAGTTCACCAAAACGCTACCAAGAAAACTGTTAGCGATCGCAGGGATCAGGCCTGACTCTGCGAACGCTGCAGTTATGCGTTTAGTGTTTTGTAAGTGACAGTGATCGATCGATACTGCACTTGGGCTGAGCCGGGCGGAGGGGAAGAACGCAGGTGCTAGCGGGTATCTGGGCTGATCCCGCTAACACTGCGTTTTTGGGAACCCTAAACTGCTGGGGACGCTAGTATAGATCTGATCGGATCAGATATTGATCCGTACAGATACTATACCACTAAGGGAGGCGCATGCTGCGTGCGTGGGTGTTAGCGGTACTGGCGCTAATCTGACGCTGCCTGGGGCGACGCATATCACCGCCGGGCGATCAGGGGGCTAAACCTTTATTAGGTAATAAACGGCGGGTCCCCTGACACTATAAAAAATAAACGAACTAACCAGCGTCACCCGTAACGGTTATACGGTGATCAGTGGTGAAAGGGTTAACTAGGGGGCAATCAAGGGGTTAAAACACTTATTAGATAGTATATGGGGGTCCCTGGCGCTATAAAACGCTGACGGCGAACCTAAATATTTACGTTCCTAACTAGCGTCACCAGCGACACTAATACAGCGATCAGAAAAATGATCGCTTAGTGACACTGGTGACAGGGGGTGATCAAGGGGTTAAAACTTTATTAGGGGGGGTTAGGGGGGTATCCTAGACCTAAAGGGGGGTAATATTCACTGCCCTAACACTGTAACTGTCACAAACTGACACCATGCAGTAATCAGAAAAAAAAAAAAAAAAAAAAATACTGCTTGCTGTCAGTTTGTGACGGGGGGGGGGGGTGATTGGGGGGGGATCGGGGGGCGATCGGGGGGGGGATCGGGGGTGTAAAGTATGCCTGGCATGTTCTACTGTGTGTGTTTGTGTTGTGTGCACTTACATGTCTTCTCTCCTCGGCGCTGGACGGAAACTGCCGAGCCGAGGAGAGATGACATCACATCCTCTGCCTGTGTGAAACTACACACAAGCAGGGGAGGATTCCGATTGGCTGGGAGCGATCGCGAGGGGGGGGCCACGATCGGATGGTCTCCCCGTCGCCTCCCGACGCTCCCAGTCAAATGCCGACCGCCGCTGGCACCGGGGGGGGGTCCGATCGGACCCCCCGCCCGCGGGAGGCAGATCACGTACAGGTACGTGATTCTGCCTGCCCGTGCCATTCTGCCGACGTATATATACGTTAGGCGGTCGGCAAGTGGTTAAGAGGCTCCTCTGTCCTCCACTCATTACCTGTATTAATGGCACCTGTTTGAACTTGTTATCAGTATAAAAGACACCTGTCCACAACCTCAAACAGTCACACTCCAAACTCCACTATGATGAAGACCAAAGAGCTGTCTAAAGACACCAGAAACAAAATTGTAGACCTGCACCAGGCTGGGAAGACTGAATCTGCAATAGGCAAGCAGCTTGGTGTGAAGAAATCAACTGTGGGAGCAATAATTAGAAAATGGAAGACATACAAGACCACTGATAATCTCCCTCGATCTGGGGCTCCACTCAAGATCTCACCCCGTGGGGTCAAAATGATCACAAGAACGGTGAGCAAAAAGTGGAGTGGCCTAGCCAGTCTCCAGATCTCATCCCCATAGAAAACCTTTGAAGGGAGTTGAAAGTCCGTGTTGCCCAGCGACAGCCCCAAAACATCACTGCTCTAGAGGAGATCTGCATGGAGGAATGGGCCAACATACCAGCAACAGTGTGTGACAACCTTGTGAAGACTTACAGAAAACGTTTGACCCCTGTCATTGCCAACAAAGGATGTATATCAAAGTATTGAGATGAACTTTTGATATTGACCAAATACTTATTTTCCACCATAATTGGCAAATAAATTATTTCAAAAATCAGACAATGTGATTGTCTGGATTTGTTTTCCACATATTGTCTCTCATAGTTGAGGTATACCTATGATGACAATTACAGGCCTCTCTCATCTCATCTCATCTTCAAGTAAGAGAACCTGCACAATTGGTGGCTGACTAAATACTTTTTTGCCCCACTGTATATATATATATATATATATATATATATCTGTAATCTAAGTTGTAAAGTGTGAACCCGTTAAGACATATCTCTATAGTCATACAGTACCAAATACTTTCATACAGGATGTAGCTTTGTATTGTGTCTTGGGAAGGAAATTGCAATGTGTGGTTAAGCTCTACAGGAAATTGCAGGTCAGCTACAAGTGTAGTAAAAAAACAGCGTGGTGGTTGAATACAATATAAATGGTTGTCTCTTGTGAGTTGTGTCCATCACAACTTACCAGTCATCCATCACAAAAACAAAGTCTAAACTGTTTCTATAATTTGTATTAAAATAGGACATACTGTAGGCCAGTAGGTGTTCAGAAGTGACCAATTATATTTCTGACAACAAAATCTTGAAACAAAAAGCCTGGCTGTGACAATAAAGTACAGTTTTTGAACAATGAACGTATTGTACTGGTGAGCCACTTCACAGGTAGGTGTAGATCATCCCTTAGGCGTGTATTTTAAATGAATTTAACTTTTTTAATGTTTCACTTTAAGCATTATTAACCACTTAAGGACCGGGCCTATTTTGGACATGTTTACAAGATAAAGTGGTTGTAAACCCTTACAGACCACTTTAACCTACAGGTAAGCCTAGATTAAGGCTTTCCTGTAGGTGCAAGAAATATCTCCTAAACATACACGGTTAAGGAGATATTTTCTCCTTTAAAAAACGGGCACCGATGTTTACGGTGCATGCGCGCCGTAGACAACGGCGCATGCGCGCCATAGACAACGGCGCAGGCGCACTGAGCAGGCCGTTAGTGAAGGCGATCATGCCATCACTGACGGCTCCCACGCGAATGCGCTGGAGTGATGTCATCGCTGCTCCTGCCAGTCACAGCGCCGGAGCAGCGATACCAGGAAGTCACTCCGGGTATCATGGCGGCGACGGAGGACGTGAACGAGGGTCGCTTCGGGGGCTTCGATCTCAGGTAAGTGATTCATAATGAGCTAGTATGTCCTGCAGGGTGTTTTTTTTTTTGACAGGGTTTACTTCCTCTTTAAAATCATTAATTTTTTTGCTAGAAAAATACTTAGAACCCCAAACATTGTATATATTTTTTTTCAGACACCCTAGAGAATAAAATGGCGGTCATTGCAATACTTTATGTCACACCATATTTGCGCAACGGTCTTACAAACGCAATTTTTTGGGGAAAAATACACTTTTTTGAATTAAAAAATAAGACAACAGTAACGTTAGCCCAATTTTTTGTATATTTTGAAAGATAATGTTACGCTGAGTAAATTGATACCCAACATGCTTCAAAATTGCATCCACTTGTGAAATGGCGACAAACTTTTGCACCTAAAAATCTCCATTGGCGACATTTAAAAATTTCCACAGATTAGTTTTGAGGTACAGAAGAGGTCTTTTACTAGAATTATTGCTCTCGCTCTAACGATCGCGGTTTTCGTATGCGGGTGCAACTTATGTATGTGTTCGCTTCTGCAAACGAGCTCAGCGGGACGGGGCGCTTAAATTTATTTTGTTTTTTTTCTTATTTATTTTACTTCTTTTTTTTACACTGTCCTTTTAAAAAAAAAAAAAAAAAGATCACTTTTATTCCTATTACAAGGAATGTAAACATCCCTTGTAATAGAAAAAAAGAGCATGACAGGACCGCTTTAACCACTTGCCTACCTACACCCCCTTCCTGCCCAGGCCATTTTTCAGCTTTCAGCGCTGTCGCACTTTGAATGACAATTGCGCGGTCATGCTACACTGTACCCAAACAATTTTTTTTATCATTTTCTACACACAAATAGAGCTTTCTTTTGGTGGTATTTAATCACTGCTGGGTTTTTTATTTTTTACAAAAAAAATACAAAAAATTTTGAAAAATTGTTTTTTTTTTTACTTTTTTTCTGTCAGTAAATTTTGTAACTAAGTAATTTTTTGCCTTCACTGATGTGCACTGATGAGGCGGCACCGATGCACACTGATAGGCTGAACTGGTGGGCATTTATGAGGTGGCACTTATGGGCACTGATGAGGTGGCACTAATATGCCACACTTATGGGCACTAATAGGTGGCACTGATAGGCGGCACTGATGGGCACTGTTAGGTGGCACTGATGGGCACAAATAGGTGGCACTGGTAGGCACTGATAGGTGGTAGTGTTGGGCACTGATAGGCAGCATTGGTGGGCATGGATAAGCGGCACAGATAGGCGGTACAGATGGGCACTGATGGGCATTGATAGGTGGCACTGATGGGCATTGATGGACAGCAGTGATAGGCATTGATGGGCGGCACTGATAGGCAGCACTGATTGCCAGCACTGATTGGCATGGCTAATGGGCACTGATTGGTGGCACTTGTGGGCAGTGGTGGGCACTGATTGCTGCCACTGGTGGGCACTATATGCTGGCTTGGTGGGCACAGCATTGTGACACTTTTTTCTTTATTGTAATCAGGGCACTGATGATCAGTGCCCTGATTACATTCCTACATGTCCCCTGTGAGGAGATGCTGCTGATCAGCTCTCCTCGCCACACACTCTGTCATTATGAGGCGAGGAGAGCCGATTACCGGCATCTCTGTGTTTACATGTGAGGGGCCTTTGATTGGACACAGCCGATCACATGGTTAAAGAGCCGAGAACGCGGCTCTTTACACAGATCGGGGTCGCGTCGTGTCCTAGCAACACAGCGCGGCCGCAATTGTTGACGTTGTCCCAGAACAAGAGCTGCACCGCCCCGCCATCAATTGACGGTGGGCGGGCGGCAAGCAGTTAATGTGAGATCTGGGGTCAAAAAGACTCTCACATTTCCACATCTCACATTTACACTTAAAAGCTATAAAAAAAAAAAATAAGATTTTTTTATAAAAAAGTCTTTTTTTTTTCACTAAAAAAGTGTGCCTTTAAGGCCGTTGGGCGGAAGTGACATTTGATGTCATTCAATGGCATAGAGTCCAGTGGGGGCTATCATTCCGCGGATCTGGTAAGCAGCGGAGACGACCGGGACGTGGTGAGAGAGGGGTGGGCACCTCTCCCGTCGCCGATAAAAGTGATCTTGCGACAAATCTGCCATGGAGAGCACTTTTATCCTAAAGTGGACAGCCGCTGTTGAAGAAAATATCTGCCATAACAACAGTATTTAACGTCAAAGGACCGACGTATATCGATGGCGGGTGGTCCAGAAGTGGTTAAAATAGCTGCTCTCCAATTTTTTTTTTAATTGGTACATGTCCCTCAGAGCAATGCTCAGCCCCTTGTGACAGAACGAGGCTCTGTCCCTGTGAGAAGATACCCAGGATTTGCATTTAGGGTAAATGTGACCAGGGCTGGCACTCCTGCTAGGCAAACTAGACAGCTGCCTAAGGTGCACTGCTGCCTAGGGGAGCAGCCACGGCTGCTGACTTTCCCTCTAGCCTGGCCAGGGAACACGAGTGGCTGAAGAATATCCGGCGGGCACAGCTGAGGAGATGGAGAAGGACAGTGGGGAGCCAGACAAGGTGGGCACAGCTGAGGAGGCAGGGGAAGACAGTGGGAAACTTGATGAGGCGGGCACAGCTGAGGAGGCGGGCATCATCAGGTCACTGGACATAGGCAAAACTATCCTGCCCGGTGAGTCTGCTCTGTCTGACCCTGTTCCCTGTTGTAGTTACCCGCGCCCTGGGCAAGACTAGCATCACCCTAGATGCCTAGGGCGCAAAATAGTCAAGCACCGGCCCTGAATGTGATGTTATAGACTGGTGTTTCTGGGCAGAGAAAGCTGTGTATTAGGCTTTCTCTGGAATCTCTGTCAGGGCACCAACAGTAGGAGAAGGTCTTTAGGACCCAGCATCTCCAGCAGCACGTCACATGGGTCTTTATAAGGAAGTGTATCAGTGCTTAAAGTTGCTGACTGATCTCAGCTTGTTACCTGTGTTCCTGTGATTCCTTGCTCCTGTGATCCCTAGTTTCTGTCCCGGCTTGTTCCCAACTAGTCTGCCTGTCTCCAGTCCCTGACCCCGGCTCGTCTCACGCATAACCTCTGCCTGCTTTTGGTGTTTGACCCCGGCCTCCACCTGACCTTGTCTGCTCTGCTTCCCAACTGGTTCCAATCTCGGCTTGTGCTGACTACTCTATTATCTCAGTGATCTCTGCAGACGCTGTTCATCACAAAAGCAGTATTTCTGAGTTTTCTGCAAGCAACTCCACAGGGACCTGTGCTACTTTGTGCCCGACTCCTCCTGTCTCACCTTCAGGGGAGTCTGGAACTTAGCTGCAAAGATTGCCCTCTCTCCATTGGTATCCAGCATGTGATATTCTTTTTTTTTTAAATACTTTTTATTGAGTTTTCATGTGAAAAAAAAGTTACAAAATAAAGCCTCTGGGCATGCCTTGGCTTAAACAACTCACATTGTAACAGTCCTATAAGTTCTAATACATCTATTGGAATAACTACAATTTAAACTACTCATTAGGGATGAGCCGAACACCCCCCTGTTCGGTTCGCACCAGAACATGCGAACAGGAAAAAAGTTCGTTCGAACATGCGAACACCGTTAAAGTCTATGGGACACGAACATGAATAATCAAAAGTGCTAATTTTCAAGGCTTATATGCAAGTTATTGTCATAAAAAGTGTTTGGGGACCTGGGTCCTGCCCCAGGGGACATGGATCAATGCAAAAAAAAGTTTTAAAAACGGCCGTTTTTTCAGGAGCAGTGATTTTAATAATGCTTAAAGTCAAACAATAAAAGTGTAATATCCCTTTAAATTTCGTACCTGGGGGGTGTCTATAGTGTGCCTGTAAAGGGGCGCATGTTTCCTGTGTTTAGAACAGTCTGACAGCAAAATGACATTTTGAAGGAAAAAACTCATTTAAAACTACCCGCGGCTATTGCATTGCCGACAATACACATAGAAGTTCATTGATAAAAACGGCATGGGAATTCCCCAAAGGGGAACCCCGAACCAAAATTAAAAAAAAAAAATGACGTGGGGGTCCCCCTAAATTCCATACCAGGCCCTTCAGGTCTGGTATGGATATTAAGGGGAACCCCGGCCAAAATTTAAAAAAAAAAAATGACGTGGGGTTCCCCCTAAATTCCATACCAGACCCTTCAGGTCTGGTATGGATTTTAAGGGGAACCCCGCGCCAAAAAAAAAAAAAAAAACGGCGTGGGGTCCCCCCAAAAATCCATACCAGACCCTTATCCGAGCACGCAACCTGGCAGGCCGCAGGAAAAGAGGGGGGGACAAGAGTGCGGCCCCCCCTCCCTCCTGAACCGTACCAGGCCACATGCCCTCAACATTGGGAGGGTGCTTTGGGGTAGCCCCCCAAAACACCTTGTCCCCATGTTGATGAGGACAAGGGCCTCATCCCCACAACCCTGGCCGGTGGTTGTGGGGGTCTGCGGGCGGGGGGCTTATTGGAATCTGGAAGCCCCCTTTAACAAGGTGACCCCCAGATCCCGGCCCCCCCCCTGTGTGAAATGGTAAGGGGGTACATAAGTACCCCTACCATTTCACGAAAAAAGTGTCAAAAATGTTAAAAATGACAAGAGACAGTTTTTGACAATTCCTTTATTTAAATGCTTCTTCTTTCTTCTATCTTGCTTCATCTTCTGGTTCTTCTGGCTCTTCTGGTTCTTCTGGTTCTTCCTCCGGCGTTCTCGTCCAGCATCTCCTCCGCGGCGTCTTCTGTCTTCTTCTCCTCGGGCCGCTCCGCACCCATGGCATGGGGGGGAGGCTCCCGCTCTTCTCTTCTTCTCTTCTTCTTTTCTTCTTTTCTTCTTTTCTTCTTTTCTTCTCTTCTTCTCTTCTTCTTCATTTTCTTCTCCGGGCCGCTCCGCAATCCATGCTGACATGGAGGGAGGCTCCCGCTGTGTGACGGCGCTCCTCGTCTGACAGTTCTTAAATAACGGGGGGGGGGGCGGGGCCACCCGGTGACCCCGCCCCCCTCTGACGCACGGTGAATTGACGGGACTTCCCTGTGGCATTCCCCGTGACGTCACAGGGAAGTCCCGTCAATTCACCGTGCGTCAGAGGGGGGCGGGGTCACCGGGTGGCCCCGCCCCCCCCGTTATTTAAGAACTGTCAGACGAGGAGCGCCGTCACACAGCGGGAGCCTCCCTCCATGTCAGCATGGATTGCGGAGCGGCCCGGAGAAGAAAATGAAGAAGAAGAGAAGAAGAGAAGAAAAGAAGAAAAGAAGAAAAGAAGAAGAGAAGAGCGGGAGCCTCCCCCCCATGCCATGGGTGCGGAGCGGCCCGAGGAGAAGAAGACAGAAGACGCCGCGGAGGAGATGCTGGACGAGAACGCCGGAGGAAGAACCAGAAGAACCAGAAGAGCCAGAAGAACCAGAAGATGAAGCAAGATAGAAGAAAGAAGAAGCATTTAAATAAAGGAATTGTCAAAAACTGTCTCTTGTCATTTTTAACATTTTTGACACTTTTTTCGTGAAATGGTAGGGGTACTTATGTACCCCCTTACCATTTCACACAGGGGGGGGGCCGGGATCTGGGGGTCACCTTGTTAAAGGGGGCTTCCAGATTCCGATAAGCCCCCCGCCCGCGGACCCCCACAACCACCGGCCAGGGTTGTGGGGATGAGGCCCTTGTCCTCATCAACATGGGGACAAGGTGTTTTGGGGGGCTACCCCAAAGCACCCTCCCAATGTTGAGGGCATGTGGCCTGGTACGGTTCAGGAGGGAGGGGGGGCCGCACTCTTGTCCCCCCCTCTTTTCCTGCGGCCTGCCAGGTTGCGTGCTCGGATAAGGGTCTGGTATGGATTTTTGGGGGGACCCCACGCCGTTTTTTTTTTTTTTTTTTGGCGCGGGGTTCCCCTTAAAATCCATACCAGACCTGAAGGGTCTGGTATGGAATTTAGGGGGAACCCCACGTCATTTTTTTTTTTAAATTTTGGCCGGGGTTCCCCTTAATATCCATACCAGACCTGAAGGGCCTGGTATGGAATTTAGGGGGACCCCCACGTCATTTTTTTTTTTTAATTTTGGTTCGGGGTTCCCCTTTGGGGAATTCCCATGCCGTTTTTATCAATGAACTTCTATGTGTATTGTCGGCAATGCAATAGCCGCGGGTAGTTTTAAATGAGTTTTTTCCTTCAAAATGTCATTTTGCTGTCAGACTGTTCTAAACACAGGAAACATGCGCCCCTTTACAGGCATACTATAGACACCCCCCAGGTACGAAATTTAAAGGGATATTACACTTTTATTGATTGACTTTAAGTATTATTAAAATCACTGCTCCTGAAAAAACGGCCGTTTTTAAAACTTTTTTTTGCATTGATCCATGTCCCCTGGGGCAGGACCCAGGTCCCCAAACACTTTTTATGACAATAACTTGCATATTAGCCTTTAAAATTAGCACTTTTGATTTCTCCCATAGACTTTTAAAGGGTGTTCCGCGGCATTCGAATTTGCCGCGAACACCCCAAATTGTTCGCTGTTCGGTGAACTTGCGAACAGCCAATGTTCGAGTCGAACATGAGTTCGACTCGAACTCGAAGCTCATCCCTACTACTCATGTCGACAAATTGGAGGGATACTGGAAAGGATAATAGATCTTATACTTTAGGTGACCACTTCAGGGAGATATGCTGAGGTTGAGAATAATACATCTAGGTGTACCTTCAAATAACAGCAGAGTTAGGTCTTTACCGCTACTAGACATTTAGTTAAAGTAAACAAGCAAAGGGATCTAGATCCTATTGTGTTGCGTTTCTGATGTCCGATTCTAACCACACATGCCAGATTTTGTCAAACTTTGCCGGGCAGCATCTGGCGAGATAGTCTGCTTTGTATAATGGTACTGCTGAGTTGATCAACGATTTCCATGAATTCAAGGTAGGTACCTCTGGTTGTTTCCATTTTATGAGTAAAGCCTTCCAGGCATAAAATAATAGGAGTCCTACTAAACTTCTGGTTGCTCGGTGGCAGGCCAAGGAGCCCACCAGGCCCAGCAAGCAGATCGACACCTTCAGGGGAACATAGATCATGATCAGAGTTTCAATGAATTTTGTGACCTCCGTCCAGAAGGACTGTATTCTGGGACAGGACCATAACATGTGGTTGAAGTCAGCATCAGCTTCCAACACTTGGAGGAGGAATTTGGGTAAATTTAGGATAATCTTTGAGGTGACAAATAAACCCTCTGAATCTGTTTAAATTGCATCAACCAATCTCTTACGAAGATAAGTTGTAGAAAAGGATATTCCCAAGCATCTGCCCAGTCTTCCGAATCCAGATCAGGGATCTCACCCTCCACTTAGAGAACAAGTCCTTGAGACTAAAATGGACTGAGGGCAATAAGGTTTTATAAATGGTAGAGGCGGGTTTGACCAGAGGGGCATCCCCTATTGTGGATTCAAGGTTGGACCGAAGGAGAAGCACTGGGGTGGATCCAAATTGGGTAGCGAAGGCGTGGCGAATTTGAAGAAATCGAAAGAATTGGTGATTAGTAAGCCCAAATTTCTCTTTAAAGAAATCAAAGGATAGAAGGGAGCCACTAATGCAGATATGCTCCAGTTTTTTGATACCTCTGGCAACCCAGAACCCTGGGTCCGGGACAGTCAAAAACTCTGATAGATGTGGGTTGAGCCACAAGGGGGTATCCGGAGATCTAGTGTGGGGGTCCCCTTGTAGTTTACACACCAATAATTGCCAAGCCCTGATCACCGCCTTCATGGAAAGTGTGAGAGCAAAGGAGGCCCTGACACCCCTACATAAAGCATTTCTCAGCACCTCGTAGGAACCGAGGTGTGCGGCCTCAAGGGCTACAGCAGCATTGGTATTGTCTGAGGTTATGCCGTTATGGGCATGTGGCAGTAGTGCAGCAAAGAAATATTTCTGAAGATCCGGACAGGCTAGACCACACTCTGTCCAGGACCTTTCGAGTATTGATTTATTTATTCTGGGGGGGTTAGACTTCCACAGAAAGGGGGTTATAGTGGAGTCAAATTTTTGAAAGAAGGCTTTGGGGATCCAAATTGGGGAGTGCCCCAGAGCATAAAGAAAAACTGGGAGGAATTTCATTTTGAGTAGGTTTATCCTACCTATGAGGGATAATGGAAGGTTATTCCAAGCTCTAAGTTTTAGCTTGAGTTGGGTGAGTAAGGGGTATACATTTAATTTAGCAAAGTCAGAGACTCTAGGGGTAATGTTAATGCCCAAAAATCGGATGGAGAAGGTCTAGGTCAGTGGGACAGAGGGGTCTGCCTGAAGTTTTGCCTGAGTGTCAAAAGGTAGTGCTTGAGACTTGTTCCAATCAACCTTCAGTCCAGATACTTCTGAAAATTCAGAAATAATATTCAGAGCAGCATGGAGGGAGGGTCCAGGATCATTGAGAAAAAACATGAGGTCATCCACGTAGAGAGCAAGTTTTTCAGTGATAGAGCTTCTTTAATGCCCTTTACTGAATCTGAGTTTCTGAGGGCCTTAGCCAGGGCTTCCATGACCAAGGCAAACAAAAATGGGGGGAGGGGACACCCCTCTAGTACCCCTCTCTACTGGGGAAGGGATCAGACAGCATGCCCCCTAATTTGACTTGGGGATTTGTATAATATGTCTATCCACTTGCAGAAGGAGGGACCGAATCCAAAGGTCTGAAGGACTGATTTCATGTATTGCCAGGCAACCATATCGAAGGCCTTTTCAATATCTAATGCAACCAATGCATGGGTTTGGGAACGAGAATTTGGTAGCTGCACACTTCGCAGGGTGATGTCAGTGGATTTTCCTGGCATGAACCCAGTTTGATCAGTGTCAACCAGTACAGGCAGGACTACAGCACGTGATTTTCTGCCTGCTAATCACCCGCTTGTTAATATGATCCAGATCTGCAGCTCCTCCTGCCCCCTGCCCTGCTGATAGGATGACATCCCCAGAAGGGTGGAAGACCCTGGGGAGGACACACAGGGTAAATCCTGCCTCTGCCCTGCCAAAGGTAGGACTGTGTAGGGGAGGCAGAGCGAAAAAAGGGAGCACTGATTAGAGGGAAAAGGAGAGAGACGCACTGTGATGGGGGCTGTGATTGCTAGGGATATTGTAATATAAAGGTGCACTGTGATATAATAATAATTACAGTGCCCCTTTAAAGTGCAGTCCCCTTTATCTCATAGTGCCTCTTCACATTACAGTGCAGAGGACCTAATCCATACGTATCCCGTCACCAATCACCCCACATGAACACCCCCCCTCCCCCTGGTTCCTGCCCTAATGGACACTGATATGCTGCACTGATGGGTACTGATGGGCACTGATGATCAGTGTAATTGTTCCCTATCACAGGAAAGCCGCTTATCAGTTTTCCTTTTCTCACACACTGACAGTGTTAAGGAAAGGAAATGCTGATAATTAGAGATGGGTCGAACGACCCCCTCTTCAGTTCTCACCAGAACTCTCGAACATCGAGAAAGTTCATAGCCGAATAACGAACCCCATTTAAGTCTATGGGACCTGAACTGGAAAAATCAAAAGTGCCTATTTTGAAGGCTTAGATGCAAGTATTTGGGCATACAAAGGGTATGGAGGTCTGGGTACTGCCCTGGGAGACATGTATCAATGCAAAAAAAGTTTGTAAAAAATGTCATTTGTAAATGAGCAGTGATTTATTGATGCTTAAAACGAAATAATAAAAATTAAAAATTCCTTTAAATATAGTTTCTGTCTCTTAGGCCCCTTTCACATGGGGTGGATCCATTTTATGGACTCCGCTTGCTTAGCGGTGATCACTCCGCTGATGAATGAATGAATAATTGAATGATTTGTAAAGCGCTGCAAATGCGAACTGAATTGCCTCAAGGCGCTGATGCATTGTGTTGTCAAGCTTCACTAGAAGAGGTAGGTCTTGAGTTTTTTCCTGAAAGCCAGATGGTTTTCTTCCATGCGGATGTGAGTCGGAGAAGAGTTCCATAGCCGAGGTCCCTGGACTGCAAATCTTCTTTCTCCCCTTGCTTTGTAGCGGTATTTGGGAATGAGGAGGAGGTTTTGGCTAGATGATTGCAGATTCCGATTCGGTGTGTAATGTTTTATTTTCTCTCGGAGGTATTGAGGGGCGTTTCAATGTATGCATTTATGGGTGAGGCAGAGGGTCTTGAAAGTGATCCGATTCTTTACTGTTAGCCAGTGTAGGCTCCTCAGAGATGGGGAGATGGACTCCCAGGGTTTTTTTCCTGTTATTAGTCTTGCCGCCACGTTTTGAATGTCCTGTAGGCGCGTAAGCTGATATTGGGGTAATCCTAAGTAGAGTGAGTTTGCGTAAACGAGACGGGAATTAGTGATTGTTCCAACTACTGCTGCTTTGTCATCTTCTGGGATGAAGGGGATGAGTCTGCGTAACTTGCGGAGGAGATGGTGCGATCCACTAACTACTGATCCTATTTGCGCATCCATTGTCATTTCTGGGTCCAAGATAATTCCAAGACTTTTTGCCTTGGTGCTCGGAGAAATGATCTCCGCTGAGTAGGTGGATGACAGGTCCGTCACTACTCATTGTGCAGAGCAAAGATTGACAGAGTCCCACTCTCCTCTATGGGAAGATTGGATGAAAACGGACCGCCTGTCTGTTTTCATCCTATCCACCAGACAGATGGAAAATAGGACCACCATCCGTCTGGATTTGGCGGATAGACGCAGATTTCAACGGACATGTCACCGCTGACATCCAGCGCTCTATAGGAGTGAATGGAGGGTCCAATCAGGTCCATCCAAAAAACTGACAAATGGACCTGTTTGGACAGCCCTTGTGAAAGGGGCCTAAGTCTGTACCATGGATAGTACCTGCTGCAGCAAAAATTGTCTGCTCAGTCTAAAATGCACAGGCCTATTTGTTGTCCCAGTCCGGGCCTGCTGTAATTTGTTTTTCTTCTTCTCCAAACAAACTGACAGAGCTCATGTGGCTCTGAAACCTAAAATTAAAATGTGATTGCAGAAATTTAATGTCTGTCTAGATATCCTCAGCAATCTTTCACTTTACTATAGTATCTTCTCTTTAGCTACCCCCAGAGATGAAAATGTATTCTCAATTTCCTCAAAAGCTCCAAACACCTATTCTGTATGAAACACTGCATATGAACAATTATTTGAAATAGTCTTTGGACTGGAGGCACATTTGTGTGACCTGGGACTCCGTCACTGGAGTGGTCAAACTTTGGAAACGCTCTACCCCAGAAGAATCCTCAAAAAATATTTGCAGCTCAAACCAGTATCATTCTGGGACAAAAACAAGGTATTTTGGTGGAGGGTTTGATGGTTCTCATTCATTTGTTGGTGAAAAAAGCAATGTCCACATGTGGGATAATGTCCTAAGACCAGAAGACATCCAGAAGGTCATCTCTGGTGATCTCCATGGAAATGTCATTAATTGGAAGTCTTTGTTCTGCCAAATTTTAGGGGCATTCTTGACAACCTTTTATTTATTTTTGTTGCACATCAACAATGAGAGGTGACAATGACAAATATAAGAGAAAAATCACATGACAAGGAATCAATGTTCTCATGGAATAACTAGAACAACTGAAAGTTGTAAACAAGATTTCCAAAGATAAGAGTTTTTCTGAGGGCTAAAATAAAAGTTTTTTCTTGTGATATCATATAATCTCTGTACAAACTCCATTCTTTATGGAGTTTTACCTTGTTCTAAAACTCCATCAGTGGTAGAAAAATGAAATCTAAAAGATTAAAGGAGTTACTATCAAAGGTACAACTGTCCTTTAATGTTATATGGTAAACTGCAAGCTTTAACATACTAATGAAATGCACTGATATCATTATTAATAATACATTCATGAATGAGGCAGCCATGTTTTATACCTAATAGTGCTAGGATTCATATACCGTACTTCTATAACTGAGGTCTCCACTTTTATTAACATGTGAACAGAACATTTGGAGAAAAAAAACATACCCTTCATTGGCTGTCTGGGAAGATTGGCCACTGCCCCGTTTATAGTCCCGACGTACATGTTTTACGTCACCGCATTCAGAATGATCGGATTTTCCGACAACTTTGTGTGACCGTGTGTATGCAAGACAAGTTTGAGCCAACATCCGTTGGAAAAAATCCTAGGATTTTGTTGTCGGAATGTCCGAACAAAGTCCGACCGTGTGTACGGGGCATAAGACCTACAATTACAGAGCCATTGCAGAAGGTCTGTCTATGGTCCTATTAAGTTCTCTTCTCCTTTGCTACTTCAGAGAAATTAAATGTCCTTATAATCCTCTTATAGCTTCCAGACACTTTATATATATATATATATATATATATATATATATATATATATATATATATATATATATATATATATATACATATATATATATATATATATATATATATATATATATATATATATATATATATATATATATATATATATATATATATATATATAAATAAATGAGGAAGGCACTCATTTTAAGATAGACTCAGTCTTTGGACTAGAGGAACATCTGTGTGACCTGGGACTCCAACAATTGAGTGGTCCAACTTTGGGTCAATGGAAAGCTCTGCCCAGAATAGTTTCCATGAAAGGGTTTTCTATTGTTGAAACCAACATTGTACTGGCACAGGATAAAGACTCTTTTGATGGAGAGTTTGATGATTCTCAGTTATTGGTTGGAGAAATAAGTGATGTCAACATGTGGGATGATGTCCTGAAGAAAAACAAAAAAAAACAGAAGGTCATCTCTAGTGATCTGCATAGAAAGGGCTTTATTGGAAGACTATACTCTAAGAAATGATAGAGAAAGTTATTGTGCAACCTAAAATTTAATTAAAAGTCTTGTTGGGTCCATCAACTCATTATTTACACTTTACACTGAAATTAAGTGTTGCTTCAGATTCTCAAAGTTGTCTTGGTGTTTTGGCATCGTTTTCTGCACTAGACAAATTAGCACACAATTATCCATCACAAATAACATTTATTGCAACTGTTGTATACTTAGTTGTGAACTTACCATGCATTTATAATACCTAAATATGTAATAAACACTTAGTGGTTGATTTACTAAAACTGGAGTACACATTCTGGTGCAGCTCTGCATAGAAGAAGCTGAAGTTAGAAGCTGATTGGCTACCATGCACAGCTGCACCTACTTTTGCACTCTCCAGGTTTAGTAAATAAACCCTTTACTGACAACCATCTTCAACATAACTGCATAACCTCTAGATTAGTCATAAACTTAACCCATAACCTGAATTTTATCCATAAGCTTAAAGAAGGACTCAACTCTGGAAGATGTGCCCACAAAATGGCAGGCACAAGACAAAGGTCAGATCACCTGTCCAGTCATCACAGACCCACAAAAAGAATGAAGAGTAAGCAGGGAGATTCTTGCACTGCAGGTCCAGGTACAGCTTCATCTCCAGCAGAGAAAACAGTAGTGTCATCACCAAATCTAACTTCCAATATTAACGTCTTTGGTTTGTATCCTGCTCAGGACAATGCCAGCATGCGGATTATTCACAGCCAGGACAATGCCAGCATGCAGATCATTCCTGGGCAGGACAATGCCAGTATGCAGATAATTCCCAGCAAGGGAAATGCCTGCATGCAGATCATTCCCAGCCAGGACAATGCCAGCATGCAGATAATTCCCTGCCAGGACAATGCCAGCATGCAGGTAATTCCCAGCCAGGACAATGCCTGCATGCAGATAATTCTCAGCCAGGACAATGCCTGCATGCATATAATTCCTGGCCAGGACAATGCCAGTATGCAGATAATTCCCAGCCAGGACAATGCCTGCATGCAGATCATTCCCAGCCAGGACAATGCCAGCATGCAGATCATTCCCTGCCAGGACAATGCAAGCATGCAGATCATTCCCAGCCAGGACAATGCCTGCATGCAGATTATTCACAGCCAGGAAAATGCCTGCATGCCGATCATTCCCGGCCAGGACAATGCCAGTATGCAGATAATTCCCAGCCATCACAATGTCTGCATGCAGATAATTTCCTGCCAGGACAATGCCAGCATGCAGATAATTCCCAGCCAGGACAATGTCTGCATGCAGATCATTCCTGGCCAGGACTATGCCAGCATGCAGATAATTCCCTGCCAGAACAATGCCAGCATGCAGATAATTCTCAGCCAGGACAATGCCTGCATGCAGATGATTCCCGGCCAGGACAATGCCAGTATGCAGATAATTCCCAGCCAGGACAATGCCTGCATGCAGATCATTCCCAGCCAGGACAATGCCAGCATGCAGATCATTCCCTGCCAGGACAATGCCAGCATGCAGATCATTCCCAGCCAGGACAATGCCTGCATGCAGATTATTCACAGCCAGGAAAATGCCTGCATGCAGATAATTCCCGGCCAGGACAATGCCAGTATGCAGATAATTCCCAGCCAGGACAATGTCTGCATGCAGATAATTTCCTGCCAGGACAATGCCAGCATGCAGATAATTCCCAGCCAGGACAATGTCTGCATGCAGATCATTCCTGGCCAGGACTATGCCAGCATGCAGATAATTCCCTGCCAGGACAATGCCAGCATGCAGATCATTCCCAGCCAGGACAATGCCTGCATGCAGATCATTCCGCCAGCAAATTCTGCCAGGGAAAAGTCCGATGGAGCATACACATGGTCGCAATTTCTGATCAAAAGCTCACATCAGAGTTTTGCTGGCGGCATTTCCGATTGTGTGTATGGGGCATAAGTCTTCACCTTTTGAGTTCAGGTCCACGTTAACAATTAACCAAAAAGTGTATGTAAACCATAAAATTAGCATCTCTTATTTCATAGATTTTGGTTTGTTAAATATACCATTAAAAACATTTTTATATTTGATAAGTACAAAAAAGTAGTTCTTGCCAGACATTCAGCACTGTACACTGTACTCTACATACTTCTTGTGCTATCTCAAAGAGACCTCCTTGTTCTCTAATGGGCTACAGAATAATTAGCCTGTATACTGTAAAGAGAGTGGGAGTGGTTTAACAAAAGACACCGGACATGGCTGACTTTACTCACAAAAATGCTGTTTTTTTTTGCTAGAAAATTACTTAGAACCCCCAAACATTATATATATATATTTTTTTTTTTTTTCTTTCAGACACCCTAGACCAGGGGTCTCCAAACTATGGCCCTCCAGTTGTTCAGGAACTACAATTCCCATCATGCCTAGTCTGTTAACCACTTGAGCTCCGGACCATTATGCTGCCTAAGGACCAGAGGTCTTTTTCCAATTTGGCATTGCGTCGCTTTAACTGCTAATTGTGCGGTCATGCAATGCTGTACCCAAACGAAATTTGCGTCCTTTTCTTCCCACAAATAGAGCTTTCTTTTGATGGTATTTGATCACCTCTGCGGTTTTTATTTTTTGCGCTATAAACGGAAAAAGACCAAACATTTTGAAAAAAAATGATATTTTCTACTTTTTGTTATAAAAAAAATCCAATAAACTCAATTTTAGTCATACATTTAGGCCAAAATGTATTCGGCCACATGTCTTTGGTAAAAAAAATGTCAATAAGCGTATATTTATTGGTTTGCGCAAAAGTTATAGCGTCTACAAACTAGGGTACATTTTCTGGAATTTACACAGCTTTTAGTTTATGACTGCCTATGTCATTTCTTGAGGTGCTAAAATGGCAGGGCAATACAAACCCCCCCCAAATGACCCCATTTTGGAAAGTAGACACCCCAAGGAAATTGCTGAGAGGCATGTTGAACCCATTGAATATTTATTTTTTATGTCCCAAGTGATTGAATAATGACAAAAAAAAAAAAAATATTTACAAAAAGTTGTCACTAAATGATATATTGCTCACACAGGCCATGGGCATATGTGGAATTGCACCCCAAAATACATTCAGCTGCTTCTCCTGAGTATGGGGATACCACATGTGTGGGACTTTTTGGGAGCCTAGCCGCGTACGGGGCCCCGAAAACCAATCACCGCCTTCAGGATTTCTAAGGGTGTAAATTTTTGATTTCACTCTTCACTGCCTATCACAGTTTCGGAGGCCATGGAATGCCCAGGTGGCACAAACCCCCCCCAAATGACCCCATTTTGGAAAGTAGTGTCACAATATAAAATATTCCATGGACTCGACATGACTCTCAGCAAATAGCTTGGGGTGTCTACTTTCCAAAATGGGGTCATTTGGGGGGTTTTGAACTGTCCTGGCATTTTATGCACAACATTTAGAAGCTTATGTCACACATCACCCACTCTTCTAACCACTTGAAGACAAAGCCCTTTCTGACACTTTTTGTTTACATGAAAAAGTAATTTTTTTTTGCAAGAAAATTACTTTGAACCCCCAAACATTATATATTTTTTTAAAGCAAATGCCCTACAGATTAAAATGGTGGGTGTTTCATTTTTTTTTTTTCACACAGTATTTGCGCAGCGATTTTTCAAATGCATTTTTTGGGGAAAAAACACACTTTTTTACATTTTAATGCACTAAAACACACTATATTGCCCAAATGTTTGATGAAATAAAAAAGATGATCTTAGGCCGAGTACATGGATACCAAACATGACATGCTTTACAATTGCGCACAAACGTGCAGTGGCAACAAACTAAATACATTTTTAAAAGCCTTTAAAAGCCTTTACAGGTTACCACTTTAGATTTACAGAGGAGGTCTACTGCTAAAATATCTGCCCTCGATCTGACCTTCGCGGTGATACCTCACATGCATGGTGCAATTGCTGTTTACGTTTGACGACAGACCGCCGATTGCGTTCGCCTTAGCGCGAGAGCAGGGGGCGACAGGGGTGCTTTTTTTTTTTTTTTCTTTATTATTTTTTTGCTTTTTTATCTTATTTTTAAACTGTTCCTTTCATTTCTTTTTAATCATTTTTATTGTTATCTCGGGGAATGTAAATATCCCCTATGATAGCAATAGGTAGTGACAGGTACTCTTTTTTGAAAAAATTGGGGTCTATTAGACCTTAGATCTCTCCTCTGCCCTCAAAGCATCTGACCACACCAAGATCGGTGTGATAAAATGCTTCCCCAATTTCCCAATGGCGCTGTTTACATCCGGCGAAATCTAAGTCATAAAATGCTCGTAGCTTCCGGTTTCTTAGGCCATAGAGATGTTTGGAGCCACTCTGGTCTCTGATCAGCTCTATGGTCAGCTGGCTGAATCACCGGCTGCATTCTCAGGTTCCCTGTTGAGACAGGAGAGCCAGAGAAAAACACGGAAGACGGTGGGGGGGGGGAGGGGGGGCATTCCCTCCCACAGCTTGTAAAAGCAGTCTAGAGGCTAATTAGCCACTAGGATTGATTTTACATGAAAGCCGACCGCTGGCTGAAAAGAATGATACCAAGATGATACCTAAACCTGCAGGCATCATTCTGGTATAACCACTCAAAGTCGTGAATGGCGTATCTGAAGACAAAAAAATGGTTAACAATAAAGCACAGTAAACGGTAAAGTATAAAAAATTGCATACCTGAAAAGCAAACATGATAAAACATAATAACAATAAAACATTGCAGAATAGAATACAGTAAAAAAGAGCAGAACAATAAAGAGATAATAGAGAGAGAGAGAACAATAAAACGACAACTATTTTTTTTTATTTTATATATTTTTTTTTTTACACTTTTTTTGTAACTAACTTTTATAACTGTAACCGGTTCCAGGTTCGGGTCTCTCAAAATGCGATGGCATCTTGGGAGACCCTGTGAAAGTGTGTCCTAGTGTGTGCAATGCTGTACCCTACGCTAATACTCAACTAGTGCATGGTAGCGTTCAAAACATTTACCAATGCAAAGACCAGGATTGTCAGGACAGGAGGGACAATAATAGCGGGTGTCACGCCTATATCCGCGCTTGCTGCAGACACATCTTTTTGGGGGGGTTCGTTGGGTAGGGGTACTCGGGAGGACATAAAGAAAATGCCTCTCATGCAGCCGACTGCATTTGGTTGGGGATGTGAATGGGGGAAGTACGGGCGCTGCAGAAGCGGTGGGTTCCCAATTAGGATTGGCGAATGCAGCAGGAAGGGCACTATGGGCACGACGGGCCTGTGTTTGTCTTTTTGGTGGCAGCGGGACACTACTTGTGCTTGTCACCTCACCAGCTTGAACTGCACTTATGGGACTCGCCACGTCACCACGTGTTACTGCAGTGCTGGTTTGACTACGACCGGGGTGTACTAGGCCGCTGGCGCTTGCCAGTTCAATAAAAAGCTACCAAAAAAACTGTTAGCGATCGCAGGGATCAGGCCTGACTCTTCGAATGCTGCAGTTATGTGTTTAGTGTTTTGTAAGTGACAGTGATCGATCGATACTGCACTTGGGTGGGCTGGGCTGGGCCGGGCGGAGGGGCAAAACGCAGGTATCTGGGCTGATCCCACTAACACTGCGTTTTTGGGAACCCTAAACTGCTGGGGACGCTAGTATAGATCTGATCGGATCAGATATTGATCCGTACAGATACTATACCACTAAGGGAGGCGTATGCTGCATGCGTGGGTGTTAGTGGTACTGATGCTAATCTGATGCTGCCTGGGGCGACGCATATCACCGCCGGGCGATCAGGGGGCTAAACCTTTATTCGGTAATAAACGGCGGGTGCCCTGACACTATAAAAAATAAACGAACTAACCAGCGTCACCCGTAACACTTATACGGTGATCAGTGGTGAAAGGGTTAACTAGGGGGCAATCAAGGGGTTAAAACATTTATTAGATAGTATATGGGGGTCCCTGTCACTATAAAACGCTGACGGCGAACCTAAATATTTACCTCCCTAACTAGCGTCACCAGAGACACTAATACAGTGATCAGAAAAATGATCGCTTAGCGACACTGGCGACGGGGGGTGATCAAGGGGTTAAAACTTTATTAGGGGGGGTTAGGGGGTATCCTAGACCTAAAGGGGGCTAATACTAACTGCCCTAACACTTCTAACTGTCACAAACTGACACCATGCAGTAATCAGAAAGAAAAAAAAAACTGCTTGGTGTCAGTTTGTGACAGGGGGGTGATTGGGATGTGATCGGGGGCGATCGGGGGGGATTGGGGTGTTTTGTGTGCCTGGCATGTTCTACTGTGTGTGTGTGTGTTGTGCACTCACATAGATGTCTTCTCTCCTCGGCGCCGGAACGGAAAATACCGAGCCGAGGAGAGATGACATCATTTCTTTTGCTGCTGTTTAGTATACAGCAGCAAAGGAATGTTTCCATTGGCCGGCGGCGATCGCGAGGGGGGGGCCACGAACGGATGGCCTCCATCTCACCTCCAATCGCCGGGGGACAAAACAGGACCGCCTCGGGCACCGGGGGGGTCCGATCGGACCCCCCACCCGCGGGAGGCAAATCACGTATATGTATGTGATTTTGCCTGCCCATGCCGCCTTGCCAACGTACATCGGAGTGAGGCGGTCCTTAAGTGGTTAAAAGGACACAATTTATACAAAATGCACTTCATGATATGTTCCAACCGACAGCCTAATCATGGTGAACTACCACCCCTACTCTAAAGCCGAGGGGAGTCTCATGTGTTCGTTTGATTCTGGTTTGTTCCAGTTTCCTTCCATCTATATGCACTTATTGCTAATTGTTCATATAATACAGGTACATGAGAACAAAACTTTCTGACCATAGGTCCCATACCTCAGTAAGAACCCCAGTCCAGGGATATCAAAAAACTACCAGTATTTCTGAAGTCCCATGATTAAGGAGTTTAAAAAAAAAAAATGAGACACAAAAAAAAAAAGGGAAGGGGGAGGGGGGGACCGGGCAACAAGGGGGGGGACCGGGCAACAAGGGGGGGGCACTACCATAAGGTGCATCATAAAATCTGTTGTTACCCGTTAATGTAACCGTTCCGTAACTGATGATATTCATCTTGAGTATAGTGAAATTTTGACAGTTTCTTAGACATTAATCATAACTCACATGACCTGTCTGCCTATGATGTTCAAGATCTCCCTCTGGGTCTTTGTACTTGAACAGGCTGGTTGTTCTGAATAGGGGCCTGGCACGACCAGCCTGTCGATCTAGGGATATTTTGAAGCCAATTGCGCACTTGTACTGGTTCTGCTTCCAAAAAAGTGTAGAAGGCTGTAAGGTCCGCCGGGGAACGTAGAATAAAAGACGCCTGCGCTTCCCGGAATGTGACAGATAGTGGGTAACCCCATCTGTAAGTACAATCATGGCACTTTGCTAGATCCAATATTGGTCGTAGTATGGCTCGCCTTTGCAAAGTGGCTCTTGAAATGTCTGGGAGGATCTTCACCGACCTTCCCTCAATCTCTGCATCTCCATGTTCCCATGCTTTACGGAGAATAATCTCCTTCTGTTGGTAGCGATGTAACTTGCAGAGGACATCTCGGGGCCTGTCCAGGTCAGAAGACCTGGGTCCAGGGATTCTATGCACCCTATCCAGTCCCAGGGAGGGCGGTGGGGTCTTCAGTACCTTATGAAAGAGAGCTATCACCGTTGCTTCCAACCCCTCTGGTTCTATAGTCTCCGGGATTCCCCGCAAGCGCAAATTATTGTGACGACTGCGGTCCTCCAAATGGAGTTGTATATTGCTAACTGTAGCCTTCTGTGATGACTGAGAGAGTTCTAAGGCGAACACTCTGGTCTCCAGGGAAGATACAGAGGCCTCCCCAGCTTCCACCCACCCGGTAAGGGATTGTATCTCCGCTCTTACCTCCTGAATGTCCCTGCTGTGAGCTTCCTCTATGCGGGTAATCAGGGCTTCTATATCCGCTCTCGTGGGGAGGGCTTGCAGCAGAGACCTAAGTTCTTCGTCCAGTCTGCTCTGTTGTCGTGCGGGACTCACTACATCCGCCTGGGAGGCTGCCGCCATCCCCAGGAGTGGAGCAGAAGCCTGAGAGGGGGCGCATAGCCCTGGTGCTGCTGAAACTGCGCCGTCGCCCATCTCAGTTACTCGTGGAACCGCCATTGTGTCTTCCGGCGTTGGATGCTGTGGTTCACGAAGGAACCTTCGGATTCCGCTCTGTGGCGTCGCAGTTCTGCTCCCCCTGGTGGCTGATCTGGTTCTATACTTTCTGTGTATTGTCATACGGGAAGGCAGGAGCTTCACAGATGCATGTCCTCACCCAATCATCTCCAAGCCACACCTCTCCGCTCAAAAACTCATTGGCTTCACTAAAAAAAAGATATCAGATCCCTAATAATGAACTCAGGAATTTCCTACAAAGAAGTCATTTCTATAACACAAATTTCCAAACAACAATAACAAAATCAGCCACATTTTATGAGAACAAATGTCTAAAAACACCTAGAGGAACAGGACTGATATCAGAGATATATTCAAACCTGGTTAATAATAATAAACAAGATAAACTTCCCTATATGTATAAATGGGAGCAGGAATGTGATGTTTCATATTCAACTGAAAACTGAGACGAACGTATTAATAACCCTTTCATGACTAAGCCTATTTCTCACATTTGTTGCTTGCAAGTTAAAATCTGTATTTTTTGCTAGAAAAACCCACAAACATTATATATATATATATATATATATATATATATATATTAGAAGAGAATCTAGAGAGTAAAATGGCGATTGTTGCAATATTTTATGTCACACAGTATTTGCAGCGGTCTTTCAAATGCAATTTTTTAGGAAAAAAAACACTTTCATGAATTAAAAAAAATAACTAAACACTAAAGTTAGCCCAATTTTTTATATAATGTGAAAGATGATGTTACACCGAGTAAATAGATGCCTAACATGTCATATTTTGAAAATGCGCACACTCGTGGAATGGTGACAAACTACGGTACCTAAAAATCTCCATAGGTGACGCTTTATAAAAACAAATCACGGTTACCAGGTTAGAGTTACAGAGGAGGTCTAGTGCTAGAATTATTGCTCTTGCTCTGACGATCGCGGCGATACCTCACATGTGTGATTTGAACACCGTTTACATATGCGGGCACGAGTTATGTGTGCGTTTTCTTTGCTGCGTGAGCTCGCGGGGACGGGGGCGCTTTAAATTTTTTTTTTCTAATTTATTTATTTATTTATTTTTTTTGCCACCTTAAAAAAAAAAAAAAGATCCCTTGTGACAGTAATAGGTGGTGACAGGTCCTCTTTATGGAGAGATCTGGGGTCTATAATGAATGTAAACATCCCATGTGAAGGTGATCGTGGTGACGGGTCCTCTTTATGGAGGGATCTGGGGTCTATAATGAATGTAAACATCCCATGTGACAGTGATCGGTGGTGACAGGTCCTCTTTATGGAGGGATCTGGGGTCTATAATGAATGTAAACATCCCATGTGATAGTAATAGGTGGTGACAGGTCCTCTTTATGGAGAGATCTCGGGTCTATAATGAATGTAAACATCCCATGTGATAGTAATAGGTGGTGACAGGTCCTCTTTATGGAGAGATCTCGGGTCTATAATGAATGTAAACATCCCATGTGACAGTAATAGTCAGTGACAGGTCCTCTTTATGGAGAGATCTGGGGTCTATAATGAATGTAAACATCCCTTGTGACAGTAATAGGTGGTGACAGGTCCTCTTTATGGAGAGATCTGGGGTCTATAATGAATGTAAACATCCCATGTGACAGTAATAGGAGGTGACAGGTCCTCTTTATGGAGGGATCTGGGGTCTATAACGAATGTAAACATCCGATGTGACAGTAATAGGTGGTGACAGGTATACTTTATGGAGAGATCTGGGGTCTATAATGAATGTAAACATCCCATGTGACAGTAATCTCTAGAGATTCGGATCGTGAATAGACAGTTTGGGTTCCAAACCTTTTTCCTTGTCAAAAGAAGTTTATTGAGTATACAATGTTATAAAGGTACATAAAGTAAGTTTACAAGGATCTATAAAGTAAGCTCATTGTTTTACAGTAGGGTTTATATAGGTAAATATCATGAAATTTCAAATATTAAACATTGGGTTCACGTAAACCTAAATTAAATATATATATCATTTCCTTAGTTACTTTTGTAGGTATTTAAATGATTTATACCTACTATACATATTGTTTACAAGTAGAGTGTATATAGGTCAAATAAATTCTGATAATGAGCTTTTAATCGTAAGGTGGAGAAAAGGAAAGAGAAAGAAGAAAAAGGGTTGAAAGGTAGAGGTATGGTCCACAAAGGTTGTCCCGCTCGTCAGTTTATTATTCTTTTTAGTTCTCTTTGAAGCCTTAGAATGGGTGTCTCTGTAAGTCATTTAATCTGTTACCATGGCAACAGGACAGAGTCATTGAAGTTTGACAGGAACTGTTGTTTTATCCAAGGATGCCAAAGTTTTTCAAATTTTGGAATTTGATTTTGATCGATGGCTATCATCTTAGCATGGGACATTGTATTATTCATTCTGTGAATTGTTTCTGCTAGTACCAATGTAGGAGATTTCCATGTCTTGGCCACTGTTTGTTTTGCAGCCGTTATTAGTTGGATCATAAGCTTGAATTGAGAGAGTGTTAACCATTCCGGTTTTAGATTAAGTAAAGTTAAATATGGATCTGGTTGTATTATTTTTTTAAATATTTTAGATGCAATCACGAAGACTTCCTTCCAGAAGGTTTGGATTACTGGGCACGTCCACCATATGTGTAAATATGTGCCTATTTCTGGGCATCCTCGAAAACAAAGAGTTGAGGTATTAGGTGAATATTTTGCCACTCTAGCGGGTACAAGGTACCAGCGAGTTAGGACTTTATAATTTGTCTCCAGTGCTAAGATGTTGGGTGAAGATGACTTAGATGTGAGCCATATGTTAGACCAGTCCGTGTCTTCTAAAGTTCGTCCCAGGTCCTCCTCCCACCTCTGAACGTAAGAGGGTCTATTAAGATTTGCTACTCCATATAATTGATTATAAAGTGATGAAATTGTACCTTTAGCAAATGGATCTTTTGTACAGATTGATTCAAAAATGGATAATTGGGATAATGGTGTATCCCCCTTTAGGAATGGTGTATAGAAATTTTTGATTTGGAGATATCTAAATATCTCAGAGTTTGGTAGATCATATTTTTCTCTAAGCGATGGGAATGAAAGGAATGATTTAGATGCTATGAAGTCATTTAGTGTCTGAATGCCTGATGTTGTCCAAGCTTTAAAAGAATTTGGGTAGATCCATGCCGGATAAAAGGCCGGATTTCTGATAAAAGAAAGGAGAGGATTGTGTGGAGATTGTAACTGATATTTGGTTTTTAGTTTATCCCAGAGAGATAAGAAGTGTTTAGTTATGGGATTATGAATTTTAAAGCGGTCTTTAGGATCAAGCCATAATAAATTTGATATTAATAGAGGGTCATTTTCTGAAGCCTCTATAAATACCCATAATGGGATTTCCTGTCTTGCATGGTATTTGGACAGACTGGCCAAATGTGCTGCTCTGTAGTAGTTAGTAAAATTAGGGTATCCCAGGCCTCCTTTATTTTTGGGAAGATGTAGTGTGTGTATAGGTATACGTGGTTTAGAAGAGCCCCATATAAACAAAGTTGCTCTTTTTTGTACTATTCTCAAAAAATAGGAAGGAATTGGAATAGGGAGGACTCTGAATAGATAAAGCAATTTGGGTAGAATAGTCATTTTGATTGCATTAATCTTCCCTATCCAGGATAAAGGAAGTTGCGACCATTGTTTTATTAGATTTGTGATCTGTCTTAATACAGGAGGATAATTGGTTGAGAATAAGTCAGAATGAGATGCTGTTAAATGAATTCCAAGATATGGGATTGATTTTTCTGCCCATGTGAATGGGAGTGCAGCCCTAGCCGGGATCAATTCCATGTTTGTGAGTGAAATATTAAGCACTAGGCATTTCTTAGGATTAATCATAAGGCCGGATAGGGCTGCAAATCCATCAAGAGCTGGTATTAAGTTAGGACCAGAGACCTGTGGTGATGATAGAAAAAGTAATATATCGTCTGCAAATATACATAGTTTGTGTGTAATACCTCCTACTTCAATGCCAGTTATAGTTTGGTTTGTTCTGATGTATTGGGCCATGGGTTCGAGTATAAGGACAAATAATAAGGGAGATAATGGGCAACCCTGTCGGATACCTCTTTCGATATTAAAGGCTTCAGATTTGTATCCAGCATATTTTATATAGGCTTTGGGTTTATTATATAATGCTTTGATCCATGTTAAAAAGTGGGGTCCAAAACCCCATTTTTGTAATGAATATTGCATATATTGCCAGGATACTGTGTCAAATGCCCTCTTAATATCGAGAGATAGAAAACATAAAGGGATTTTCCGTTTTTTAGCAACATGTGCCAATAACACTGCCCTGTGTATATTATCGCCTGCCTGTCTATTTGGCATGAAGCCTACTTGATCTCTATGTATTAATTTTCCTATAATGCTATTGAGGCGTTTTGCTATTATTTTTGCTAATAATTTAATATCGAGGTTTAACAGAGAGATAGGCCGATAGTTCACACAGGAAGTATTATCAGAAAGGGGTTTTGGGATCATACAAACAATTGCCATTAGTGTTTCTTGCCGAAAAGAATGTCCATCTAGAAGTTTGTTTAAAGTTTCAGTGAGAATGGGAGAGAGTATTTCTGAGAATGTTTTATAGTATAAAGCCGAGTAGCCGTCTGGGCCTGGTCTTTTGTTAAGTTTTAGGTCTTTTATGGCGTTAGCACCTTCATCTATAGTTATAGGCTCATCCAAACTGCTTTTTTGATTCTGAGATAACTCAGGTAAGGTTATTTTTGAGAAGAAGGATTCAGCCTCTGTAGGATTAAATTCATTGTTTGTCTTGTATAAAGTTGCGAGATGTGAGTGAAATTTATGGACTATTTTAACTGGATTACAAGTGTAAACATTTTTTGATAATTTCAAACGTATTGGTTTGAAAGATTTGTTAGTTGAATTTAATGCCCGAGCCAAATATGTACCTGGTTTGTTTGTATTCATGTAGAGATTGTGTTTGGAGCGTTTGAGAGATTTATCAACTGACTCAGTGAGAAATAGATCGTATTCCAATCTAGATTTTTCCAGATGAGATTTTGTACTCTGAGATGGATTATCTTGAAATGATATGTAGGCTGCATTAAAATTGAGTTCTAGTTTTTTTGCTAGATTTTTGCGTTCCCATTTAAATAGTGCCATTTGTCTTTGTATTGTACCACGCAAGACAGGCTTATGAGCTTCCCACAGTGTTATTGGGGAGATGTCTGTTGTATTATTAATTGATATGTATTCCTTTAAAGCTTGTTCAATGGCCATCTGATGTAGTGGGTGTTTGAGCATTATGTCCGGTAAGTACCACGTTGGGTCATGCGCTTTTGGTATGGCTGAGGCTATAGTAGTGTATACTGCATTATGGTCAGACCACGGAATCGGAATTATATCTGATGCAATAATTTCTGGTATCATTCCTATTGTTAGAAAAATATGATCTATTCTGGTGAAGGTTTGATGAGGGTGCGAGAAATAAGTGAATTTCTTTTTCATTGGGTTACTTTCTCTCCATGAATCTACCAGATTGTATTTGGAAAGAAGTTGAGAAAAAGGTAATCTAGAGGTTATTTTGGATGGTGTAAAAGGTGATTTATCTAGAAATGGGAGGAGGACCTGGTTCGAATCTCCACACATTATCACTGTTCCTATTTTGTGTGTATTAATCACTTGTAATATATGTGAGAGGAATGGTGTAGGTTGTTTGTTAGGAGCGTAGTAGGAAATCACCGTGATTGCTGTATCCATTATATAACCCATGAGTATCAGGTATCTACCTTCTGGGTCTTTAATTTCTGATGATAAGGTGAATGGTGTGGATCGGTGAAATGCAATTAGAGTTCCCCTTTGCTTGGTACAGGCAGAAGCCGTGTAAATTTGTTGATAAAAAGGAGAAATATATTTTGGAGTAGAATCTTTGGTGAAGTGTGTTTCTTGGAAGCATACTATGTGAGCCTTCTTGTTATGGAAAGTACGGAAGGCTTTTGTCCTTTTTTGAGGGACATTTATTCCCTGAACATTCAGGGAAAGTATATTCAGTGGTGCCATGGCAATAGATCAAATAGTTTTGACTTACTTTTTGTTATGCAGAGCTGACTGCGCAGATCAACCTGTGTGGACTGAAGAGATGAATAGATAGAAAAGAAACCAGTGAATTCTGGAGTAAAGAGTAAACAAAAAACATATGAGATTAGATGATACATTGTATAAATTATTTTTTGCAAGTAATCACAATTTACCCGTGAAAGAGAATAAATATCTCTCTCAGGGGAATAAGTGCCTTCGTCACACTCCCACATAATATGGTTGGGAGAATGAGGAGGGCTAATGGGGGTACACGGATCTTCCGCTTACAGGAGAGAAGTGCTATGTCAAAAGACATCAAAATGATGTTTCATTAATTGGAGTGCAGAATATAGTTTTTGTTGAAATTATTTATTCCAGGGTGGTTGTGTATGGTTAGTCTTGCCCTAGGCTAAATAATTCAGTTAGAAAGGTACTGTTAATAACTTTGGTATTGATGAAGATAGTTTGAATTATTTTGGGATTTTAACCCTTTTAGAGTAAACAATTACATATTTTATTCATATGTAACTGTTTAGATATGTTAACTCATAAAATTGAGGTTGTATTGCTTCAGATTAGAATAAACAAAAACATAATTCTAGGAACTAGTTAGGTAATAATATATTTGTTTTAAGAAAAGAAAGAAAAAGCTTCCATTACTTCTGGATTATTGAACATATTTGTCCTAAAAAGTAATAAATCTATTGTTATTACCTGATAATATATAACTGAACAAGAATTTCCTTATTTCACTTATATATTCTAAGGCTATATGAATCAGAAGTAATAAGAAATATAACTGGAATGTAACATGATCCCACACAGTGTGTGACTATCAGAATGCAGTTACATTCAGTTATAAATACAGGTTTTTTATAGAGAACCATCTTAGTATAATAAATGAAGAGATATCAGGAATTAGGATGTCAGTCCATTGAATCTTCTTGGTCCATGGATGATGTGGCATAACGGCCTCTTTTGTGAGAATGATGATTCCCATTTTGTTCTGAAATTTTCTGGGTGCTGCCTGAAGGTGAAGATGATGCCATTCTTCTGCGTGTGGGAGTGTTGCTGCTTGTGGGTTCTGTCAGATTTAATTTTAAAAGGGTTTGTTGTAGTTCATCTGCTGATCTGCTTCTGTAAATTGTACCTTGGTAGTTAAATCTGACTGAAAAGGGGAAGCCCCATTGATACATAATGTTGTGGCATTGCAGTTCCATTAGTTGGGGTTTCATGGATCGTCTTTTAGTAATAGTAAGTTGGGATAAGTCAGCAAAAATTTGATAATTGTGTCCTTGAAAATTAAGTTCCTTTTTTTCTCTTGCAGCAATTAGTATTTGTTCTTTCGTTCTGTAATAATGAAATTTTGTGATTATATCACGTGGGGGTCCATCTTTCTTTTTGGCTGTGAGGGCTCTGTGTACTCTGTCCAGTTCTAAACGTTCAATAGGGATATCTGGCTTTAGTTCTTGTAATAGAGCAGTAATAGTAGATTGCAGGTCTGTCACAGTTTCAGGTATTTCCCTAATGCCCAAGTTTGAACGTCTGGCTCTATTTTCGTAATCTTCAAGCTTAGTTTGAAGTATTAAATTCTCTTTTTTTAATTGTTCCAATTCTGTTATATTTTCTTGGGTTGTAATTTCAATTTCATCCATTTTTATTTCTAAGGCTGCGGTGCGGTTTCCCAGCTCTCTTATTTCTTTGGTTAGGCTTTTTGTTATTTGGTCTGAGGTTTGTTTTAAAGCCTTATGAAGCATCTTTTCAAATTGTAATAATATTACTGGGGATACTGAGGAGTAGGGATGAGCTTCGTGTTCGAGTCGAACCCATGTTCGACTCGAACATCGGCTGTTCGATCGTTCGCCGAATTGCGAACGATATGGGCCGTTCGCGCCAAATTCGTGTGGCGCGTCACGGCCCATAATTCACTGCGGCATCGCAGTGCATTGCTTGCTGATGATTGGCCAAGCATGCACTATGACCCGCATGCTTGGCCAATCACAGCGCCGCCTTAACAGAGAGCCATAATTGGCCAAAGCCAAGGAGGCTTTGGCCAATTATGGCTCAGGGGATTTAGTACACGCCCCACACTATATAAGGCCGCCTGCACGGCGGCCCTGTGCAGTGTGTTCCGGTGTGCTTAGAGAGAGAGAGAGACAGTGTCATTTCATTTGAGTTAGCTAGATTAGGCAGGACAGTCAGTCATTTAGCTGCACTTAAAGTGTATTGTGTATATATATGCATCCCAGGTGTTGCATATATATATATATACACTGTATTCAGTTTAGCTAGATCCGTTCCTGTTATCTTCTAGACTATTTACATTTAGTGCAGTGCGTCCTGCTCACAGTGTTCAGCTAGATCCGTTCCTGTTATATTCCTACTGACAGGCAGGCTTGTCTTGTTACAGTATTTTGAAGAAAATTACTGGTGTTCTTTTGATCCTATTAGTGCCACAGTCAGGCAGCTAGACTATTTACATTTAGTGCAGTGCGTCCTGCTCACAGTGTTCAGCTAGATCCGTTCCTGTTATATTCCTACTGACAGGCAGGCTTGTCTTGTTACAGTATTTTGAAGAAAATTACTGGTGTTCTTTTGATCCTATTAGTGCCACAGTCAGGCAGCTAGACTATTTACAGTTAGTGCAGTGCGTCCTGCCCACAGTGTTCTGCTAAACCTACAAGTAAGTGGGGTGCGTCCTGCTCACAGTGTTCAGCTAAACCTACAAGTTAGTGGGGTGCGTCCACCTCACAGTGTTCAGCTAAACCTACAAGCTAGTGTGGTGCGTCCTGCTCACAGTGTTCAGCTAGATCCGTTTCTGTTATCTTCTTACTGACAGGCAGGCTTGTCTTGTTACAGTAAATACAGCTACCTGAAGAAAATTGCTGGTGTTCTTTTGATCCTATTAGTACCACAGTCAGGCAGCTAGACTATTTACAGTTAGTGCAGTGCGTCCTGCTCACAGTGTTCTGCTAAACCTACAAGTTAGTGGGGTGCGTCCACCTCACAGTGTTCAGCTAAAGCTACCTGTAGAAGGTTGGTGGTGTTCTCATACTACAGGCAGGCAGTTGATTTTGCTAGCTGCAGTATCAGTATATATATATATATATATATATATATATATATATATATATATATCCCAGCTTAGTGCAGCTACAGGCCATTAGTATGTCTGGAAGGCCAAGAAGGAGAGGCAGACAGTCACAAGCCAATAAGAGAGGGCAAGCAGGCTCTGTGTCTAGTGCTGGTCGTGGAGGTGCATCCTCATCAGCACGTGGCCATGGGACACGCTTGGCCTTTTTTCGGCAGCTGGCCATGTTGAGCCGCAACATGTGGAAGACTTGGTCGAGTGGATGACCAAGCCGTCCTCATCCTCCTCATCCTCTCTCACCCATGCCCAGGGTACTTTGTCTGGCAAAGCAGCGGCCTCTTCCCTCGGCTCAATGTCATCAGTGACTCCTTCCCTAGCCCCACCATGTCCTCCTGAGGAGTCCCTCGAACTGTTTGACCACAGTGTTGGGTACACGCTCCAGGAGGATGCCCAGCGTTTGGAAGGCTCTGATGATGATACTGAGCTCGATGAAGGCAGTAACACGAGCACGGACAGAGGGGGTGCCCAAGAAGGACAGCAATCTGGCAGTCATGCTCCCCCTGCTGCAGCATACTGCCAGGTTTGCTCCAGTGATGAGGAGGGAGGGGATGATGAGGTCACTGACTCAACGTGGGTGCCTGATAGGAGAGAGGAGGAGGAGGAGGAGGAGGCGGCACATCACCAACGAGGCAGGATGCCCTCCAGGGGCCAGCCTAAGGGTAGCACATTGACTGCATCACACCCCAAAGCTCCACATGTGCAGGGCGCTGCAGTCTCTGCGCGTTATTCAAAAAGTTCTTTGGTGTGGGCCTTTTTTGAGACGAGTGCATCAGATCGCACCGCTGCTATTTGCAACATATGTCTCAATCGTATCTCGCGTGGCCAAAACATCTCCCGCTTGGGTACCACATGCTTGACCAGACATATGTTGACCTGCCATGCAGTTCGTTGGCAAGCGTATCTAAAAGACCCACACCAAAGAACAAAGAGGACCTCTGCTTGCTCCTCATCAGCTGAGATTTCCAACCCCACTAGACCTTCAGTCCTCTCTGAGACCTGCACTGAGAGGAATGAAGGTGTAGAATTAGGTGTGTCACAGCCACGTACTTGTGGGCAATCTGATTTTGGTACACCGACGTCAGATTGTACCAGGCAAATTTCCCTGCCCCAGCTGCTGCACCGCCAAAAGAAGTTTGCTCCCAGCCATCCACATGCCCAACGGTTGAATGCTAGCTTGGCAAAATTGCTAGCACTTCAACTGCTGCCTTTTCAGTTGGTAGACTCTGCCCCCTTCCGTGAGTTTGTGGAATGTGCGGTTCCTCAGTGGCAGGTACCCAAACGCCACTTTTTCTCAAGGAAGGCGATTCCGGCTCTCTACCAGCATGTGGAAGGCAATGTCCATGCCTCGCTGGACAGGGCGGTCAGCGGTAAGGTGCATATTACCGCTGACTCATGGTCCAGCAGGCATGGACAGGGACGTTACCTAAGTTTCACGGCGCATTGGGTGACTCTGCTGGCAGCTGGGAAGGATGCAGAACAAGGTGCAGTAGTGTTGGAGGTTGTTCCGCCACCACGCCTCCAAAATGCTAATGATTGTGACACACCTCTCTCCTCCACCCCCTCCTCTTCTTCTTCCTCCATGGCCTCTTCCTCGGAACCAGCGGTGCTCGGTAGTCGTTCAAGGGGCTACGCAAGTACGCAGGCCAAAAGATGCCATGCGGTGCTTGAGCTGGTGTGCTTGGGGGACAGGAGCCACACTGGGGCAGAGGTTCTGTCAGCTCTGCAGGGGCAGGTTCAGAGGTGGTTGACGCCACCCCAACTTAAGGCAGGAATGGTGGTTTGCGACAATGGCACCAACCTCCTCTCTGCCCTCCGACAGGGACAAATGACCCATGTGCCCTGTTTGGCTCACGTCCTTAACTTGGTGGTGCAGCGGTTCTTGGGCAGGTACCCAGGCTTACAGGATGTCCTGAGGCAGGCCAGGAAAGTCTGTGTGCATTTCCGCCGGTCATATAATGCCAGTGCTCGGCTGACGGACCTCCAAAAGGAGTTTAACCTACCCAAGAACCGCCTAATCTGTGACATGCCCACCAGGTGGAACTCAACGTTGGCCATGCTGCAGCGGCTGCACACGCAGCAGAGGGCCATCAATGAGTACCTGTGCGACTATGGCACCAGGACAGGGTCAGGGGAGCTTGGTTTTTTTTCCCCACGCCAGTGGGCCATGATCAGGGATGCATGCACTGTCCTGTCACCATTTGAGGAGGCCACGAGGATGGTGAGCAGTGACAGTGCATGCATCAGTGACACTGTCCCCCTTGTCCACCTGTTGGAGCACACGCTGCGTGGAATAATGGACAGGGCACTTGAGGCAGAACAGAGGCAGGAAGAGGAGGACTTCCTTAGCTCACAAGGCCCCCTTTATCCAGACAGTGTTCCTGCGTGCCCGCCGATCACACAGGAAGAGGACGAGGAGGAAGAGGAGGAGGAGGAGGAAGATTGTGTCAGTATGGAGGTGGAGCCTGGCACTCAGCATCAGCAGCAGTCTTTAAGGGATCAGTCCCAAGAAACACATGGACTTGTACGTGGCTGGGAGGAGGTGGCTGCGGACCATGTCGTCCTTAGTGACCCAGAGGACTCCGGACCGAATGCCTCAGCAAACCTACGCTGCATGGCCTCCCTGATCCTGCAAAGCCTGCGTAAGGATCCTCGTATTCGTGGTATCAAGGAGAAGGACCAATACTGGCTGGCAACCCTCCTTGATCCACGTTACAAGGGTAAGGTTGCGGACCTTATCTTGCCATTGCAGAGGGAGCAGAGGATGAAACATCTTCGGGAGGCCTTGCAGAAAGGTCTGTGCAACGCGTTCCCAGAGACTGGGAGGTTACAAACTCCTGTTTCTGGACGTGTTGCTGAGGCTTCGGTCAGTCAAAGAAGGAGCGGTGGAGAAGGTGGCCGTCTGACCGATGCGTTCAGACAATTTTTTGGTCCGCAGCCCCAAGGTATGATCGGTTCCAGCAACCATCGCCAGCGTCTGTTTTACATGGTGCAGGAATACCTAGGGGCAAGATCAGACTTGGACACCTTTCCCACCGAAAATCCTCTGGGTTACTGGGTCTTGAGGATGGATCACTGGCCAGAGCTTGCACAGTATGCAATTGAGCTACTGGCCTGTCCTGCATCCAGCGTTCTTTCGGAACGCACATTCAGTGCTGCTGGAGGCGTGGTAACCGATCACAGGGTGCGTCTGTCCACTGACTCAGTCAATCGACTGACCTTCATAAAAATGAATGAGTCTTGGATCACCACCAGCTACCAAGCACCTGATGCTGATGTAACCGAATAATTTTTTTTGAAATCTCAGATCCCTTCAAAGACTGCCTATGCTGATGCTGAGTGACTATCCCTGAGTAATTATCCTCTTCCTCCTCAATCATCACGCTGATAGCTTGTAAGAACATTTTTGGTTCTGGGTGCCACCACCAGTGCCTAAGGCACAATTTTTCAGCCCCTGTTTAACAGGGGCGTGTAATTACGATTTTTGATGTAATACTTTGCAGCAGGGCTCGTTCCTGCATTCCAACTAGAGTGTCTGTGAGGGGTTGCAGTGTTGTGGCACCAGCACCAGTGCCTAAGGCCCAATTTTTCAGCCCTTGTTTAACAGGGGCATGTAATTACAATTTTTGATGCAATACTTTGCAGCAGGGCTCGTTCCTGCATTCCAACTAGAGTGTCTGTGAGGGGTTGCAGTGTTGTGGCACCAGCACCAGTGCCTAAGGCCTAATTTTTCAGCTCCTGTTCAACAGGGGCATGTAATTACAATTCTTGATCTAATATTTCACAGCAGAGCCCTGTGAGGGCTTACAGTGTTGTGGCCACAGCAACACCTAAGGCCCAAATTTCTGCTGAGTATATAGGGCAGGACCCTACTTTCAAACAACTAACTTACAAACGACTCCCACTTGCAAACGGAAGGAGACAACAGGAAGTGAGAATAAATCTACCCCTAGGAAGGGAAATTCTCTCCTGTGGGAGTTAATATGGGAAAAACATTTCTCCTTTCCACTGATGCTTTCCAATCCATTGGGACAAAAAGTGAGGTGAAATCTTCTGAAGAGGAGGAAAGACAGCAAAACAAATGTCACAGGGGTGATAACCCTTCCCTATGTTTTCCAAAAAGCTTAAAAAAGATTTTTTGGCTGGAGCTAAACACGTTAAAAATGTACCCGTTCAAAATTACAAAGAGATTCTACTTAACAACAAACCTACAGCCTGTATACTGCTGTTCAGAGTATATAGGGCCTGGTGGCCCCACAGCTTTCCTTATTTTAATTTGGGTGCGGGGTTCCCCTTAATATCCATACAAGACCCAAAGGGCCTGGTAATGGACTGGGGGGTACCCATGCCGTTTGTCTCACTGATTTTCATCCATATTGCCAGGACCCGACATTACATTAAACCCGCAAGCAGTTTTAAATGAGATTTTTTTCCTTTAAAAATGACATTTGGTGCAGGGACTGTTCTAAACACGGGAAACACGCATCACTTTACAGGCATACTATAGACACCCCTCAGGTACGATATTTAAAGGAATATTTCACTTTTTTTTTTTTACTTTAAGCATCATTAAAATCACTGCTCCCGAAAAAAACGGCCGTTTTTAAAACTTTTTTTTGCATTGATACATGTCCCCTGGGGTAGGACCCGGGTCCCCAAACCCTTTTTAGGACAATACCATGCAAATTAGCCTTTAAAATGAGCACTTTTGATTTCGAACGTTCGAGTCCCATAGACGTCAATGGGGTTCTAACGTTCGTGCGAACTTTCGGTCCGTTCGCAGGTTCTGGTGCGAACCGAACCGGGGGGTGTTCGGCTCATCCCTACTGAGGAGGCTTGTGGAGAAGTTTGTGAGAGGATTTGTTCTGTATCTGACTCAAATGGAGAGTCTTGCTGTGACATTTTCTGTCTGTGAGAGCGCCCTGATGCTGTATATTGTGAGGTGACTGGAGCTGCTTCAGCTGCAGTGAGTGCCTGTGAGCTCTTTGTGAGGTGATTTTTATTTCTGCCACGGCTTCCTCCCAGTACCATATTTCCTGCCCAAACTTTCACAGTTTGTTCCCTGGGGCAAAAAGGTTCAAATGGATACCTTTTGAGTCTGCAGGCTCCGCTTTGTCCTTCTCTTCTCTCCTCAGCGGTGTGGAGCTCTAACAATGCATGTCTGCTCCGCTAGGCTCCGCCTCCTGCCCCCCCAAACCTTTTTCAAATCAACGGATAGAAATGGTTTTATCCCTACAGACAGCTGCCATCACCCGTCTTGGATCCGGTCTGTTCCACGTAGCCAATTCCTGCGGTTACGTAGAAACTGTACAAGTATAAAAACTTTCAAAGCACATGCCTATATACTTAAAACTAGTTTATTGGATAAAGGATACAGCCATTTGGACATTGACTGGGAACTTTCACATACTATGGAAGTGGAGAGAGAATCTCTATTGGCCATCAAGCCCAAACGTGATACCGATAATAGCTTTAGGTGGGCTATGATGACCTCGTTTTCCACCCAGTATCGCCAGATCAAAGCCATTTTTGCTCAACACTGGAATATTCTCAAAAATGATCGTATCCTTAGCTCATCTCTACCTGACCAAGCCAAAGTTGTCTTCAGAGGAGTGCCCACTTTACAAAGTAGAATAGCTCCGAACATTATCAATCCCCCTTCATGTCTGTCGTTTTTTCATGAACTGACTGGCTCTTTCCCTTGCAGAAAATGCGCAGTGTGTCAGCACAATTCAGGAGTAGGACGTAGGGTAGTTGACTTTAGATCTTCCGTCACCAACAAGCAATATTCTATTAAACATTTTTGTACCTGTGCCACTCACTACATAGTTTATTTAATCACCTGCCCTTGCGGATAGCAGTAGGTGGGTCGCACCATCCGCACATTTTCTGTTAGAGTTGAGGAACACATTAAGAGTGGTGACACGAAACACACCGTACCCAGACACTATAAGTTACATCATGATCGGAACCCCAAAGGGACCACATTTTTGGTAATTGACAGGTACATGGCCCCTTGGAGGGGAGGGTCTAAAATTAGAGGGGTCTCACAACTCGAGACCTACTGGATTTATGAGATACGTTCCTATTCGCCTTTTGGTATGAATATAGACTGGGACATCAATTCATTCATTAGTAAAGCCTGACATACTCATTTTTCATTTTTCACATTGTTTATTACACTCCCATCCCTTTTCTCTGTCTTTTTTTGTTTGAAACGTTTTTTGTTTGTAAGGTTGAGATATTGTTGTGTCATATGTACATATGATCCCACATGAGAGTCCATTCCATGAGCGGTTACACATAACTTATTCCATATCTACCCTAAGTCTATCACTTTTGGCTATAATTCCTTCGGTGAGGTAAGAGTAGTTATACTGAATACTTCCATATAGACGACAGAAAATTGAAGTTCTGTTACGTTTAGTTGGCGGCTTTTTATACAACAACTATTTTTGCAACTGAGTCGACATAACAGGGCTCATTTTTATTTCCATATTTTAATAATAAAATTTTTTTTTTGGTAATATATGTTTTTTATTAAAACAATTATTCTTTGGTGACACTAAGGATGACATTTATGTGTCATTCTTTTCTTCTTTTTTTCTATACATCTTATTTTTACTTTTCATTCCTTTTTTACATTTAATTCAATTTCATTCTTGTTCTTGTACTTTACGATTGCATGTCCCCCTGATTGCTGCAATGTTATTCCCAGCGTTTCCTGTTTCCGGTTTGCAGTACGTACATGTATGCAGTCACGCGCGCGCCTGTTAACGCGTCCGCGCGTGTGACCTCATCACGCTGATGCGGATGTTTGTATAATCATTTCATGGCATGTTACGCACGCTGATGCGCCATTCACGATGCGGAACGCACGCCAGTTTATAGCGTGGTACGCACGCTGATGCGCCATTCTTTTGACCGTTGTTGTCAATCATGTGAGTGTTCCTACTTTTATTACACTTCATTTACACTATGTGGTCCCCTTTCCTTTTCTCCTTTGTTATCCTCTACACATCTGTGGATTTCTGAGCATCGGTCCGCATGAGATGTTATTGTCCATATGCTTCCACCTGGCCGAGAATTGGGAATCTCTGTCCTAGGATACTGACAGCTCCAGAGTCCATCCACCTCAATACAAGCCTGTTTGGCACACAGAACATATGCTCTGGCGTGTCCAAACAATCTGGTAAGCCTCCTCTTCACATGGTGGTGGTTTTGTCACAATCACACATCCCAGCCTTTGGAAATTATTCCTCACACTCGAGTTTTTCACTGATGAGTTTACATCCTCAATCATATAGACTGGGACTATATACACATCGAGTTTTTCTTCCTTTTTTGCACTATTATCTGTATGGACTTCAATTGATATATATATATATATATACATATATATAAGTTTGCCATAATTATTTTATTCATTTTTTGAGGTTTTTTTAGTGCCATCTGAACTCATTGTCCATATTGTCTTTGGCACATCACTTTTTAGAGCTACACTTTTTGTTTTTGTTTATGTTTGCCATTTATCCAATTTGGTGTGTCAGCTGCTAAGTTTGCGAGCTGCGCGAAATTATTTGTTTACACTTTTCTACTAGTATTTGCCAATGGTCCAGAAGACTACGGGTTCACCAAAGTCACTGACTACCCGATCCACACGGGACATGTTCCATTCATTAGGGAGCTGTGCTGTCACATTCCCCCAACCCTGTGCAAGGAGGTCCAAGATCTACTACCCAATATACTACAAAGTGGGGTGATACCGGAGAGTACGGGATTCTGCACATGGGGGGTGCACGCCACTTGTGCTGTGATTACTAAAAGCACAAGCTGATCAGTGGGTGCCAGCCAATAGATGACCACCGGCACCCGCTGATCAGCGAGGAGGAAGACAGGACAGATCTCCGTCTATGTAAACAATGAGGAGTTCTGTCCTGTCAGCGGGGGATGTGCTGTTTTTTTTCCCCTGCAAATTACATTCCTTAGTAAAAGCAGCACACTGTACACACAAAAACACTGGCTAGGCACACATTTAACCCTTTAATTGCCCAAGATGTTTAACCCCTTCCCAACCAGTGTCAATAGTAAAGTGACAGTGCATATTTATAGCACTAATCACTGTATTGGTGTCACTGATTCCTACAAAGTTTCAGATTAACTCACAGTCAATATCACAGTCTTGCTATAAGTCACTGATCACCGTTATTAATAGTATAAAAAAAAATTCCAGTATTTTTCTTATAGTTTTTTAGACAATTTAACTTTTCTACAAACAAATCAATATACGCTTATTGGGATTTTTTTTTTACCAAAAACATGTAGCAGAATACATATTGGTCTAAATTGATGAAGAAATTTGATTTTTTAAATGTTTTTATTGGATATGTTTTATAACAAAAAGTAAGAAAAAATATATTTTTTCCAAACTTGTTTATTTTAATTTTTAAAGCGCAAAAAAATGCAGAAGTGATTAAATACCACCAGAAGAAATCTCTATTTGTGGGAATAAATGATATATATATAGAATTTATGTACAGTGTTAGATGACTGCGCAATTGTGAGTTGAACGCAGTGCCGTATGGCAAAAAAATGGCCTGGACATAAAGGGGGGTAAATCTTCTAGAGGTCAAGTGGTTATATAACCAATTTCCTTTTCATCATGATGTAGTCATCTCCACTTTTCATGTCATTGTACTTAGTGCTCCGCATGTCTTCTCCACATCCGTCTTTCCCTCTTTCTCTCTTCTAATGTTGGGAGGTATAATTATCATTACTACTGAAAAACGAATCTTCTCCCTTCTGTACTCTGATCTCCGTGTCCTATAATATTCATCCAGCCTCACCCTGTGTAGGAGGATGTCACCCCTCCCCCATCCACATTTCTCTCCGGTGTCAGAGACTTTCAGTTTCATTTCTCTTCTGCTGTCAGCGATGGCGTCTGGTGATCTGAGAGCTGAGCTGGAATATTCCGTCTGTCTGAACATTTATACCGATCCTGTAACCCTGAAATGTGGTCACAACTTCTGCCGGGTCTGTATTGATCATGTGCTGGATACACAGGAGGGGTCTGGAGGATATTCCTGTCCTGAATGTAGAGAGAAGTTTCCGGATCGGCCTGCACTGCAGAAGAACATGAAACTACGTAACATAGCAGAGACTTTCCTGTCTGCTCAGCCAGATCGGGAGGAGTCTGGGGTCTTCTGTACTCACTGTGTGGACTCTCCTGTACCTGCTGTTAGATCCTGTCTGCTCTGTGAGGCCTATCTGTGTGATAAACACCTGAGAGTCCACAAAAAGTCCCCAGAACACATCTTATGTGACCCCACCTTGTCCATGGAGAACAGGAAATGCTCCGTCCATAAGAAGATTCTGGAGTATTACTGCACTGAGGATGAGACCTGTATCTGTGTGTCCTGCAGTTTGGCTGGAGAACATCGGGGACACCAGGTGGAGACACTGGATGAGGCTTCTGAGAAGAAGAAGGAGACACTGAGGAATGTTCTGCAGAAACTTCTGACAAAGAGAGAGGAGATGGAGGAAAGAGTCCAGAGTCTGCAGGAACACAGGAGGAAAGTAGAAGAAGAAGCAGCTGGTGATACCGAGAGAGTCACTGACCTGTTTAGAGATCTCGGGAGACGTCTGGAAGACCTGGAGAAGAGAGTCCTGAGGGACATCTCCGGGAGGGCAGAGCGGATCTCCATCTCCATCCGGGATCTGGAAATAAAGAAGGAGGAGCTGTCCAGGAAGATACGTCACATTGAGGAGCTGTGTAACATGACGGATCCACTGACTGTCTTACAGGAATCAGACACAGGTGACTTGTGTGATACTGAGGATGGAGATGATGAGGACAGAGAGAGACATGAGGAACTCCTCCATGATGGAGGGGGTCTGGATGTGGCGGGGGTCTTACACACAGGTTTATCTGATATAATAACAGAGGTAAATGTATACTATATACAGGGAGCTGCAGACATATTACTGGATGGAAACACAGCTAATAAATATCTACAGATATCAGATGACAGGAAAACTGTATCCGGGTCAGATAGGAACCAGAATCTTCCAGAAACACCAGAGAGATTTCAGTATCATTCTCAGGTGATGAGCAGTCAGAGTTTCTCCTCAGGGAGACATTACTGGGAAGTGGATGTCGGGGGGTCAGATGACTGGATAGTCGGGATGTGTTACCCCAGTATAGAGAGGAGAGGGAGGGAGGCATTGATTGGAGATAATAAGAAGTCCTGGGGATTGGACAGGGAAGGTGATAAGTATTCTGTGATACATGACAGTGAAGGGATCCTCTTACCCACCAATCCCTTCAGTGACAGAGTCAGGATATATCTGGATTATGAGGCCGGGCGGATCTCCTTTTATGATCTGTGTGACCCGATCCGACATCTTCACACCTTCACCACCACCTTCACTGAGCCCCTCCATGCTGGGATAGGTGTATGGGGAGGTTGTATAGAGATATGTGGGGGGAGGGGGGAGATGTGAGAACTCCGCCCACAGTCTGGTGATGTCAGATGAAGGAGGGGAATTCATTTAATATTCATCCAATAGTATATAGCAGTGGGCGGGGCTTCCTGCAAGTTTTTCTACTACAAATAAATGTGAGATTTCTTACTGATCGCTGTGATTGGGTAGAATATCTGTCCAATTATCTATCTATCTATCTATCTATCTATCTATCTATCTATCTATCTATCTATCTATCTATCTATCTATCTATCTATCTATCTATCTATCTCATGACATAATACTTTCTGTGTTTTGTCACAGTATGTGATATCAGCCATCTCCTCCCCCTCTCTTCCCCTCCCCCTCCTCCTCCTGCCCCTCCCCCACATGTGGTCCCTCTGTGTGTGGGGGGGGCAGCCATAATCAGACATAGAGGGGGGGTGGGGTCACTGTGATGGGATAGGATGGGGTCACCTCTCCTCTCTGCCCCTCCCCCTCCATACAATCTATACTACAAAGAGATGGAAATAAATGGAACAATCGGAGAGGAAATCTATGAAGACGTCATCTAGAGATTTATTACTGGAAGAAAAAAATGTGATCAGAGAGCCCAGACTGTTTTTAGGCAGAGTGGGACAGGATTAGATCCTCTGTCAGGTTTTTCCTTCTATCCGGAGCTCCATTACAGAGATATCCCCTCACTTCCTGTCCCGGTGACAACATTTATCTAGACAGGAAATGAGGGAACTCTCCAACAGGAACACAGACTGAAATAAGAATGATATGTTTAGTATAATAAGGAAGGGGAAGGTTTAGAGCCCCTGTCAGATTTTTATATGTCTGTGTCCCTGTACATATTTCTCTCACTCCTTGTATTGTTGTCACCAGGACAGGAAGTGAGAGGAAATCTCTCTAAGGCTGGGATCACATTGCTGTGCAGATCACATGTCATGTCTGTGTAATGTGAATTCAGCCGTACAAACTGTGTGACTGAAATCACATTCACACCAAAATGGTGCCGGACCCTTTTTTTGGTCCTCACTGGAATCGGATCACATTGGGTGTCACATCTATACAATCCGATTCCTGCGCCATTTCAGCGTTTGCACTGCGATCTGCGAAGCGATCTGGGGGTGTCATTAACTTTCCATTGACCCCCCGCAGCGGTTCTCAGATGTCAGTGTGAACGTCCGGTGATTGAGGTGTGATGAGGGAACCCGCACAGGAATCGCACTGGTTCCCGCATCCCACAAGTCTCATCCCAGACTAAGGCTCCATTCACACCTATGCAGGTTGCTTTTCAGACTTTCTGATGTGCTTTTTGCTGTGCTTTCTGCAGGATTTTTACCGCTATTTGCCCTTTAGGGTTTTTTATTCTATTTTTTTAGATAATTTGTTGTTTGGGCAGATTTAAAAATAAAAATTGCCGCAAAATCTCTGTAAAAACGCACTACACGCTTTTCTGCAGCTTCTCCATTGAAGTCTATTGAACCATAAAAAGCAAAAACCTTTTTGCGTTGAAGGCTCCATTCACTCCAATGTGTTTTTTCATTTTTTTTAACATGGATCCCTATGGAACACGTTCACATCAATGCATTTTTGTGCCTCTGCATTTTTGGAAAGTGTCAGGGGAATTTTTTAGGCTCATTTCACATCTATGTCTGTTGCTTTTGAGCGTTTCTGCAGTGCTTTTTGTGTTTTGAACATGTAATTTTACCGCGTTTTTGCCGCGCTTTGTGTTTTGCGTTTTTTTATCTTAGAAAATTTGTTGTTGGGTAGATTAAAAAATGCAAAACAAAAATTGTGGCAAAAAAATGCGGTAAAATCGCACTACACGCTACATGCTCACCTAACCGGTTCAATACCGGGCCTTTTCACCCCCTTCCTTCCCAGACCAATTTTTAGTTTTCAGCGCTGTCGCACTTTAAACAACAATTGTGCAGTCGTGCGACGTTGTAACCAAACAAAATTGACGTCCTTTTTTCCCCACAAATAGAGCTTTCTTTTGGTGGTATTTGATCACCTCTGCAGTTTTTATTTTTTGCACTAGAAACAAAAGAAGAGCGACAATTTTGAAAAAAACACAATATTTTTTACTTTTTGCTATAATAAATATCCCAATTTAAAAAAAAAAAAAAAAAAAAATTTCTCAGTTTCGGCCGATACGTATTCTTCTACATATTTTTGGTAAAAAAAAATCGCAAAAAGCGTATATTGATTGGTTTGCGCAAAAGTTATAGCGTCTATAAAATACGGGATAGATTTATGGCATTTTTTTTTTTAAATTATTTTTTTTTTTACTAATAATGGCGACGATCGCGATTTTTTTCGTGACTGCGACATTATGGCGGACACATCAGACACTTTTGACACATTTTTGGGACCATTCACATTTATACAGCGATCAATGCTATAAAATTGCATTGATTACTGTGTAAATGTGACAGGCAGTGAAGGGGTTAACCACTAGGGGGCGGGGAGGGGTTAAATGTGTTTCCTAGGGAATGATTCTAACTGTAGGGGGCGGGGACGTACAAGGGGAGGAGACAGATCAGTGTTCCGCTGTTTTGGGAACACAGATCACTCTCCTCTGAGCTGACAGGACGTGGATCTGTGTGTGTTTACACACACAGATCCACGGTCCGACCCGGTTAACGGGCAATCGCGGGTGCCCGGCGGACATCGCAGCCGCCGGGCACACGCACTGGGTCCCGAGCAACGCGGCGGTCGCGCGCTTGCACCCCCTAGGCGGCCAGGAACCCGAGGCCATCATATGACGTCCACCCAGGATGGGAGATCCCATCTGTGGACGTCATTTGACTATAGGCGGGTAGGGAAGTGGTTAAGGCAGTCACAGCCCCTCCCCCCATCCTCTTCTATCCACTTTCATAGCCCCCCATCAATCCATGTCAGATCCCTGAGTCCTCACCTGTGTAAGATACATGGTGGGTTATGTCGGAGCTTACACAGGACTGATGATGTCACCCCTCCATCATGTGACAGTATGTAAGTCCTGTGATTGGCCGCTCAGATCTGATCACTGTATGGTGGGAGAAGATCACATGATCCCTCAATACCCGGGAAAATGGGGACTTAGTGAGGACTTAGATGGAGGAACAACAAAAGGAAAGTATAAGTGGGTGTGTACGGCTCCTGTGTCACCTATAGAATGGGCGGGGCATTAGTTCTAATGGCTCCTCCCAGTACATGAGCACTGTGTATAGTGAGATGGGACAGTGAAGAATTGTATAGAGTGCCGGAGCTGAGACAGAGTGTAATATGACTTATTGTCTGTGTCCGAGCTGTGATGTCATAGTAGAGAAATGGCTGCCGAGGGACCCAATGTGGAAAGTATAGATAGAGGTGTACTGGCCCTTTAAGAACAAATCTATCTTTCTATCGGATTATAATGTGTAGACGGTCTCATTCCTTATTATTAATACATTTACAATGAGTTTATTCTATTGATTATTTTATTGTGAAGAAATATAAATAAATAATAGATCTACAAATAGAAAGAGATGAAAATTGATGGAAAAATCTCAGAGGAAATATATGAAGAAATGATCCCGAGATTTACTAATGAAAGAAATAATATGATTACTAGATCTGGAATGTGTCCCCAATATAATGTGTCCCCATAGAATGGATCACCAATAGAATTCTATGTGATCACTTTTATAATGGATCCTAATATAATGTATCATGTGATGGTGTATTATAATCACTAGATGTGTCCTGGTGATGGGGGAGAATTAGGAAATAAAATGTTAATGTGAAATAAATATTCTTCTCTATGAAATTATTATTATTATTATTATTATACGGGGTTTATATAGAGCCGACAGTTTACGCAGTGCTTTACAACATGAAGGCAGACATTACAATTAGAGTGTAATACAGGAGGAATTAGAGCCCTGATCGTTAGAGCTTACAATCTAAGAGGGAGGGTCAAGAGATACAAAAGGTAATAACTGTGGGGGATGGGCTGATAGAGAAAATAAATGTACAGTTGTTAGGTGGGGGCAGGATAGGCCTCTCTGAAGAGATGAGTTTTCAGGGATCGTCTGAAAGTTGACATAGTAGGAGAAAGTCAGACCGATGTGGGTAGCGAGTTCCAGAGGATGGGAGAGGCTCGGGAGAAGTCCTGGAGGTGAACATGGGAGGAGGTGATGAAGGAGCGAGAGAGCAGGAGGTCTTGTGAGGAACAAAGAGAACGGTTTGGTTGATATTTTGAGACTAGCTTAGTGATGTAGTTGGGGGCCAAGTTGTGGATGGCTTTGTAAGTTATTGTTATGCCCCGTACACACAGTCAGATTTTCCGACAGGAAATGTTCGATGGGAGCTTGTTGTCGGAAATTCCGATCGTGTGTAGGCTTCATCGGATATTTTCCCTCGTATTTCGACAAACAAAATTTGAGATCTGGATCTCAAATTTTCCAACAATAAAATCCGTAGAAAAAATCTGAAATGAGGGAAGTAATGTGGGAGTGAAAGAGTTGGTAGGAGCAGTATTAGGGAGAGGACAGGAGGGAGGGTGATATAGAGAGTGGAGAAGAGGGGTGATGGAAAGAGAGGGGTTTAGTTTGCACACATCTGAAATACACAAGTAATCTACAGAGTTCCATCAAGGCACCCCAATATTTTCTGTAGTCATAACTCATCTAATTTAAGAGCCTTCACAGTGGAAGCACATGCATTATAATAAATAGGCAGAGGGCAGGTGAGCCTGGAGGGAGCCCACCCCTCCTTAAAGGCACAGGGGTGCATACCCCCAACATAGACAGGACCCCTCAGATATGACAACAATTTGCTCGCAGATCTCAATTTTATACTTTAGAGATTGCGATGAAGTTGCCACCCTCCCAGCCTCTCCAATTTAATTAGGAAAAAAAGGGGAAGAAACTGCGCTTAGGTGAAGTGTACAAAAAAAACAGAATAATAAGCTGCAATTCCTCTATGCAACATAAACACAGTGAAAATAGAATTAGAAAAAATTGGAATCGCACTAAAAAGGACTCATGACCATGCATATGATCACCAATCCACAATGATTCCTAAAGTATGTGAATGAACAAATTAGGCAGAGTAGATGCAAGTGATGACAAAGTAACAGTCCATCAAATATACATTGCTTGATGTGAAATAGTACCAATAATAAACATAAGTCCATGTGCATAAAAATAAATCACCAATGTGATAAATAAAAAAAGTCCATATAAACTGTGATTTCTGCTGTATATAGACAAGAGTGCTTGATCCACCACCATAGGTAAACAATGGCCTCTTACCAGAAACTCATGATCCCCCGCTACAGAGGATCAGAGAAAGCCGTTTAGAAGGATGATAATCCGGATCACAACCGATGAACCAGGAGCCTTGGAATGTAGTGGCACAACAAGGACCTTATTGCCGTAGTGGAGGTATTTAAGCTGGTAGGTATTGGGACACCAACCCGCAGTGGAGTGGATATACCATGAAAAATAAAAGGCTCCAATAGTGTAAAACCATTAACCTTAGTTAGGTAGTATAAAGTAAGCACCTAAAAATGTCTGGAGCGCCAGGTGGAAGCTCACAGACAACCCGTCCTGCTGGTAACAGCAACAGCGATGAGAGGTGACTCAAACGCGTCGCTCCGCCCTACGCGGCGTTTCGTAATAGAGTTATGTCGTCCAGGGGCACGGGCGGCGCGCTGCGTCACCTCCCTTTATAGCACAACAACCTAGCCAAGCCTCGCTCTGAGTTCCATTACATCGGCGGACATGCGCAATATGCCTGAGTCCTAGACAATGAATGGCTCCAAATGCGCAGGTGCACCCACAGTAAGTAAGGATCGAATCCATCAAACAGAGAGGACAGAGCCTTCCTGATTTGAAAACAGACTGTAGGGTCAGAGACCAGGAAAACATAAAATAAATGCCAGTAACGTGACAAAATAACGCGACGATCGGGCAATAAATGAATTTAAACAAATCTGTGTCGTTATGTGAAAGACACAAAGAAACAGCCACTGTTGAACACCAGTGGCCTGCAAATATACGTAAAAAAATAAATGAAATAAAATAAAAAAGATTAGTAAAACCGTCCAAGCTTATGTACCTGCTCAGAGAAGCAGGAGCAAAACTGAATGTACCCAGTGTGTAACTAAGGTCCGGATGGAGGGCAAACACCGACAGAGCCATAAACCAGGCGATGACGGCAGTCGTCGTGGTTTGCATCAAAGCCGGAAGTGCTATGTAAAGGCCCAGGGGGACACACTCGTGAGGAGCAAGAGCCACCCGGGGCCATATAGGTTATTACAAGCAATTCAATAGTCAGATCCGTGGCGAATCGTAATGAATATAAATTGCAAACTAAAATTAAAATAAAGGCAAGGAATCAAAGATCTCCATGGACATCAAAGCATAGATATCCAGAGATGATTAATTCATAACCCTAATCAGTGTGAGCATGTCTGGGCCTAATGCCCACACATGAAAAATAAAGAATAAAAAATTGAAAAAATTGAAAAAACAATATTGATTGAAAAATATTAAAAGAGGGGAAAAAAATATACATACACATACATATATATAGGTAAGGGGCCAAGTAGACCACAGAATTAGTGCTAGGGGTCGCCAACAGCCCCCACCCACCCATTGGGCAAAAATGGAGACTCAGAGCAGAAGCCCTCACATAAAGTACCTCTGGCATAATGCTCACTTCCAAAATACAGTTACAGTACCTCCACAAAAACTACTAGGGCCTTTGAATGCTAAAACGGCCCAAAAAAACTTATAGAAATAGGAATAGTGAGGGGTAGCATACTGACCCTCATCAGGCATTATTAATGAAAGCATTCACATCTGTGTCGATGTTCGTGCCAAATGGGGCATAAGTTTTAAGTCTATGGATCCAGGACACCTCTTGCTTAGAGATCTCCCTGACCAACAGACTGCCTCGCCAGTGCGGTCTGTATTTGTCAATCCCCACATAAAGTGTGTTGGAGGGGTCCCTTTTGTGTACTTGATCGTAATGTCTGGAGACTGGGTGTTTATCATAACCTCTCCTTATGTTCCCTATATTTTCGTTCAAACAAACACGTAATGCCCTTTTGGTCCTCCCCACGTATTGTAGCCCGCAAGGGCATTGTAAAAGATAGACCACCCCTTCAGAGGTGCATGTGATGAAGGGTTCGATCTCATAAGATCGCAAGGTACTGGTGGATGTGAACGTGGTGATCCGCCTTTCTCTACTGGCATTCAGAGAGCAGACTTGGCATTTCCCACATCTATAGTAACCAGTAAGGTTCAGAAGGAAACATCTGTTCTCCCGTGGGGGGTCTTGAACAGAGGGAGCTATTTTACTCCCAAGGGAGGCTGCTCCCCTGAAAACAACTCTAGGTATAGCTGGTAAGACAGTGCCAAGAACTTGGTCACTTCTCAGCACATGCCAGTGTTTTTGTTTCAGTTGTTTGATGCTTCGATGCTGCACCGAAAAAGTTGTAATGAATGGTACAACATCGGAGACATCAACCCTATGTGGGGATGCATCAGACAGAAGAGAGGATCTGTACCTATCCCATGCCGTTTGACAGCCTGTGAATCCCTGGGAAAACACCAATTCTGGTTATTTCTGCCACCGGGGGGGGGGGCCAGAGTATTGGGGTGGTCCCGGGTAGTTATATTCCTCAGTGTCCCTGATCACCATCACACCAGTCACAGTGTCCCTGATCACCACCACACCTGTCACAGTGTCCCTGATCACCACATCAGTCACAGTGTCCCTGATCACCACCACACCAGTCACAGTGTCCCTGATCACCATCACACCAGTCACAGTGTCCCTGATCACCACATCAGTCACAGTGTCCCTGATCACCACCACACCAGTCACAGTGTCCCTGATCACCATCACACCAGTCACAGTGTCCCTGATCACCACACCAGTCACAGTGTCCCCGATCACCATCACACCAGTCTAGTGTCACCATAAGGGCTTGTTCACATGTGCGATGCTCTTTGGAGAGCACTCTGTGTGTAAAAGGTGTTGTGATTAAGCGGTGGTAAAACTGCAGCTCAACTGCAAGGTTTTACACACTCAAAACTCACATGTGAATGATCAGGGACACTGTGACTGGTGTGATGGTGATCAGGGACACTGTGACTGGTGTGTTGATCAGTGACACTGTGACTGGTGTGGTGGTGATCAGGGACACTTTGACTGGTGTGGTGGTGATCAGGGACACTGTGACTGGTATGGTGGTGATCAGGGACACTGTGACTGGTGTGATGGTGATCAGGGACACTGTGACTGATGTGGTGATCAGGGACACTGTGACTGGTATGGTGGTGATCAGGGACACTGTGACTGGTATGGTGGTGATCAGGGACACTGTGAATAGTGTGATGGTGATTAGGGACACTGTGACTGGTGTGGTGGTGATCAGGGACACTGTGACTGGTGTGGTGGTGATCAGGGACACTGTGACTGGTGTGGTGGTGATCAGGGACACTTCTATTGCCCTGCCAACTATGATAGAGGAGTCTGCTGAATTATTTGAGCACAGCATGAGCCATTTGCTGCAAGAGAGGCCCTGAAGAGGAAAGTAACAGGAGCCTAGAGGGAGGGAAGGGACACCATCTGCTCGCTGTGTGGGTCCCCAGCAACCTATGGATACAGTAGTTTCCATTTTAACCACTTCAGCCCCGGAAGAATTGGCTGCCCAATGTCCGGACCATTTTTTGTGATTCGGCATTGTGTCGTTTTAACTGACAATTGCGTAGTTGTGCGACGCTGTACCCAAACAAAATTGATGTTATTTTTTCCCCACAAAATAGAGCTTTCTTTTGGTAGTATTTGATCACCTCTGCGGTTTTTATTTTTTGCGCTATAAACAAAAGAAGAGCGACAATTTTGAAGAGAAAACACAATATTTTGTACTTTTTGCTATAATAAATATCCTAATTTTTTAGAAAGAAACAAATTTCAATAAGCGTATATTGCACTGATTACTGTAAAAATGTCACTGGCAGGAAAGGGGTTAAACACTAGGGGGCAATCAAGGGGTTAAGTGTGTCCTAGCGAGTGATTCTAACTGTGGGGGGGGATGGGCTACCAGTGACATGACAGCTATCACTGTTCCCAATCACAGGGAGCAGTAGATCGTTGTCCCGTCAGTAGGCAGAACAGGAAAATGCCTTGTTTACATAGGCATCTCCCCATTCTGCCTCTCGGTCTCACAATCGCGGGCTGCCGGCAAACATCGAGTTCCCGGGACCCGCGAGCACACTCCCGAGGCATGCGGTGGGCGTGCAGCGGCAAATTCACAGGGTCTTACAGGTACGCCCATTTGCCTGCCCGTGCCATTCTGCCGACGTATATCATGGAGGTTACTGTTACGATTTATATCAAGCACTTGTGTTTTACATTTGTGAGTGTTTTTCTGACATCTGTATTGCAGACTGACCTCCCATCTTTTCCTGATGAAGATTCTTTAGAAATAGAAATGCTTCGGATGTAACAATCGTTCACAATCTGTAACAATGTATTAACCACTTGCCGACCGCCTAACGTATATATACGTCGGCAGAATGGCACGGGCAGGCAGAATCACGTACCTGTACGTGATCTGCCTCCCGCGGGCGGGGGGGTCCGATCGGACCCCCCCCGGTGCCAGCGGCGGTCGGCATCTGACTGGGAGCGTCGGGAGGCGAGGGGGAGACCATCCGATCGTGGCCCCCCCCTCGCGATCGCTCCCAGCCAATGGGAATCCTCCTCTGCCTGTGTGTAGTTTCACACAGGCAGAGGATGTGATGTCATCTCTCCTCGGTCTGGCAGTTTCCGTCCCAGCGCCGAGGAGAGAAGACATGTAAGTGCACAACACACACACAGTAGAACATGCCAGGCATACTTTACACCCCCGATCCCCCCCCCGATCGCCCCCCGATCCCCCCCCAATCACCCCCCCCTGTCACAAACTGACATTAGCAGTATTTTTTTTTTTTTCTGATTACTGCATAGTGTCAGTTTGTGACAGTTACAGTGTTAGGGCAGTGAGTATTACCCCCCTTTAGGTCTAGGATACCCCCCTAACCCCCCCCTAATAAAGTTTTAACCCCTTGATCACCCCCTGTCACCAGTGTCACTAAGCGATCATTTTTCTGATCGCTGTATTAGTGTCGCTGGTGACGCTAGTTAGGGACGTAAATATTTAGGTTCACCGTCAGCGTTTTATAGCGACAGGGACCCCCATATACTACCGAATAAATGTTTTAACCCCTTGATTGCCCCCTAGTTAACCCTTTCACCACTGATCACCGTATAACCGTTACGGATGACGCTGGTTAGTTCGTTTATTTTTTATAGTGTCAGGGCACCCGCCGTTTATTACCGAATAAAGGTTTAGCCCCCTGATCGCCCGGCGGTGATATGGGTCGCCCCAGGCAGCGTCAGATTAGCGCCAGTACCGCTAACACCCACGCACGCAGCATACGCCTCCCTTAGTGGTATAGTATCTGTACGGATCAATATCTGATCCAATCAGATCTATACTAGCGTCCCCAGCAGTTTAGGGTTCCCGAAAACGCAGTGTTAGCGGGATCAGCCCAGATACCTGCTAGCACCAGCGTTTTGCCCCTCCGCCCAGCCCAGCCCAGCCCACCCAAGTGCAGTATCGATCGATCACTGTCACTTACAAAACACTAAACGCATAACTGCAGCTTTCGCTTAGTCAGGCCTGATCCCTGCGATCGCTAACAGTTTTTTTGGTAGCGTTTTGGTGAACTGGCAAGCACCAGCCCCAGGCAGCGTCAGGTTAGCGCCAGTACCGCTAACACCCACGCACGCACCGTACACCTCCCTTAGTGGTATAGTATCTGATCGGATCAATATCTGATCCGATCAGATCTATACTAGCGTCCCCAGCAGTTTAGGGTTCCCACAAACGCAGTGTTAGCGGGATCAGCCCAGATACCTGCTAGCACCTGCGTTTTGCCCCTCCGCCCGGCCCAGCCCAGCCCACCCAAGTGCAGTATCGATCGATCACTGACACTTACAAAACACTAAACGCATAACTGCAGCGTTCGCAGAGTCAGGCCTGATCCCTGCGATCGCTAACAGTTTTTTTGGTAGCGTTTTGGTGAACTGGCAAGCACCAGCGGCCTAGTACACCCCGGTCGTAGTCAAACCAGCACTGCAGTAACACTTGGTGACGTGGCGAGTCCCATAAGTGCAGTTCAAGCTGGTGAGGTGACAAGCACAAGTAGTGTCCCGCTGCCACCAAGAAGACAAACACAGGCCCGTCGTGCCCATAGTGCCCTTCCTGCTGCATTCGCCAATCCTAATTGGGAACCCACCACTTCTGCAGCGCCCGTACTTCCCCCATTCACATCCCCAACCAAATGCAGTCGGCTGCATGAGAGGCATTTTCTTTATGTCCTCCCGAGTACCCCTACCCAACGAACCCCCCCAAAAAGATGTCGTGTCTGCAGCAAGCGCGGATATAGACGTGACACCCGCTATTATTGTCCCTCCTGTCCTGACAATCCTGGTCTTTGCATTGGTGAATATTTTGAACGCTACCATGCACTAGTTGAGTATTAGCGTAGGGTACAGCATTGCACAGACTAGGCACACTTTCACAGGGTCTCCCAAGATGCCATCGCATTTTGAGAGACCCAAACCTGGAACCGGTTACAGTTATAAAAGTTAGTTACAAAAAAAAGTGTAAAAAAAAAAAAAAAAAAAAACACATACAAAAATATAAAATAAAAAAAAAAAGTTGTCGTTTTATTGTTCTTTCTCTCTCTATTCTCTCTCTCTATTGTTCTGTTCTTTTTTACTGTATTCTATTCTGCAATGTTTTATTGTTATTATGTTTTATCATGTTTGCTTTTCAGGTATGCAATTTTTTATACCTTACCGTTTACTGTGCTTTATTGTTAACCATTTTTTTGTCTTCAGGTACGCCATTCACGACTTTGAGTGGTTATACCAGAATGATGCCTGCAGGTTTAGGTATCATCTTGGTATCATTCTTTTCAGCCAGCGGTCGGCTTTCATGTAAAAGCAATCCTAGCGGCTAATTAGCCTCTAGACTGCTTTTACAAGCAGTGGGAGGGAATGCCCCTCCCCCCCAACGTCTTCCGTGTTTTTCTCTGGCTCTCCTGTCTCAACAGGGAACCTGAAAATGCAGCCGGTGATTCAGCCAGCTGACCATAGAGCTGATCAGAGACCAGAGTGGCTCCAAACATCTCTATGGCCTAAGAAACCGGAAGCTACAAGCATTTTATGACTTAGATTTCGCCGGATGTAAACAGCGCCATTGGGAAATTGGGAAAGCATTTTATCACACCGATCTTGGTGTGGTCAGATGCTTTGAGGGCAGAGGAGAAATTTAGGGTCTAATAGACCCCAATTTTTGCAAAAAAGAGTACCTGTCACTACCTATTGCTATGATAGGGGATATTTACATTCCCTGAGATAACAGTAAAAATGATTAAAAAAAAAAAAAAAATGAAAGGAACAGTTTAAAAATAAGATAAAAAAATAATAATAATAAAGAAAAAAAAAAAAGCACCCCTGTCCCCCCTGCTCTCGCGCTAAGGCGAACGCAAGCGTCGGTCTGGCGTCAAATGTAAACAGCAATTGCACCATGCATGTGAGGTATCGCCGCGAAGGTCAGATCGAGGGCAGTAAGTTTAGCAGTAGACCTCCTCTGTAAATCTAAAGTGGTAACCTGTAAAGGCTTTTAAAGGCTTTTAAAAATGTATTTAGTTTGTCGCCACTGCACGTTTGTGCGCAATTTTAAAGAATGTCATGTTTGGTATCCATGTACTCGGCCTAAGATCATCTTTTTTATTTCATCAAACATTTGGGCAATATAGTGTGTTTTAGTGCATTAAAATGTAAAAAAGTGTGTTTTTTCCCCAAAAAATGCGTTTGAAAAATCGCTGCGCAAATACTGTGTGAAAAAAAAAATGAAACACCCACCATTTTAATCTGTAGGGCATTTGCTTTAAAAAAAATATATAATGTTTGGGGGTTCAAAGTAATTTTCTTGCAAAAAAAAATTATTTTTTTATGTAAACAATAAGTGTCAGAAAGGGCTTTGTCTTCAAGTGGTTAGAAGAGTGGGTGATGTGTGACATAAGCTTCTAGATGTTGTGCATAAAATGCCAGGACAGTTCAAAACCCCCCCAAATGACCCCATTTTGGAAAGTAGACACCCCAAGCTATTTGCTGAGAGGCATGTCGAGTCCATGGAATAATTTATATTGTGACACAAGTTGCGGGAAAGAGACAATTTTTTATTTTTTTTATTTTTTTTTGCGCAAAGTTGTCACTAAATGATATATTGCTGAAACATGCCATGGGAATATGTGAAATTACACCCCAAAATACATTCTGCTGCTTCTCCTGAGTATGGGGATACCACATGTGTGGGACTTTTTGGGAGCCTAGCTGCGTACGGGACCCCGAAAACCAAGCACCGCCTTCAGGCTTTCTAAGGCCGTAAATTTTTGATTTCACTCTTCACTGCCTATCACAGTTTCGGAGGCCATGGAATGCCCAGGTGGCAAAAAAAACCCCCAAATAACCCCATTTTGGAAAGTAGACACCCCAAGCTATTTGATGAGAGGTATAGTGAGTATTTTGCAGACCTCACTTTTTGTCACAAAGTTTTGAAAATTGAAAAAAGAAAAAAAAAAAATTTTTTTCTCGTCTTTCTTTATTTTCAAAAACAAATGAGAGCTGCAAAATACTCACCATGCCTCTCAGCAAATAGCTTGGGGTGTCTACTTTCCAAAATGGGGTCATTTGGGGGGGGTTTGTGCCACCTGGGCATTCCATGGCCTCCGAAACTGTGATAGGCAGTGAGGAGTAAAATCAAAAATGTACGCCCTTAGAAAATCCTGAAGGCAGTGATTGGTTTTCGGGGTCCCGTACGCGGCTAGGCTCCCAAAAAGTCCCACACATGTGGTATCCCCATACTCAGGAGAAGCAGCTTAATGTATTTTGGGGTGCAATTCCACATATGCCCATGGCCTGTGTGAGCAATATATCATTTAGTGACAACTTTGTGCAAAAAAAAAAAAAAAAAAAAAATTTGTCACTTTCCCGCAACTTGTGTCAAAATATAAAACATTCCATGGACTCAACATGCCTCAAAGCAAATAGCTTGGGGTGTCTACTTTCCAAAATGGGGTCATTTGGGGGGGTTTTATGTCATCTGGGCATTTTTTGGCCTTCAAAACTGTGATAGGTAGTGAGGAGTAAAATCAAAAATGTACGCCCTTAGAAATCCTGAAGGCAGTGATTGGTTTTCGGGGCCCCGTACGCGGCTAGGCTCCCAAAAAGTCCCACACATGTGGTATCCCCATACTCAGGAGAAGCAGCTAAATGTATTTTGGGGTGCAATTCCACATATGCCCATGGCCTGTGTGAGCAATATATCATTTAGTGACAACTTTTTGTAATTTTTTTTTTTTTTTTGTCATTATTCAATCACTTGGGACAAAAAAAATGAATATTCAATGGGCTCAACATGCCTCTCAGCAAATTCCTTGGGGTGTCTACTTTCCAAAATGGGGTCATTTGTGGGGGTTTTGTACTGCCCTGCCATTTTAGCACCTCAAGAAACGACATAGGCAGTCATAAATTAAAGGCTGTGTAAATTCCAGAAAATGTACCCTAGTTTGTAGACGCTATAACTTTTGCGCAAACCAATAAATATACACTTATTGACATTTTTTTTACCAAAGACATGTGGCCGAATACATTTTGGCCTAAATGTATGACTAAAATTGAGTTTATTGGATTTTTTTTAGAACAAAAAGTAGAAAATATCATTTTTTTTCAAAATTTTCGGTCTTTTTCCGTGTATAGCGCAAAAAATAAAAACGGCAGAGGTGATCAAATACTATCAAAAGAAAGCTCTATTTGTGGGAAGAAAAGGATGCAAATTTCGTTTGAGTACAGCATTGCATGACCGCGCAATTAGCAGTTAAAGCGACGCAGTGCCGAATTGTAAAAAGTGCTCTGGTCAGGAAGGGGGTAAAACCTTCCGGGGCTGAAGTGGTTAATATATCTATGTGTGTTGATAGTAGAGATGAGCCTGATGTTCGAGTTGAACGTAAGTTTAACTCGAACATCGGGTGTTCGCCCGTTCATCGAACAGCGAACATTATGGGGCGTTTGTGCAAAAATTCAAGTGCCACGAAATTACCCATAATGCATTGCGAGATTGCAGTGCATTGGCGTCCTATGATTGGCCAAAGCATGCACCTGACCTGCAAGCTTTGGTCAATCACAGCATGATCTGCTGAGAGAGCCATAATTGTCCAATCATGGCTCAGGGGGCTAAGTCCACACCCCACACTATATAAGGCTGCTTACATAGCGGCCGTATATAGTGTAATCAATGAGAGCAGCAAAATGACATTTCTAAAGGAAAAAATGTCATTTAAAAGTGCTTGTGGCTGTAATGTATTGCCGGAACCCAGCAATATACATAAAAATCACTGAAAAAAACAGTGCCAAAATTAAAAAAAAAACAAAATGGTGTGGGGGGTCCCCCCAAAATCCATACCAGACCCTTATCCTTGCATGCAACCTGGCTGGCCGAAGGAAAAGGGGGGACAAGAGAGCGCCCCCCCCTCCTGAACCGTACCAGGCCACATGCCCTCAACATGGGGAGGGTGCTTTGGGGTCTCCCCCAAAACGCCTTGTCCCCATGTTGATGTGGTAAAGGGCCTCATCCCCAGAACCCTTGCCCGGTGGTTATGGGGGTCTGCGGGTGGAGGGCTTATCAGAATCCCGCCCCCCCTACGTGAATGGGTATCGGGTATCAGGAGACAAATTTGGACAATTCCTAAAGAACAAAAAAATACAAGTGTCCCACGATGTTCATCCTCTTCGATCACAGCGCAGATGGACCGAGGAAAAAAAATTAAAAAACGGAAAAACTCCGCCTCGATGGGAGGCATCCCACCGACTGCAGTCTTTTCGCGATGACAGCTCCCACTTAACGACCGGCCACTGTATATATACGTCATTTTTTTAAAGATGGATATCTCGGTAACGGCAGCAGCTGCTGCCACAACCTAGGTATCCATCTTTAGGGCCGGCTTTCTGTACACGATAATGGTGGTCTCTGCAGCAGGTTCGCCACAAGATCACCGTTATCTGTGGCGGGAGAGGTGCCACCTCCCCTCCAGCCTCTCTCCCGCGCCCTCCGCTGCTTACCGGAGCCGTCGGTAGCGGCGGAGGAGATCGGGACCTGTCACTGCTGAGGTATAGAGACGAGTGAGGCCAAGATGGCGCCCACCCGTCTCTATACCATAGGACGGCTGGAGCGACGTCATTACGTCGGCTCCGCCCACTTCTCTTAAAGGCACAATTTTTTTGTGTAATTTTTTTGAACAACTTTTTTTTTTTTTTTTTTTTTTTTGCATTTTAGTCTAAATATGAGATCTGAGGACTTTTTGACCCCAGATCTCATATTTAAGAGGACCTGTCATGCTTTTTTCTATTACAAGGGATGTTTGCATTCCTTGTAAGAGGAATAAAAGTGATCCAATTTTTTTTTTTTTAAACAGTGAAAAAATAAATAAAATAAAGTAAAATAAATAATAATAATAAAATTTTTTTTTTAAAGCGCCCTGTCCCGACGAGCTCGCGCGCAGAAGCGAACGCATACGTGAGTAGCACCCGCATATGAAAATGGTGGTCAAACCACACATGTGAGGTATCACCGCGACCGGTAGAGCAAGAGCAATAATTCTAGCCCTAGACCTCCTCTGTAACGCAAAACATGCAACCTGTAGAATTTTTTAAACGTCGCCTATGGAGATTTTTAAGGGCAAAAGTTTGACGCTATTCCACGAGCGGGTGCAATTTTGAAGCGTGACATGTTGGGTATCAATTTACTTGGCCTAACATTATCTTTCACAATATAAAAAAAAATTGGGCTAACTTTACTGTTGTCTTATTTTTTTATTCAAAAAAGTGCATTTTTTCTAAAAAAAGTGTGCTTATAAGACCGCTACGCAAATACAGTGCAAAAAAAAGTATTGCAATGACCGCCATTTTATTCTCAAGGGTGTTAGAAAAAAAACAATATATAATATTTGGGGGTTCTAAGTCATTTTCAAATTGTCAAAAACTCTCTTTTTTTGGTGAATGGGTAGGGGTACTATGTACCCCTACCCATTCACATAGGGGGGGGCGGGATCTGGGGGCCCCCTTATTAAAGGGGGCTTCCAGATTCTGATAAGCCCCCACTCACAGACCCCCATTAAGATGGGGAAAAGGTGCTTTGGGGGGGACCCCAAAGCACCCTCCCCATGTTGAGGGCATGTGGCCTAGTACAGTTTAGGAGGGGTAGGGTGCTCTCTCGTTCCCCCCTTTTCCTGCGGCCTGCCAGGTTGTGTGCTTGGATAAGGGTCTGGTATGGATTCCGGGGGGACCCCCATGCCATTTTTTTTTTATTTTGGTGCGGGGGGTTTCCCTTAATATTCATACCAGACCAGAAGGGCCTGTTATGGACTGGGGGGGAACCCAGGCCATTTTTTTCAATTATTTTATCTATATTGCCGGGATCCGACAATACATTACAGCCGCAAGCAGTTTTAAATGACATTTTTTTTCTTTAGAAAAGTAATTTTGCTGTGGGATATTTAAACACATCAGAAAGATGCATTATTTTACAGGCAGACTAAGGGAACCCCAGGTACGTTGTTTAAAGGAATATTTAATTTTTTTTTTACTTGAAGCATTATTAAAATCACTGCTCCTGAAAAAACTTCTGTTTTTAAAACTTTTTTTGCATTGATACATGTCCCCTGGGGCAGGACCCCGGTCCCCAAACACTTTTTATGGCAATAACTTGCATATAAGCCTCTAAAAGGAGCACAAATTTTTTGCCTCTCCCCATGTTCCAGTGCAAACCGAACGGGGGGGGGGGGGGTTCAGCTCATCCCTAGTTTATAGGTGGTTCAAAAAACAGCAGGGTCTAACCATTTAATTAGTCTTGATTTTATCATTGTTTTATATCATATTTAATAAAATTTATTGTTTTATTTTTGTGTTTTGGGGGGATTTTTTTTGCTATTATTCTGTATTTTGAGGATATGGCACCTTGGCCCTCTGCAGACTCTAATGTGAATACCATCATCATTTCTCTCTGCATGTTAGGGTATTGGCATGTAGGCAGGTGCAGTCTCACTCTTCCACTGTGGATGGCGCTCAAACACTGCAGCATTGCAGAAGGAGAGAGAGTCAGGAGGAACCTGTTCTTCTATGGTTTCCTGGGTCACTGGGGAAGCAATTTGGTTGGATGCTTTCATCCTATGTGACTCTGGTGGCCATCTTAGATCAGGCAGAGTCTGTTTAAGACTCTGGCTCCTGGGTTTGGCGTGCATGTTGTGAGTGGACAGTGCAGGGACAGGTAACCATCTTTCAGGGAAAGTGAGCCGTAATAGGGAAAGGTTCCAGATGAATAGAGACATGATAGAGACATGCTATCCTTTCCAGGACTCCCACCAATTGAGTTTAGACTGGCTAGGCTGCACTACACCCTCAGAGACAGACACTGTCAGTACATAAGGACCTGTTCGGTTCTGTATTACTGTACAGAACTGTGAGTGTTCCCAGTTGGGTCTCCTCCCACTGGGCTGTTTGTATCTTTGGGCCGTGACTACAGTACAAGTTCTGTTAATTTCAGATGGACTGTGTACTTACTGCCACTGCCCCACCCTGCACCCACTCAAACTTGGTGGCAGTTGGCAGGATATGTTCCTTCTTGGAATTGTTGCGGAAGGAGGAGCAGGGTCCCTCATGGCACCATTAGGATCGGCCCTAGCCTTAGTGCCTAAGTTTAATGGTTCAAACATTATTCTGGCTGAATAGGAGAGACTAGAGAGTGCTGCACACCTATACCAGGTTCCTGCTGGCTGGTTGCGGAGCTGGCTATTACCACCTTAGAGGATGATGCCCACCGAGCAGTGATTGCTCTGCCAGAAGAGAAACGGGCCACACTGAAACAAATTGAAGGGCCTGTTTGGAGGGCCTGTTTGGAGAGAATATAACATTCCCAGAGTTGAGGTGGAGATTCTTTGTCCGGAGACAGCAGGAAGATGAGAGCCTCACTCACTTTGCGATAGCTCTCTGGAAACTCCTAAAAAAGTGTGATGTGCTTGGCTGTGCCAATATTACCAAATTAGATCATCTACTGAAGGACCAGCTCATAGTGGGAATGAAAGCCAGTCAGGAGAGCCCTGCAAGAGCAAATTAGAATGCAACCTGCAAGCTCTTTCCTTGACATTGTGGTGGACACAGTTCGGTGGGAATAGGAAGATGCAGAACAAACTGTGGCTGTGACACAGGAGTATGATCCAATGCACTTGAAAGATGAGACCCTAACTCCATTGCCCCTATCAGCTACACAGTTGAGGTTGAGGAAACTTGCAAAAGAACTGGCCTCCTTGAAACATGAAATATCCTTTTTCCAACTGGACTTGGCCCATCCCTCTAAGGGCATGAATCCATTGCGGAGGGACCCAAAGGTGGGCTGGAAGTGCTGGCAGTGTGGCCGATATGGACATGTACAGTATGTAAGAATTGTGGCCTGAATTCAAAAGCTCATGCAAGCTGCTGTTAAACTAGTAGCTACCGGGGCAGAGAAGGACGACCCCCGGGACAGTCAATACAAGGTCCCAACAAACCAGAATCCATTGTCTCACCAAGCCCAATAGTGACTGTCCTCATTAATGACCTGGAGGTCCCATGCTTAATCAACACTGGTTATGAGGTTACTGTCATGGAATATGACTTCTTTGCCATAGTTCAGAACAGGAGAACAGCTGGACCCCTCATGACTTTCCCTCAAAGGGGCCAATACCTTACCCAGGGCAGCCATGAGAAATTTTTGGGCCCCTTACACAGCTTTAGGCCTGGGCCCCCCCTGAGCCTAACCACCAACATTCCTCAGGGCTTTCCCACGGGCCATCTCACCGAATCCACACACCGGCCACCTCACCTGTACACAATGAGACCCCCTCACACCTGTATATATGTTAGCCCCCCCAGAGCGGTAAATATGTCAGCCCCCACACCTATATATATGCCAGCCCCACTCACGCCTGTATATATGTCAGCCCCCCTTACACCTGTATATATCTCAGCCCCCCACACCTGTATATATACCAGCCCCCCTTACGCCTGTATATATTTCAACCCCCCATCTGTGTGTATATATATATCTTAATCTATATCTATATTTATCTATATACTGTATATATAGATAGATACAGATATATATATATGTCGGCCCCAAACATACACAAATCTGTTAACAAACAAGCCTCTGGCCCCTCCCTGTACACAAACAGCTCCCTCCCTTTCCTTCACAGCCCCTACATGAAAATGAAATCTTCCTACCTAGTCCTAGCTCGTTTTCACAAAGCTGACATATTGCTGACACAGAGGAGCACAGAACAAGCATCTCACACGAGGGGTGCACATGCACATGGTAACCAGAGGTGGAAGTAAAGAGCTCAATGTCTGAGCTCAATGAAACAGAGAGCAGCAGATGCTGCAAGATCGTTTCTATAGTGCACAACAGGGCTCCCCTTCACCGTCCTGCCTTCTTCTGGCCCAGGGCCCCTTACAGCTGTATCAGCTATACCCCCCTGATGGCGGCCCTGACCTTACCCATCTTGGTAGAGGGTGTCACCTGGGTGAGGAACCAAATTGAAGATCAGGAGGTAGAACAAGTGGGGGTAGTAGTGACACGTGACCCAGTAAGATCTGCAGTACCTGTTGTTCTGGGCATGAATGTACTCAATGACATTGATTTACCCTGCTTGCTAGCCTGGGGTTTGAATATCCCAGCTGATGTACATGGAGCTGTGCCCTGCAGGCGGTATGGCTCAACATGATTAGGGTATATGAGGTTCAACAGAGGGCAGCTGGGAAACAACCCGAGCAGGTGGGAGTTGTCAGCACTGCTCCTACCCATTGGGTCCCATAAGAAGCTTCAGAGGGCCACGATCATAGTTAAACCCCATAAGGACTCAATGGCACCTGTGGAGTGGTTAGTTGCCTGCACCTTATCCAAGATCCACAAGGGAAAAGTTCTGGTGAAGCTAATTAACCTGGAGACAACCCCAGTCTCACTCCCCAGCCATGCCACCATAGCAGACCTCTACATAGCAGGCCCCATCACTGTATCTCAGAGGCCCAACCAGGAGTAGAAGCAGTATGTGCCTCCCTACAGGCAGCCATGGCTTTGTTAGACAAGTTACAATACAACCTTTTGCTGAAGTAGCTGGACATACCCTTCCAAGGCTTTCCTCTACCACAACAGAGACTACTTCATCAATTACTGGAGAAACATCTACTAGTATTTGCCATTGCCAATGGTCCAGAAGACTACAGGTTCACCAAAGCCACTGACTACCCAATCCACACAGGACATGCTCCATTCATTTGGGAGTGGTGCTGTCACATTCCCCAACCCTGTGCAAGGAGGTCCAAGATCTACTCCACAATATACTACAAAGCGGGGTGATACCGGAGAGTACGTGATTCTGCTCTTCCAGGAAGAGGACATGTGCACATGGAGGTGCGCACGCCGCTTGTGCTGTGATTACTAAAAGCACAAGTTGATCAGTGGGTGCCAGCCAATAGATGACTACCGGTACCCGCTGATCAGCGAGGAAGAAGACAAGACAGATCTCTGTCTATGTAAACAATGAGGAGCTCTGTCCTGTCAGCGGGGGATGTGCTGGTTTTTGTTTCCCGACAAAGCACATTCCTTAGTAAAAGCAGCACACTGTACACACAAAAACACTGGCTAGGCACACATTTAACCCTTTAATTGCCCTAGATGTTTAACCCCTTCCCAGCCAGTGTCGTTAGTACAGTGACAATGCATATTTATAGCACTGATCACTGTATTAGTGTCACTGGTTCACACAAAGTGTCATATTCGCTCATATCGCAGTCCCGCTATAAGTCGTTGATCGACGCCATTAATAGTATTAAAAATAAATAAATAAATAACAATTCCAGTATCTTTCTTATAGATTGTAGAAATCAATATACGCTTATTGGGAGTTTTTTTTTATTACCAAAATCATGTAACAGAATATATATTGGCCTAAATTGATGAAGAAATTTGATTTTTTTAAATGTTTTTACTGGATATGTTTTATAACAAAGAGTAAGAAAAAATATATTTTTTCTGGGCGCATGCGCGGCAGCTCCTAAAATGGTCGCCGGCTGTTAGAGCTCCGCTCCACCACGGCTCTGTGACAGCCACCGGAGCGATCGGAGCAACCCACCGAGCACCTTACTGGGCCACACGAACGGGGGAAACCCCCAGGAACACTGCCTTGAAAATGGCGAACGTCCGCAGGAACCTGACGAGCCAGATGACCGTGGCAGGCATTCAGGTCAGCTATGCCAAGATGGCGGCGGCTCCACAACACGGAGGAGATGGAGCACTCTATAGCTGACCAGGACTCACAGCATTCACAGCCACCACAGTCCCCAGGTACAGACTTTCCGCCCCTGCCTCTGGCTGCTTCCCCCTCATCCACGGAGTCTCTCCTGGGCAGGATGGGCTTGGGCCTCCCCTCCACACCTACGATGGACCCTCATACAGGACTGTTACTGTCTGTATCAGAAGCCCACTCTGACATCCCTGTGCCATCCGATTTCCCCTCCATGATGGAGGCCTTCCCCCAGCTCCTCTCCAAGAGCTTGGCCCAAAATGCAGCACAAATAACCTCATCCATCCATGCTGACCAGCAGCAAATAGGGATGAGGATGGATATAATAGAAAAGAAAGCTGACCAAGCGGTATCTCACATTAATCAAAACTGAGCAAGGATTCAAGACATGCAAGACCAGCTTAAAACAGCATTTGCAAAGATCGACGACCTCGAAAATAGATCGAGACGCTATAACTTTCATGTTCGAGGGCTCCCTGAATCAGAAAAGGATGTTCATGCCGCTGTGAAGACCCTTTTACGGAACCTCATACCAGATATCACAGAACAACAACAGGAGCTAGACAGAGCTCACAGAGCCCTTCAACCCCCCCGATCAGACAGCCTTCCCAGAGACATTATCATGAAACCCCATTTCTTCTCCATAAAGGAGGCTCAGAAAATCTCAAATTGATGGGACACATGATACAGATTTTTACAGATTTGTCCCCATACACAGTGCAAAAAAGGCGCTCTCTCAAACCGCTACTTCAACTGCTGCTGGAAAAAGAGATCACATATCGTTGGTCCTTCCCCCTTCAATTAAACTTCTCCTACAGGAACAAAAATTACGGCTTCTCTTCGTTCGCCGAGGGAGAACGTCTGCTCCTGCAACTGGGTTTGATCTCCCAGGACCCTTCTTCCTCACAGACCAACAGGAGCTCCTCTTCATCCACAAAAAGGCCTCCGCCAGCAAGCCCGCTGCAACCCACCTGGCTTAAACAGAGCTCCAAACGCTCTAAGGAAAATCTTCCCCCTGATGTGCTGTCCTCTTTTTGGATCAGGGACCTGATCCGGAACTCCCCCTTGGACATTTTCGGTTAAACGGTGACCTCCCCGGGATTTACTTTTGCGCCCCCTGCAACGATGCCACATGACAGTCGGGCCTTATTCCTTTACAGCAGTTTCCATTCTTCCCATCTCGGATATCACAGGCCTAGCAACAGCCGACCCTGTGAAATTACAGGGATGGGGCAGGGGCGGTAGGGGGCCTCTCAACTTATATATATCTCATCTGGACAGTACTCAGAAAAGATAGGTATTTTCAGGCTCTGGTACTTGTTGGACCCTCCTCTCACTGGTTGATCCTGAAGTTGTTCTTACCTTGGTATTTTCAATATTCTTGAACACATTTTAATGACCGAATGGGCCTGCTGACCCCCCTAATCAGATTCCACTGCTCCGCTACTGGAGCTTTTGGCCCGGGTGGTGCAGTGCAATCCTATTTCTCACAAAGTCGTTGTATTCTAAGGTTGCTCTGTTTTTTCTTTTCTTTTCTTTTCTTTTATTTGAAGAAATGTTAGAATGTTTTATTCTCACTAAGTATACGATTTTATAGGTGGCGGGGCCATGGTGGACCTAGTGCACCTCCAGTTGAAACCAGAGGCACTGATCGTGCATTTGGTTTCTAGTCCGGTAGTCCCTCTGATTGGACGCCGACCCTCTCAGGTAAAAGGGTAAGGCATGGCCAGTCCATCTTACCCTGGGGTAAGGGAGGGGTCTGGGGACCCCTGTATTATTACTTTCTGTTCTTGTTACATGTATGACAGTTTAATGGATCAGATTTCAGTAACTTGCCTACTCTCTCTAATACTCTCTCTCACCCCTCTCCTTTCTTTCTCTCCCTCTCATCACATGAGCACTTCCAGGTTCCGCATTCGCTTCTGGCCTTTCCTCACAGGTCTTTGGTTCCCGGCAAGCTTATTCCTTGAGGCACTCTCCTCCACACGTACAGATAAGACCTTTCTCATAAGCATGACCTTACAACACTCAAATTATGACTGACCTCCCTAAAGTCCCCCCACCCTCAAAATTTTATCACATAATACACAGGGACTGAACTCCCCCGTCAAAAGAAGGAAACTGTTTCAACTCTACCATTCTATGCACATGGACATTCTCTTTTTATAGGAGACCCATTTCCCCATATCATACCAACCCACATTTCTCCATCGCAACTTTCCCCAATTCTTCATATCCTCCGTACCCAACAAAACAAAAGGGGGTGGCAATATGTTTTGCCAAACATATCAATCTCTCTCAATCTCAGACGATTATAGACCCTCTGGGACGCTTTATACTAGTATCGGGGAACATAGATGGTGAACGATACACCTTTGTATCCTATTACTCTCCTAATAGAGGTCAAAGGGCTTTTTTTGAATCCATACTACACAAACTCCGCCCTCACCTTAAGGGCACAACTATTATCGGTGGGGATTCCAATATAGCTTTTGACTTCTCCTTGGACAAGTCTGGAGCTGGGATATCCTACTAGACAGAGTGTTAAAGTAGCTAAGTTACTACATGAGGCGGGATTGGTAGATGCCTGGAGGGAAACTAACTCTCGCTCTAAGAATTATATGCATTTCTCAGCACCGCATAACTCCTATGCCAGGATAGACCACATCTTTACACATCCCTTTGGTCGTACGGTCACGGATTATGGACTCCCCTCTATCGGACCACTCAATGGTCACTCTAATCCTCCACAGACCATCAGGACATAGGGAGTGCAATCGTTGGCGCCTGCAGGAATACATTCTTAATGATCCCATACAGGCCACTATCATAGAGAAATTTATTAAGGAATACTTTAGCCTAAACACCATGACTGACGTCTCCCTGTCCACAGTATGGGCTGCTCATAAAGCGGTGATCAGGGGGAAACTAATGCAATTATCAGCTACACTAAAAGCGGAACACAAAAGTGACACGATAAAATTAACAGCAAACTTTCGATCTCTCGCAAAAGCCCACAAACGAAATCCCACTTCGGAATCTCTGGCTCAATTGGATAAGGCTCCGGCCCTTCTCAACCTGAATATAACGACAGCTGCTGAAAAGCATCTCAGGTGGACAGGGGCGCGTTTCTACTCCCAGAGAGATAAGATAGGGTTGAAATTAGCGGTAAAACTTAGTCCTAAACCTCGCCAACTAGCATTCCCCAAAATTAAGTTAAACTCAGGTGACCTGACCCAGAACCCTACCAAGTTTATGGAAGCCTTCCAACAGTTCTATTCGGAACTATATAGATCTCAACATCACCCTTCAGGTCAATCACAAGGAGGTTTCCTTGACTCCTTGCCTTTACCTTCCTTGACTTCAGATCATAGGGATCTACTTGAAAGCCTCTTTTCGGTCACTGAGGTTCTGGATACAATTACTTCCTTGAAAGTCGGCTCTTCTCCTGGACCTGACGGGTTCTCCACCGGGTATTATAAAAAATTTGGGGAAACATTGGCCCCACATCTCACAAAGTTTTTCAATTTTCTTAGGGAAGGTTCCCCATTGGAGGCAGACTTAAATGCAGCATATATTTTGGTGATTCCCAAAACAGGGAAAGACCCAAGCGGAGTTGAAAATTACAGGCCTATATCCTTAATTAACAATGACATCAAGATTATGACCAAGATATTAGCCAATAGATTAGAAGTTTTATCCCCTCATATATCCATAGAGATCAGGTAGGTTTTTTACCTGGGAGGCAAGGCCCAGATCAGATTAGAAGGACAATAGACGTTATCTCCCTCCTTAAATCTAGCTGGGACGGAGGCTCCCCCCAATCTGGTTTTATTCTCTCTATCGACCTACACAAGGCGTTCGATTCAATTGAATGGAACTATCTTTTAGAGATCCTTAGAAGATGGAACTTCGGCCCCTATTTCCTAAACATAGTCAACTCTATGTACTCCCATCCATCTGCCCAAGTGAGGTTAATGGGAAGATATTCGGCCTCCTTTCCAATTGGGAGGGGCACCAGGCAGGGCTGTCCCCTCTCACCCTTTCTCTTTGTGATGGCCATAGAAACTTTGGCCATAGCAATTAGAACAAATCCCGATATCGGGGGTGTTGCGTGCGGGGACCAGGAGCACAAATGCGCACTTTATGCGGACGATCTCTTGCTATATACAATCTCACCTCTAATAACCACTCCGATTATTTACGGGGTTCTGAACTCATTCAGCAAAATCTCAGGCTTAAAGGTCAACATGTCTAAATCATTTGCCATAAACATCACTGTTCATCCTGACATGGTGACACAACTAACAACTTTGAGTTTTCCTGGGCCCCCACGACTATTCCCTATCTAGGGATTAATTTAACCCCAGATATAAATAACCTCTTTAAAGCTAACTATCCCCCCATGATCAACAGGTGCAGGGGGGATCTCCAACAGTGGTCGAGATGTGGTGTGTCCTGGCTGGGAAAAGTACACGCTGTAAAGATGACTTGCCTTCCCCGTCTTTTATACCTGTTCCGCTCTCTACCAATCCCACTTACGAGGAATGTTCTTCACAAATTCCAATCAGAGATTACACGCTTTGTCTGGGGCAATAAGGGTTATAGATGCCCATCTAAAATACTTCATCGCCTTAAGTCACAGGGAGGTTTAGGCCTTCCGGACCTCTGGGACTACTTTTATTATCGCAAATATCGATCATTTTCACTAAGGGCCCGAAGCCCGAGTGGCTCTCAATGGAAAGGTGGGCTATACCCCTCAATACCATTGATTTTCTCCTTTGGTGTGACCCTAAACAAAGACCTGCCATAATGGCCCCCACACTTTCTCACTCTATTGCAATATGCACTAAATTATTTAAACACCCCTCCCTTATATCGCCGCTCAAACCTTTATCCCACATATTCCATAATGCTAAATTTCCACCAGGAATGAACATCCAAGCATTCCCATGGTGGACTGGCAATGGCCTTTACTGGATAGGACATTTGCTTTCCCCAGCTGGCCCTCTTACCCTGTCTTATTGTAAGCGTAAACTAGAAATGCCTGACATGGAACAGTTCAGATTTACACAAATCTCCCACTTCTTAAACTCTATTTGAATCACCAAACCTGAACCTCCCTCAATAACCCCTTATGAACACTGGTGCTCTAACCTTTCGTAACAAAAGGGAGGAATCTTCTTGATTTATACCGCACTACAGACAAATCTGGAAAAGCCGTCCTACGCAAAGACCTAGGAGGAGGACACAGGCGAAATGTGGCCGACGACAGACTGGTTCCGATCCTGGACATGCTCCTATAGAGGTATTTGTAACATCTCCCTTATAGAGGCCAGCCTAAAGGTCCTGACCAGGTGGTATTATGTCCCATCCAGATTGACATTGATATACCCTGGGACTTCACCTCTCTGCTTTAGGGGATGTGGACTTGAGGGTACAATGCTACATACATGGTGGATTTGTCCCCGCATCAGAACCTTTTGGAAGAAAATCTTCCGTACAATTGGTAAACGAATAAAGGTCTCGGTGGCCCCCAACCCACACATTGCCTTACTTAACCACAATATACCCAATACACCTAAGCACCTACAGGTACTACCCTACTTTATTTTATTGGGTGCGAAAATCACCATAGCAAAAGCATGGAAGAGACCCACGGTTTCCTTCCAGTATTGCAAGAGAAAGGTGTCCTGGATTATGTCCCCGGAACAAATAGTAGCGAAGCTGAATGACAAAATTGGGAAGTTTAATACCATCTGGGAACCCTGGGCACCATTCTGCAACATAACTCTCATACCGGGTATTGATCCTGACACATGTTTAGTTTCTGTTATTAACTGAACCTCACCCTACCTTTCCCCTCCTTTCTCAACCCTTTTCACACGTTTCTTATCTTTTCTTTATGGGTTTGCTCAGATCCTTCTATTCATCAGGTACAACTTGACATATACGCACCCAGAGGGGAATTCTTAAAAGAGTGTTAACCAGAGTATCCGAGGGACCCCTTCTTCTCCTCACTAGAGGTTCACTAGTTACCGCAGTTGTGAATTGGAAATGGAGGTCTCCGCTTTTATAGCCCTTCCAACCAGTTCATAACGCTCCTGGGGGAGTCGGCTGACTCGGGGCAGAACCTAAACACACCTACAGGAAGATCCCACAGGGGGGGTGTGTGAGGGTTCCCTGGGTCATCCGGCGTTCATCCCCCAGAGACGAATCCCTACATCTACCTTTCCTCCCGCACAGATGGGCTCCCTCGGATAATTCCGTACAGTAAATACAGATCAACTGACTTGAATTTACCTTTCTGTCTCTTGAGATCTCTGATGGAAATCGCTGAAGGTACCTTAACTGTAATATTACCCTCATGGGGTTATCCTCTGATCCTTGAGCACCGGTATAGCTCTCTGACATACAGGACTGTTCATACTTTGTTCATTGGTTTCTTTATATTAATACATCAACATTTTTTTTTTCCTTTTATTACTTTGCTTTGAACAGAGAAGTTTGCTACACTACTGAGTTAAGCTTGACTACAGGACATAACTGAGCCTCATATAGCTGCAGTGAGTTAATTTGGTAGTGACAGTTTTGCAACTATAACACTCAGTTCGGCTTATAAGTGATGTTCATAAATGTAAGATACTTTCTGTGTAACTTTTCTTACTTCATTAGAAATGTATGCAACTTCCTGTATGGTATGCACAAATTCTAATAAAAATGATTTGAAACTAAAAATATATTTTTTCCAAAATTGTTGTTTATTTATTTTTTTATAGCTCAAAAAAAAATGCAGTGGTGATCAGATACCACCAGAAGAAAGCTCTATTATATAAATGTAATTTATGTACAATGTAAATATGAGTTATAGTTAGGCAGTGTTGTATCGCAAAAAATGACCTGATCATGAAGGGGGGTAAATCTTCTGGAGGTCAAGTGGTTATATAACCAATTTCCTTTTCATCATGATGTAGTCATCTCCACTTTTCATGTCATTGCACTTAGTGCTCCGCATGTCTTCTCCACATCCGTCTTTCCCTCTTTCTCTCTTCTAATGTTGGGAGGTATAATTATCATTACTACTGCAAAACTAATCTTCTCCCTTCTGTACTCTGATCTCCGTGTCCTATAATATTCATCCAGCCTCACCCTGTGTAGGAGGATGTCACCCCTCCCCCATCCGCATTCCTCTCCGGTGTCAGAGACTTTCAGTTTCATTTCTCCTCCCCTGTCAGCAATGGCGTCTGGTGATCTGAGAGCTGAGCTGAAATGTTCCGTCTGTCTGAACATTTATACCGATCCTGCAATGCTGAGATGTGGACATAACTTCTGCCGGGTCTGTATTGATCGTGTGCTGGATACACAGGAGGGGTCTGGAGATTTCTTCTGCCCTGTATGCAGAAAAAGGTTCAGGAGTCGTCCTGAACTGCACAGGAACATAACACTACGTAACATAGCAGAGACTTTCCTGTCTGCTCACCCAGATCGGGAGGAGTCCGGGGTCTTCTGTACTTACTGTGGGGACTCTACTGTACCTGCTGTTAGATCCTGTCTACACTGTGAGGTTTCTCTGTGTGATAAACACCTGAGAGTCCACAAAAAGTCCCCAGAACACATCTTATGTGACCCCACCTTGTCCATGGAGAGCAGGAAATGCTCCATCCATAAGGAAGTTTTGAAGTATTTTTGCACCAAAGATAACGCCTGTATCTGCGTGTCCTGTAGTTTGGCTGGAGAACATCGGGGACACCAGGTGGAGACACTGGATGAGGCTTCTGAGAAGAAGAAGGAGACACTGAGGAATGTTCTGCAGAAACTTCTGACAAAGAGAGAGGAGACGGAGGAAAAAGTCCAGAGTCTGCAGGAACACAGGAGGAAAGTAGAAGAAGAAGCAGCTGGTGATACCGAGAGAGTCCCTGTCTTGTTTAGAGAACTCAGGAGACGTCTGGAAAACCTGGAAAAGAGAATCCTGAGGAACATCTCCAGGAGGGCAGAGCGGATCTCCATCTCCATCCGGGATCTGGAAATAAAGAAGGAGGAGCTGTCCAGGAAGATACGTCACATTGAGGAGCTGTGTAACATGACGGATCCACTGACTGTCTTACAGGAATCAGACACAGGTGACTTGTGTGATACTGAGGATGGAGATAATGAGGACAGAGAGAGACATGAGGAACTCCTCCATGAAGGAGGGGGTCTGGATGTGGCGGGGGTCTTACACGCAGGTTTATCTGGTATAATAACAGAGGTATATGTATACTATATACAGGGAGCTGCAGACATATTACTGGATGGAAATACAGCTAATAATAATCTACAGATATCAGAAGACAGGAAAACTGTATCCAAGTCAGATAGGAACCAGAATCACCCAGAAACACCAGAGAGATTTCAGGATTGTTCTTTTCAGGTGTTGAGCAGTCAGAGTTTCTCCTCAGGGAGGCATTACTGGGAAGTGGATGTTGGGGGATCAGATATATGGAGAGTCGGGATGTGTTACCCCAGTATAGAGAGGAGAGGGGGGGAGTCAGTGATTGGAAATAATAAGAAGTCCTGGGTATTGGACAAGGATGAAGATGACGATGAGTATTCAGTGGCACATGACAGTAAATGGTCCCTCTTACCCACCAGTCCCTCAAGTACCAGAGTCAGAATATATCTGGATTATGAGGCCGGGCGGATCTCCTTTTATGATCTGTGTGACCCGATCCGACATATCCACACCTTCACCACCACCTTCACTGAGCCCCTCCATGCTGTGTTAGGTGTATGGAGAGGTTGTATAGAGATATGTGGGGGGAGGCGGGAGATGTGAGAACTCCGCCCACAGTCTGGTGATGTCAGACGAAGGAGGGGAATTCATTTAATATTCATCCAATAGTATATAGCAGTGGGTGGGGCTTCCTGCAAGTTTTATCTTCCATGACAATCTGACATAATACTTTCTGTGTTTTGTCACAGTATGTGACATCAGCCATCTCCTCCCCCTGCCCCTCCCCCTCTCAGCCCCTCCCCCTCCTCTTCCTTCCTGCCCCTCCCCCACATGTGGTCCCTCTGTGGGGGGGCAGCCATGATCAAACATAGAGGGGGGGTGGGGTCACTGTGATGGGATAGAATGGGGTCACCTCTCCTCTCTGCCCCTCCCCCTCCATACAATCTATACTACAAAGAGATGGAAATAAATGGTACAATCGTAGAGGAAATCTATGAAGACGTCATCTAGATATTTATCACTGGAAGAAAAAAATGTGATCAGAGAGCCCAGACTGTTTTTAGGCAGAGTGGGTCAGGATTAGATCCCCTGTCAGGTTTTTTTCTTCTATCCGGGGCTCCATTACAGAGATTTCCCCTCACTTCCTGTCCCGGTGACAACATTTATTTAGACAGGAAATGAGGAGAACTCTCCAACAGGAACACAGACTGAAATAAGAATGAAATGTTTAGTATAGTAAGGAAGGGGAAGGATTAGAGCCCCTGTCAGATTTTTATATGTCTGTGTCCCTGTACAGATTTCTCTCACTCCTTGTATTGTTGTCACCAGGACAGGAAGTGAGAGGAAATCTCTCTAAGGCTGGGATCACATTGCTGTGCAGGTCACATGTCATGTCTGTGTGATGTGAATTCAGCCGTACAAACTGTGTGACTGAAATCACATTCACACCCAAAATGGTGCCGGACCCTTTTTTTGGTCCTCACTGGAATCGGATCACATTGGGTGTCACATCTATACAATCCGATTCCTGCGCCATTTCAGCGTTTGCACTGCGATCTGCGAAGCGATCTGGGGGCGTCATTAACTTTCCATTGACCCCCTGCAGCGGTTCTCAGATGTCAGTGTGAACGTCCGGTGATTGAGGTGTGATGAGGGAACCCGCACAGGAATCGCACTGGTTCCCGCATCCCACAAGTCTCATCCCAGCCTAATGCTCCGTACACACGATCAAAATTTCCGTCAGAAAAAACTTGGATGGTTTTTCCGACGGAATTCCGCTCAAGCTTGCCTTGCATACACACAGCCACACAAAAGTTCTCTGAACTTTCGACCGCCAAGAACGCGGTGACGTACAATACTACGACGAGCCAAGAAAATGAAGTTCATTGTTTCAGAGCATATGTTGTTTTTTGCGCGTCCGAATTGCATACAGACAAACGGAATTTCCGATAGGAACTTTTTCCAATGGGAAAATAGAGAACCTGCTCTCAATCTTTTGCTGGTGGGAATTCCGCCAGCAAAAGTCCGATGGAGCATACACACGGTCGGAATTTCTGACCAAAAGCTCACATGCGATTTTTGCTGGCGGATTTTCCGATCGTGTGTACGGGGAATTAGGCTCCATTCACACCTATGCAGTTTGCGTTTCAGCCTTCCTTTTCGCTGTGCTTTTCACAGGTTTTTTTTTTTTTTTTTTTTTAGATAATTTGCTGTTTGAGCAGATTTCAAAATGCAAATTGCGGCAAAATTGAAGTAAAAACGCTGTAAAAATGCACTACATGCTTTTCTGCAGCTTCTCCATTGAAGTCTATTGAACCATAAAAAGTAAAAACCTTTTTGCGTTGAAGGCTCCATTCAGGCCAATGCATTTTTTTCATTTTTTTTAACATGGATCCCTATGGAACACGTTCATATCAATGCATTTTTGTGCCTCTGCATTTTTGAAGAGTTTTCAATTGTCAAAAGTGTGATTTTTTTTTGGCTCGATTCACATCTATGTCTGTTGCTTTTGAGTGTTTCTGCAGTGCTTTTTGTGTTTTGAACATGTGATTTTACCGCGTTTTTGCCGCGCTTTGTGTTTTGCTTTTTTTTAATGCTCTTTTTATCTAGGTAAATTTGTTGTTGGGTAGAAAAATGTAAAACACAAATTGTGGCAAAAAATACGGTAAAATCGCACTAAATGCTACATGCTCACTTAAGGCAGTCACAGCCCCTCCCCCCGACCCACTTCTATCCACTTTCATAGCCCCTCATCAATCCATGTCAGATCCCAGAGTCCTCACCTGTGTAAGATACATGGTGGGTTATGTCGGAGAACTGATGATGTCACCCCTCCATCATGTGACAGTATGTAAGTCCTGTGATTGACTGCTCAGGTCTGATCACTGCATGTTGGGAGAACATCACATGATCCCTCATACCCGGGAAAATGGGGACTTATTGAGAACTTAGATGGAGGAACAACAAAGAAAAGTATAAGTGGGTGTGTATGGCTCTTGGATCACCTATAGAATGGGCGGGGCATTTGTTCTAATGGCTCCTCCCAGTAGATGAGCACTGTGTATAGTTACATACATAGTTACATAGTAGTTGAGGTTGAAAAAAGACACAAGTCCATCAAGTTCAACCTAGTGAGATGGGACGGTGAAGAATTGTACTTTATAGAGTTCCGGAGCTGAGAAAGAGTAATATGACTTATTGTCTGCGTCCGAGCTATGATGTCATAGTAGAGAAATGGCTGCCGAGGGACCCAATGTGGAAAGTACAGATAGAGGCATACTGGCCTTTTAGGAACAAATCTATCTATCTATCTATCTATCTATCTATCTATCTATCTATCTATCTATCTATCTATCTATCTATCTATCTATCTATCTATCTCTCTATCTATCTATAGGTTTATAATGTGTAGACGGGTCTCATTCTTTATTATTAATACATTTACAATTAGTTTATTCTATTGATTATTTTATTGTGTGAAGAAATAGAAATGTATAATAGATCTACAAATAAATAGAAAGAGATGAAAATCGATGGAAAAATCTCAGAGGAAATATATGAAGAAATTATCCCGATATTTACTAATGAAAGAAATAATGGGATTTATCACTAATATAATGATATCACTATAATAATGCATGATTACTAGAAGTGGAATGTGATCCCATTATAATGTGTCCCCATAGAATGGATCACCAATAGAATTCTATGTGATCACTTTTATAATATAATGTATCATGATGGTGAATCTTATAATCACTAGATGTGTCCCGGTGATGGAGGAGGAATTTGGAAAGATGTTAATGTGAATAAAGTTTTTCTCAGTTGTAGATGTGAAGTGTTGGTGTTATACTTACCTGCTCTGTGTAATAGTTTTTCACAGAGTATCCCGGATCCTCCTCTTCTCAGGGTCCCTCCCCTCCTGGCCCCTCCCTACAGTTGAGTGCCCCCACAGCAAGCAGATTACTATGGGGGCACCCGAGCCGAGCTATAGCTTCCTGTGTCAATTCAGATATGGAGCCGAAGCCCGGTCCACCCTCTTTCTCTCTTCATTGGCTGACTGACTTTAATTGACAGTAGCAGGAGCCAATGGCACTACGCTGCTGCTGTATCAGCCAATGAGGAGGGGAGTTCCGGATGGGCGAGACACTCCTGCAACATTGCTGGATCTAGAGGGACCTCAGGTAAGTATTAGGGAGATGAGGGGGGCTGCTGCACACAGAAGGCTCTTTATCTTAATGCATAGAATACAATTACATTTCTAAATAAAATAATGCTAAATACTTTGCAACAATTTCCAAAGAGTGGCAAAACATGTTTCATAGCACAGCACATGGTATTCATTTAATGCAGTACCACACTGTATTGTCTGCAGACCTTAATCAAATGTCATCACAGAGTGTACAAAACACCTCAATAGATAGAGGTACACGTTCCATAGATGAGGCAATTGTTATGAAGAAATAAAAAATGACACAGCCGTATTTCAGAGACAATAGTCAGACAAATAACACAGTGGCTGGAGAGTATGTAAGCAGCTTGATTGGCAGCAATGTAAGATGGAGAGACAAGGCAAGTTTTTAAAAAAATGTATAAAATAAAAATTACAGTGATTATGCTGAAATATTGCAGAGACATGCTGCAAATCATGTAAACCTTTTAGGTGGGTCTAATTTGAAGAGGGAGAGAATCAAGGAGGTTTTTTTTTTTAGCAAGAAATAAATATTACACTGATTATGTTAAAGACATAAATAAGAAGTATTATGGGGACATGATGAACATCCTGTAAGCCTTGGTGGTAGGTCTCTTTTGAAGAAGGAGCAATGAGGCATTTTTTATCCAGAAATAAAAAATGCATTGGATTAAATCAGAGTCAAGAGGCAGAAATCCTACAGAGACACACTGCACATCATATAACCCTTCTAGTAAGCTGCATTTGAATATCGAGAGATGAGACATTTTTACCCAGAAATAAAAGTTAGTTTGCTAGGTCAGAGACATGCTGCACATCCTGTAATCCTTTGTAGCAGGCTTCTGTAGAAAGAGAGAGACATGAGACACTTTTTTAACCCAAAAAAAGGAATTGCATTGGACTATGTCGTAGACAAGAGGCAGAAATTTTACAGAGATCCTTTGCCCATCACGTAAGCGTGTTTTAGTATTCCGCAATTGAATATGGGGGGGGGCACTTTTTTTTACCTGAAAATAAGAATTACATTGAATTAAGTCATTTTATATTATAGAATTGGAAGAAATATGGCAGATACTGCATGTGTAATGATATATTTCCGGAAAGCCTCCTTTGATTAAATTAATCTCATGCAGATTTTAGGACAAAGAACAAAAAACCTGTTTATTTTTGTCCACTTTAAAAGGAAAGAATGAATATTGTACATATTGCACAGACAGTATTGCTATTTTATTTTTCTTGTCCGCATTTTATAAAGTACAGAACACGTGCATTTTTCCAGATAAAAAATATATGCAGTATATTTCAAATAGAGATTGAATAAATAACTGAATCATTCCATAGACACCATTTAAGCTACATAGTTATGTTGCATTTGGAATATAGGGACCACAGTTTCAACCTTAGAGTGTTTTTTCCCTGGAAAGAAGGTTAGCATTAAAGGGTTACTAAACCCTTGTTTTTTTTAATAACAATCATATCATACTTACCTCCACTGTGCAGTTCATTTTGCACAGAGTGGCCCCAAACCTTGTCTTCTGGGGTCCCCCGGCGGCGCTCGCGGCTCCTCCTGGCATCTGGAAACCCCCTAGAAAAAGAGCTCTTCCAGGGGGTTACTGCCGGGTTCGCTCCTGAATCCAGCATTTGCATCTATAGACACAGAATGCCGGACTCGGCCCCGCAGCCCCATCGGCCCGCGTCAGTGGATTTGATTGACAGCAGAGGGAGCCAGTGGCTGTGCTGCTATCAATCTATTCAATCAAGAGCCGAGACAACGGGCAAAGTGGTAGAGCGTGTCTCCACCGTGGGAATGAACGGGCTCAGGTGAGTAAAACGAGGGGGGGTGCTGGGGGGATGCTGAGTGACAGAAGTTGTTTTCACCTTAATGCATCAGTGCTGCCTTTTAGTACCCATCAGTGCTGCCTATTCGTGCCACCTATCATTGCCCATCAGTGCCACCTATCAGTACCCATCAGGCTGCATTCACACTACAGCACTTTGAATTGCAGGCAGACCTGCCACGGATCTGCCCGCGATTTGACAGCGCTGATGTGTGAATGACAAAACACGGAACTCGCATTTGAGATGCCATTCATTTGAACGACACCTCCAATCGCGGTGTGGATCTGCTGCTATTGTCACACGATAAAATGTGCTGCAATCGTGGCAACCTGCATCGCGAGACGCACGTCACCCCAAAGTAGCTCCTGAACTATTTTTGGGCGACATGTGTCCCGTGATGTGGATTGCCACGATTTATTTATTTAGCACGTTTTATCGTGCGATAATCACAGCAGACCCGCACCGCGATTTGAGTTCCACGTTTTGTCATTCACACATCAGCGCTGTCAAATCATGGCAGATTCGCGGCAGATCTGTCCACGATTCCAAATACTGGGTCCTCTATATGGAGAGATCTGGGGGTCAAAAAGAACCCAAATCTCTCCTTTACTTTTAAAAAAGAAGATCAAATACAAAATATATAATTTACTAACCCCCTAGACTGGAAGTGACGTCATCCTGTCGCTCCGGTCCTCCAAGATCATAGAGGTGATCAGAGATGATCTGGTCTCTATTCACCTCTGTGACCAGCTGGCCACACTGTTAGATCATTTCTCATGCACGCGGGTAAAAATGATAAGCACGAGAAACACCGGTGAGTGGCGGGGTGTGTGGGGGGGATGTCTAGTCCTGCCGTTTCTGAAAGAGATCCAGCAGCAAATGAGCTGTTCGAACCATTTTCAGAAAGCCAGCCGGCTGAAAACAAAAACACGGGGGTTATGGCTGATAGCTTCATCCATAACGTATAAATATATATTGCGGTTGGTAACTATGGGATAGATTTATAGAATTTTCATTATTTTTTATTAGTAATGGCAGAGATACTAATAGTGGGACTGCAACATTGCGGCGGCCAAATTGGAAACTGACACTTTTTGGGAACCAGTGACAATAATACAGTGATCAGTGCTAAAAATATGCACTGTCACTGTACTAATGACACTGGCTGGGAAGGGGTTAACATCAAGGGCGATCAAAGGGTTAAATGTGTTCCTAGGGAGTGCTTACTAACTGTGGGGGAGGTGGTTTAACTGTAGGAAGGCAGAGATCCATGTTCCTGCTTAGCAGAAACACAGGATCTCTACCTCACCTTCTTACATAGGCAGATGACTGTTCTGTCTCTCTTGGGAATGATCGTCGGCTCCCAGTGAACATTGGGTCTGCCTGACCCACTGATTGGCTCCCGCTGCGTCCAATCACATCGGGAGCGGGTCGCTGGAGGCACGCATGCGTACCCCAGACCCGGAAGTGCAGAATCACGTACAGGTGAGTGAATCTGCACAGGAGAGCCGCCTTGCCGCTGTATATATACGGTATACGGTCGGCAAGAGGTTAAAGTCTATGGACACAAGTGAGATAGAAGTCGCCTTGAAGTAATACAGGAACCTTCTCTAAAGTTGGAGTGACTACAGTGGTACTAATTAGGAGATCGCTCTCATTGACTAACATGGGATTTCACATGTCTTGGGGTCTTACAAGTCGGATCCCAAGTCACGGTAATGTGAACCGAGCCTAAAAGGAAGAGGATGTCTTATCCAAAAATAATGGAAATTTGTTTACTTAAAAATCAATCCACCATCACAATATAACATGGATGATATCAGGAACTGTGCAGTTTTTAGCAACCTTGTTCTTCCTCAATATAAAGTGAAATAATCCCGAAGTGCTCCCTCTTTATAGTATTGTGGTCAGTGGCGGCCCGTCCATAAGGGGCGCTGCCCCCCTAATCCATGTGTCCATCCCCCTAATCTACATTCAGGGCACCGGACGCATGGATTCCAATGTTTTTTTTTTTTTTAGAAGCACGTGATTAAAGCCTGAAGCTCTAATTGGCTTCAAAAAAGGGTGTGCTCGGGAGCGCAGTGAGCCCACCCAGTTGTGTGACAATAGCGAAATAATATTCAATATGGTCTTCCTGATTCTCCTCCATGCCAATCAGGAAGCCGGTCCCAATTGGCCGAAAGGAAAGGCGATCGTATTTGTCACCAAAGAGGAGGAGAAGACGCAGGGGAAGCCGCCATTAAGCCAAGGAGGAGGAGACGCAGGGAAAGCCAACAAGGAGGAAGCGCTGCACCCAGCCTGGATGGGATAAGTGCGGGGGGGCTGGTGGGCTGATGATCGAGCGATGGGGGTTGGGTGTGCGACCAACCTACCGAACCGGGGGTATTGGACAGTTTTGCCGTGCCCACCCATCAAAATGGATCCCCAGCCGCCACTGATTATGGTTGATAAAAGTGTTTCAGCGGCTGCTCACATCGGCAAAATGTGTCCCCACATGTATACATAGGAAAGAATAGAAGATAGATGTGGTGCTTTGCTAATAGTGTGCTATACTAGATAAAAACGTAAAGTGTCTCAATGTTGCAAAGAAGAGATTGGAAAGAGAGTGGAAAGTGAAAAAAGTGCATTTTGTGCCCAATCAGGGCTCAGTATAAGCTGGTTGTTAGGGGGCGGGGTCAAGAAGCCGGCCGTGGCGTACCTAACAACCGATGAGTCATCAGCTGTCAATGGGTTTCCCCCGCTGACAGCTGAATAAAGAAAAGAAAATTGCCAGCAAGAAAAAGAGAAAAAAAAACGGCGTGGGGTTCCTCCCAGTCCATACCAGGCCCTCATCTAAGCATGCAGACTAGCAGGTCGGGAAAGGGGGGATGAGTGAGCGCCCCCCCTCCTGAACCATACCAGGCCACATGCCCTCAACATGGGGGTTGGCTCTGCCCCAAAGCACCCCCCCAAAGCACCTTATCCCAATGTTGATGGACAAGGGTCGAATCCCCACAACCCTGGCCGGTGTTTGTGGGGGTATGCTGGTAGGAGGCATATCAGAATCTGGAAGCCCCCCTTTAACGAGGGGGCCCCCAGATCCCGTCACCCCTATGTGTCAAAAAGTAATAAAAATAAAGAGACAGTTTGACAGTTATTGAGCGAGCTTTCCCCCTTCCCACCCCTTTCCTGATCCGCCAGGCTGCATGCTCGGATAAGGGTCTGGTATGAACTGGGGGGGACCCCACACCATTTTTTTTTGCTTCAGTTTTTTGCCAGGTGCTGGAAATTGCAATCACAAGTCAATTTAAATGTGATTTGACTTGTTTTGTTTTTTTCCTTACAGGCACATTAAAGGGACCCCTCAGGCACTACAGTGGGGCAAAAAAGTATTTAGTCAGCCACCAATTGTGCAAGTTCTCCCACTTAAAAAGATGAGAGAGGCCTGTAATTTTTGAAAGAATTTATTTGCAAATTATGGTGGAACATAAGTATTTGGTCACCTACAAACAAGCAAGATTTCTGGCTCTCACAGACCTGTATCTTCTTCTTTAAGAGGCTCCTCTGTCCTCCACTCATTACCTGTATTAATGGCACCTGTTTGAACTTGTTATCAGTATAAAAGACACCTGTCCACAACCTCAAACAGTCACACTCCAAACTCCACTATGGTGAAGACCAAAGAGCTGTCGAAGGACACCAGAAACAAAATTGTAGACCTGCACCAGGCTGGGAAGACTGAATCTGCAATAGGCAAGCAGCTTGGTGTAAAGAAATCAACTGTGGGAGCAATAATTAGAAAATGGAAGACATACAAGACCACTGATAATCTCCCTCGATCTGGGGCTCCACTCAAGATCTCACCCCGTGGGGTCAAAATGATCACAAGAACGGTGAGCAAAAATCCCAGAACCACATGGGGGGACCTAGTGAATGACCTGCAGAGAGCTGGGACCAACGTAACAAAGGCTACCATCAGTAACACACTACGCCGCCAGGGACTCAGATCCTGCAGTGCCAGACGTGTCCCCCTGCTTAGGTCCAGGCTCGTCTGAGGTTTGCTAGAGAGCATTTGGATGATCCAGAAGAGGATTGGGAGAATGTCATATGGTCAGATGAAACCAAAGTAGAACTGTTTGGTAGAAACACAACTCGTCTTGTTTGGAGGAGAGAGAATGCTGAGTTGCAACCAAAGAACACCATACCTACTGTGAAGCATGGGGGTGGCAACATCGTGCTTTGGGGCTGTTTCTCTGCAAAGGGAACAGGACGACTGATCCGTGTACAAGACAGAATGAATGGGGCCATGTATCGTGAGATTTTGAGTGCAAACCTCCTCCCATCAGCAAGGGCATTGAAGATGAAACGTGGCTGGGTCCTTTGGCATGACAATGATCCCAAACACACTGCCCGGGCAACGAAGGAGTGGCTTCGTTAGAAGCATTTCAAGGTCCTGGAGTGGCCTAGCCAGTCTCCAGATCTCAACCCCATAGAAAACCTTTGGAGGGAGTTGAAAGTCCGTGTTGCCCAGCGACACCCCCAAAACATCACTGCTCTAGAGGAGATCTGCATGGAGGAATGGGCCAACATACCAGCAACAGTGTGTGACAACCTTGTGAAGACTTACAGAAAACGTTTGACCTCTGTCATTGCCAACAAAGGATATATAACAAAGTATTGAGATGAACTTTTGATATTGACCAAATACTTATTTTCCACCATAATTTGCAAACAAATTATTACAAAAATCAGACAATGTGATTGTCTGGATTTGTTTCCACATTTTGTCTCTCATAGTTGAGGTATACCTATGATGACAATTACAGGCCTCTCTCATCTTTTTAAGTGGGAGAACTTACACAATTGGTGGTGACTAAATACTTTTTTGCCCCACTGTATATAATATATATATATATATATATATATATATATATATAATATATATATATATATATATATATATATATATATATATATATATATATATATCTGTAATCTAAGTTGTAAAGTGTGAACCCGTTAAGACATATCTCTATAGTCATACAGTACCAAATACTATCATACAGGATGTAGCTTTGTATTGTGTCTTGGGAAGGAAATTGCAATGTGTGGTTAAGCTCTACAGGAAATTGCAGGTCAGCTACAAGTGTAGTAAAAAAACAGCGTGGTGGTTGAATACAATATAAATGGTTGTCTCTTGTGAGTTGTGTCCATCACAACTTACCAGTCATCCATCACAAAAACAAAGTCTAAACTGTTTCTATAATTTGTATTAAAATAGGACATACTGTAGGCCAGTAGGTGTATAGAGGTGACCAATTATATTTCTGACAACAGAATCTTGAAACAAAAGCCTGGCTGTGACAATAAAGTACAGTTTTTGAACAATGAACGTAATGTACTGGTGAGCCACTTAACAGGTAGGTGTAGATCATCCCTTAAGCGTGTATTTTAAATAAATTTAACATTTTTTAATGTTTTACTTTAAGCATTATTAACCACTTAAGGACCGGGCCTATTTTGGACATGTTTACAAGTTAAAGTGGTTGTAAACCCTTACAGACCACTTTAACCTACAGGTAAGCCTAGATTAAGGCTTACCTGTAGGTGCAAGAAATATCTCCTAAAACTACACGGTTAAGGAGATATTTTCTCCTTAAAAAACGGGCACCGTTGTCTACGGTGCATGCGCGCCATAGACAGCGGCGCAGGCGCACTGAGCAGGCCGTTAGTGAAGGCGATCATGCCATCAGTGACGGCTCCCACGTGCATGCGCCGGAGTGATGTTATCGCTGCTCCTGCCAGTCACAGCGCCGGAGCAGCGATACCCGGAAGTCACTCCGGGTATCATGGCGGTGACGGAGGACGTGAACGAGGGTCGCTTCGGGGGCTTCGTTCTCAGGTAAGTAATTCATAATGAGCTAGTATGTCTTGCAGGGTGTTTTTTTTTTTTTACAGGGTTTACTTCCTCTTTAAAATCATTTATTTTTTTGCTTGAAAAATACTTAGAACCCCAAACATTGTATATATATTTTTTCAGACACCCTAGAGAATGAAAATGGCGGTCATTGCAATACTTTATGTCACACCATATTTGTACAACGGTCTTACAAACGCAATTTTTTGAGGAAAAATACACTTTTTTGAATTAAAAAATAAGACAACAGTAACGTTAGCCCAATTTTTTGTATATTGTGAAAGATAATGTTACGCTGAGTAAATTGATACCCAACATGCTTCAAAATTGCGTCCACTCGTGAAATGGTGACATTTAAAAATTTCTACAGATTACCAGTTTTGAGGTATAGAGGAGGTCTTTTACAAGAATTATTGCTCTCACTCTAACGATCGTGGCGATACCTCACATGTGTGGTTTGAACACCATTTTCATATGCGGGTGCAACTTATGTATGCATTCGCTTCTGCACACGAGCTCGGCGGGACGGGGCGCTTAAATTTATTTTATTTTTTTTCTTATTTATTTTACTTCTTCTTTTTTTTTACACTGTCCTTTAAAAAAAATAAAAAAAGGATCACTTTTATGTAAACATCCCTTGTAATAGAAAAAAAAAGCATGACAGGACCTCTTTAACCACTTGCCTACCGGGCACTTACACCGCCTTCCTGCCCAAGCCATTTTTCAGCTTTCAGCGCTGTCGCACTTTGAATGACAATTGCGCGGTCATGCTACACTGTACCCAAACAAATTTTTTTTTATCATTTTCTTCACACAAATAGAGCTTTCTTTTGGTATTATTTAATCACTGCTGGGTTTTTTCACCTTCACTGATGTGCGCTGATGAGGCGGCACCGATGGGCATTAAAAGGCTGAACTGGTGGGCATTTATGAGGTGGCACTTATGGGCACTGATGAGGCGGCACTAATATGCCGCACGTATGGGCAATGATAGGTGGCACTGATGAGCACTGATAGGCGGCACTGATGGGTGCTGTTAGGTGGCACTGATGGGCACAAATAGGCGGCACTGGTGGGCACTGATAGGTGGCAGTGTTGGGCACTGATAGGCAGCATTGGTGGGCACGGATAAGCAGCATGGATAGACGTTACAGATGGGCACTGATGGGCATTGATGGGTGGCACTGATGGGCATTGATGGACAGCAGTGATAGGCATTGATGGGTGGCACTGATGGGCATTGATGGACAGCAGTGATAGGCATTGATGGGCGACACTGATAGGCGGCACTGATTGCCAGCACTGACTGGCATGGCTAATGGCACTGATTGGTGGCACTTGTGGGCAGTGGTGGGCACTGATTGCTGCCACTGGTGGGCACTATATGCTAGCATTGGTGGGCACTGTATTGTGACACTTTTTTCTTTATTGTAATCAGGGCACTGGTGATCAATGCCCTGATTACATTCCTACATGTCCCCCTGTGAGGAGATGCCACTGATCGGCTCTCCTCGCCACACACTCTGTCAGTGTGAGGAGAGGAGAGACGATTACCGGCATCTCTGTGTTTACATGTGATCGGCTGTGATTGGACACAGCCGATCACATGGTTAAAGAGCTGAGGGTGTGGCTCTTTACACAGATCGGGGTTGCACCGTGTCCTAGCAACACGGCGTGGCTGCGATTGTTGATGTTGTCCCAGAACAAGAGCTGCACCGCCCCGCCGGCAGCAAGCAGTTAATGTGAGATCTGGGGTCAAAAAGACTCTCACATTTCCACATCTCACATTTACACTTAAAAGCTATAAAAAAAAAAAAAAAAAAAAAAAATTTTTTTAAAAAAGTCTTTTTTTTTCAATAAAAAAAGTGTGCCTTTAAGGGCATTGGGCAGAAGTGACATTTGATGTCATTCAATGGCATAGAGTCCAGTGGAGGCTATCATTCCGACAGATCTGGTAAGCAGTGGAGACGACCAGGACGTGGTGAGAGAGGGGTGGGCACCTCTCCCGTCGCCGATAAAAGTGATCTTGCGGCAAATCTGCCATTGAGAGCACTTTTAGCCTAAAGTGGACAGCCGCTGTTGAAGAAAATATCTGCCATAACAACAATATTTAACGTCAAAGGACCGACGTATATTGACGGCGGGTGGTCCAGAAGTGGTTAAAATAGCTGCTTTTTTTTTAAATTGGTACATGTCCCTCAGAGGAATGCTCAGCCCCTTGTGACAGAACGAGGCTCTGTCCCTGTGAGAAGATACCCAGGTTTGCATTTAGGGTAAATGTGACCAGGGCTGGCACTCCTGCTAGGCGAACTAGACACCTGCCTAAGGTGCACTGCTGCCTAGGGGAGCAGCCACGGCTGCTGACTTTCCCTCTAGCCTGGCCAGGGAACACGGGTGGTTGAAGAATGTCCGGCGGGAACAGCTGTGGAGATGGAGAAGGACAGTGGGGAGCCAGACAAGGTGGGCACAGCTGAGGAGGCAGGGGAAGACAGTGGGAAACTTGATGAGGCGGGCACAGCTGAGGAGGCGGGCATCATCAGGTCACTGGACATAGGCAAAACTATCCTGCCTGGTGAGTCTGCTCTGTCTGACTCTGTTCCCTGTTGTAGTTACCCGCGCCCTGGGCAAGACTAGCATCACCCTAGATGCCTAGGGTGCAAAATAGTCAAGCACCGGCTGTGTATTAGGCTTTCTCTGGAATCTGTGCCAGGGCACCAACAGTAGGAGAAGGTCTTTAGGACCCAGCATCTCCAGCAGCACGTCACATGGGCCTTTATAAGGAAGTATATCAGTGCTTAAAGTTGCTGACTGATCTCAGCTTGTTACCTGTGGCTACCGGCTTGTTCCCAACTAGTCTGCCTGTCTCCAGTCCCTGACCCCGGCTCGTCTCACACATAACCTCTGCCTGCTTTTGGTGTTTGACCCCGGCCTCCACCTGACCTTGTCTGCTCTGCTTCCCAACTGGTTCCAATCTCGGCTTGTGCTGACTACTCTATTATCTCAGTGATCTCTGCAGACGCTGTTCATCACAAAAGCAGTATTTCTGAGTTTTCTGCAAGCAACTCCACAGGGACCTGTGCTACTTTGTGCCCAACTCCTCCTGTCTCACCTTCAGGGGAGTCTGGAACTTAGCTGCAAAGGAAGCCCTCTCTCCATTGGTATCCAGCACGTGATATTCTTTTTTTTTAAAATACTTTTTATTTTGTTTTCATGTGAAAAAAAAAGTTACAAAATAAAGCCTCTGGGCATGCCTTGGCTTAAACAACATACATTGTAACAGTCCTATAAGTTCTAATACATCTATTGGAACAACTACAATTTAAACTACTCATGTCGACAAATTGGAGGGATACTGGAAAGGATAATAGATCTTATACTTTAGGTGACCACTTCAGGGAGATATGCTGAGGTTGAGAATAATACATCTAGGTGTACCTTCAAATAACAGCAGAGTTAGGTCTTTACCGCTACTGGAAATTTAGTTAAAGTAAACAAGCAAAGGGATCTAGATCCTATTGTGTTGCGTTTGTGATGTCCGATTCTAACCACACATGCCAGATTTTGTCAAACTTAGCAGGGCAGCATCTGCCGAGATAGTCTGCTTTGTATAATGGTACCGCTGAGTTGATCGATTTCCATGAATTCAAGGTGGGTACCTCCTGGTTGTTTCCACTTTATGAGTAAAGCCTTCCAGGCATAAAATAATAGGAGTCCTACTAAACTTCTGGTTGCTCGGTGGCAGGCCAAGGAGCCCACCAGGCCCAGCAAGCAGATCGACACCTTCAGGGGAACATAGATCATGATCAGAGTTTCAATGAATTTTGTGACCTCCGTCCAGAAGGACTGTATTCTGGGACAGGACCATAACATGTGGTTGAAGTCAGCATCAGCTTCCAACACTTGGAGGAGGAATTTGGGTAAATTTAGGATAATCTTTAAGGTGACAAATAAACCCTGTGAATCAGTTTAAATTGTATCAACCAATCTCTTACAGAGATAAGTTGTAGAAAAGGATATTCCCAAGCATCTTCCCAGTCTTCCGAATCCAGATCAGGGATCTCGCCCTCCACTTAGAGAACAAGTCCTCGAGACTAAAATGGACTGAGGGCAATAAGGTTTTATAAATGGTAGAGGTGGGTTTGACCAGAGGGACATCCCCTAATGTGGATTCAAGGTTGGACCGAAGGAGAAGCACTGGGGTGGATCCAAATTGGGTAGCGAAGGCGTGGCGAATTTGAAGAAATCGAAAGAATTGGTGATCAGTAAGCCCAAATTTCTCCTTAAAGAAATCAAAAGAAAAGAAGGGAGCCACTAATGCAGATATGCTCCAGTTTTTTGATACCTCTGGCAACCCAGAACCCTGGGTCCGGGACAGTCAAAAACTCTGATAGATGTGGGTTGAGCCACAAGGGGGTGTCCGGAGATCTAGTGTGGGGGTCCCCTTGTAGTTTACACACCAATAATTGCCAAGCCCTGATCACCGCCTTCATGGAAAGTGTGAGAGCAAAGGAGGCCCTGACACACCTACATAAAGCATTTCTCAGCACCTCGTAGGAACCGAGGTGTGCGGCCTCAAGGGCTACAGCAGCATTGATATTGTCTGAGGTTATGCAGTTATGGGCATGTGGCAGTAGTGCAGCAAAGAAATATTTCTGAAGATCCGGACAGGCTAGACCACACTCTGTCCAGGACCTTTTGAGTATTGATTATTTATTCTGGGGGGGTTAGACTTCCACAGAAAGGGGGTTATAGTGGAGTCAGATTTTTGAAAGAAGGCTTTGGGGATCCAAATTGGGGAGTGCCCCAGAGCATAAAGAAAAACTGGGAGGAATTTCATTTTGAGTAGGTTTATCCTACCTATGAGGGATAATGGAAGGTTATTCCAAGCTCTAAGTTTTAGCTTGAGTTGGGTGAGTAAGGGGTATACATTTAATTTAGCAAAGTCAGAGACTCTAGGGGTAATGTTAATGCCCAAAAATCGGATGGAGAAGGTCTAGGTCAGTGGGACAGAGGGGTCTGCCTGAAGTTTTGCCTGAGTGTCAAAAGGTAGTGCTTGAGACTTGTTCCAATCAACCTTCAGTCCAGATAATTCTGAAAATTCAGAAATAATATTCAGAGCAGCACGGAGGGAGGGTCCAGGATCATTGAGAAAAAACATGAGGTCATCCACGTAGAGAGCAAGTTTTTCAGTGATAGAGCTTCTTTAATGTCCTTTACTGAATCTGAGTTTCTGAGGGCCTTAGCCAGGGCTTCCATGACCAAGGCAAACAAAAATGAGGGGAGGGGACACCCCTCTAGTACCCCTCTCTACTGGGGAAGGGATCAGACAGCATGCCCCCTAATTTGACTTGGGGATTTGTATAATATGTCTATCCACTTGCAGAAGGAGGGACCGAATCCAAAGGTCTGAAGGACTGATTTCATGTATTGCCAGGCAACCATATCGAAGGCCTTTTCAATATCTAATGCAACCAATGCATGGGTTTGGGAATGAGAATTTGGTAGCTGCACACTTCGCAGGTTGATGTCAGTGGATTTTCCTGGCATGAACCCAGTTTGATCAGTGTCAACCAGTACAGGCAGGACTACAGCATGTGATTTTCTGCCTGCTAATCACCCGCTTGTTAATATGATCCAGATCTGTAGCTCCTCCTGCCCCCTGCCCTGCTGATAGGATGACATCCTCAGAAGGGTGGAAGACCCTGGAGAGGACACACAGGGTAAATCCTGCTTCTGCCCTGCCAAAGGTAGGACTGTGTAGGGGAGGCAGAGAGTAAAAGGGAGCACTGATTAGAGGGAAAAGGAGAGAGAGGCACTGTGATGGGGGCTGTGATTGCTAGGGGTATTGTAATATAAAGGTGCACTGTGATATAATAATAATTACAGTGCCCCTTTAAAGTGCAGTCCCCTTTATCTCATAGTGCCTCTTCACGAACGACCCCCTCTTCAGTTCTCACCAGAACTCTCGAACATCGAGAAAGTTCATAGCCGAATAACGAACCCCATTTAAGTCTATGGGACCTGAACTGGAAAAATCAAAAGTGCCTATTTTGAAGGCTTAGATGCAAGTAATTGGGCATACAAAGGGTATGAAGGTCTGGGTACTGCCCTGGGAGACATGTATCAATGCAAAAAAAGTTTGTAAAAAATGTCATTTGTAAATGAGCAGTGATTTATTGATGCTTAAAACGAAATAATAAAAATTAAAAATTCCTTTAAATATAGTGTCTGTCTCTTAGGCCCCTTTCACATGGGGTGGATCCATTTTATGGACTCCGCTTGCTTAGCGGTGATCAATCCGCTGATGAATGAATTAATAATTGAATGATTTGTAAAGCGCTGCAAATGCGAACTGAATTGCCTCAAGGCGCTGATGCATTGTGTTGTCAAGCTTCACTAGAAAAGGTAGGTCTTGAGTTTTTTCCTGAAAGCCAGACGGTTTTCTTCCATGCGGATGTGAGTCGGAAGAGAGTTCCATAGCCGAGGTCCCTGGACTGCAAATCTTCGTTCTCCCCTTGCTTTGTAGCGGTATTTGGGAATGAGGAGGAGGTTTTGGCTAGATGATTGCAGATTCCGATTCGGTGTGTAATGTTTTATTTTCTCTCGGAGGTATTGAGGGGCGTTTCCATGTATGCATTTGTGGGTGAGGCAGAGGGTCTTGAAAGTGATCCGATTTTTTACTGTTAGCCAGTGTAGGCTCCTCAGGTATGGGGAGATGGACTCCCAGGGTTTTTTCCTGTTATTAGTCTTGCCGCCGCGTTTTGAATGGCCTGTAGGCACGTAAGCTGATATTGGGGTAATGCTAGGTAGAGTGAGTTTGCGTAATCGAGACGGGAATTAATGATTGTTCCAACTACTGCTGCTTTGTCATCTTCTGGGATGAAGGGGATGAGTCTGCGTAACTTGCAGAGGAGATGGTGCGATCCACTAACTACTGATCCTATTTGCGCATCCATTGTCATTTCTGGGTCCAAGATAATTCCAAGACTTTTTGCCTTGGTGCTCAGAGAAATGATCTCCACTGAGTAGGCGGATGACAGGTCCGTCACTACTCATTGTGCAGAGCAGAGATGGACAGAGTCCCACTCTCCTCTATGGGGAGATTGGATGAAAACGGACCGCCTGTCTGTTTTCATCCTATCCGCCAGACAGATGGAAAATAGGACCACCATCCGTCTGGATTTGGCGGATAGACGCAGATTTCAACGGACATGTCACCGCTGACATCCAGCGCTCTATAGGAGTGAATGGAGGGTCCAATCAGGTCCATCCGAAAAACTGACAAATGGACCTGTTTGGACAGCCCTTGTGAAAGGAGCCTAAGTCTGTACCATGGATAGTACCTGCTGCAGCAAAAAATGTCTGCTCAGTCTAAAATGCACAGGCCTATTTGTTGTCCCAGTCCGGGCCTGCTGTAATTTGTTTTTCTTCTTCTCCAAACAAACTGAAAAAGCTCATGTGGCTCTGAAACCTAAAATTAAAATGTGATTGCAGAAATTTAATGTCTGTCTAGATATCCTCAGCAATCTTTCACTTTACTATAGTATCTTCTCTTTAGCTACCCCCAGAGATGAAAATGTATTCTCAATTTCCTCAAAAGCTCCAAACACCTATTCTGTATGGAACACTGCATATGAACAATTATTTGAAATAGTCTTTGGACTGGAGGCACATTTGTGTGACCTGGGACTCCGACACTGGAGTGGTCAAACTTTGGAAACGCTCTACCCCAGAAGAATCCTCAAAAAATATTTGCAGCTCAAACCAGTATCATTCTGGGACAAAAACAAGGTATTTTGGTGGAGGGTTTGATGGTTCTCATTCATTGGTTGGTGAAAAAAGCAATGTCCACATGTGGGATAATGTCCTAAGACCAGAAGACATCCAGAAGGTCATCTCTGGTGATCTCCATGGAAATGTCATTAATTGGAAGTCTTTGTTCTGCCAAATTTTGGGGGCATTCTTGACAACCTTTTATTTATTTGTGTTGCACATCAACAATGAGAGGTGACAATGACAAATATAAGAGAAAAATCACATGACAAGGAATCAATGTTCTCATGGAATAACTAGAACAACTGAAAGTTGTAAACAAGATTTCCAAAGATAAGAGTTTTTTCGAGGGCTAAAATACAATTTCTTTCTTGTGATATCATATAATCTCTATACAAACTCCATTCCTTTCTGTGTCAACACCTTGTTCTAAAACCCCATCAGTGATAGAAAAATGAAATCTAAAAGATTAAAGGAGTTACTATCAAAGGTACAACTGTCCTTTAATATTATATGGTAAACTGCATGCTTTAACATACTAATGAAATGCACTGATATCATTATTTATAATACATTCATGAATGTGGCAGCCATGTTTTATACCCAATAGTGCTAGGATTCATATACTTCTATAACTGAGGTCTCCACTTTTATTAACATGTGAACAAAACATTTGGAGATAAAAGTCATACCCTTCATTGGCTGTCTGGGAAGATGGAACATTTTACCCTGTAAATGCACATTTGTTTCTGGATCCAAAAGCTAAAGATTTAGAAACAAAATAAAAAGGAATCTACTGATCTCACTGAGATACATGAGTGGATCAAATTGTGTTTTATTCTAAAATCTACTATCTATAAAAAAAAAAAAATATGAGCCTATTGTTCAGCATCTAAAGATTTGATAAGTATCATTAATGAGTTTTGTCTGTTTTCTTAGATTTGGAGGGTAAAATGTTTGTCTTCCCCAAATAAACCAACGCAGCTCATGTCATTCTAAGACCTACAATTACAGAGCCATTGCAGAAGGTCAGCATCTGTCTACATTCCTATTATGTTCTCTTCTCCTTTGCTACTTCAGAGAAATTAAATGTCCTTATAATCCTCTTATAGCTTTCAGACACTTGTTCTATATATATATATATATATATATATATATATATATATATATATATATATATATATATATATATATATATATATGAGGAAGGCACTCATTTTAAGACAGACTCAGAGTCTTTGGACTGGAGGAACATCTGTGTGACCTGGGACTCCTACACTTGAGTGGTCCAACTTTGGGTCAATGGGAAACTCTGCCCAGAATAGTTTCCATGAAAGGGATTTCTATTGTTGAAACCAACATTGTACTGGCACAGGATAAAGACTCTTTTGGTGGAGAGTTTGATGCTTCTCAGTTATTGGTTGGAGAAATAAGTGATGTCCACATGTGGGATGATGTCCTGAAGAAAAACAAAAGAAAAACAGAAGGTCATCTCTAGTGATCTGCATAGAAATGGCTTTATTGGAAGACTATACTCTAAGAAATGATAGTGAAAGTTATTGTGCAACATAAAATTAAATTAAAAGTCTTGTTGGGTCCATCAACTAATTATTTACACTTTGAAATTAAGTGTTGCTTTAGATTCTCAAAGTTGTCTTGGTGTTTTGGCATCGTTTTCTGCACTAGACAAATCAGCACACAATTATCCATCACAAATACATTTATTGCAACTATTGTATACTTAGTGAACTTACCATGAATTTATAATACCTAAAGATGTAATAGACACTTAGTGGTTGATTTACTAAAACTGGAGTACACATTCTGGTGCAGCTCTGCATACTGTAGCAGAAGCTGAAGTTAGAAGCTGATTGGCTACCATGCACAGCTGCACCTACTTTTGTACTCTCCAGGTTTAGTAAATCAACCCCTTACTGACCACCATCTTTAACACTCAATCATTTTTTTTTATTGCACATATGCCAATAAATTTATAGTAATATAAAGCAAGCGCCAGATCATCCCACGCAAGGGGTATGTCTGGCGATACAGAGAAAAGAAAAAGATAAAGAGGAAAAACATAAGTTCAATCATACATAAGCTATAATAATACAAAAACATAACATAGAATGTATGGTTTATACCGGCCTAGTCTTGTGTTCCTGCCCTTCTTCTCTACAAAATCATATCTCTATTACCAATTCAATACTTAATTTCCTTACAATTTATTCCACCCCACCCCTCCTCCCCTCCCTACACCACCACCCCCCCTCCGTCACAACGAACTTTTCATATTACCTTTGATGTTTTTTTCACCACCTACACACTAACCGTTAATTTCCCTCCTATCCAATGTTCTTATTTATCTAATTATGTTGTCATTGGTTTTACTGGGTATCCTCCTGTCCTTTTCTCTTCTCCCCCCCCTACAGACCTACTCTCGCTTTCCTTCCCCTCAGGTATCTCTATCTCCTTCTACCTCACTGCCTCTCCTCCCCTCAGTCTCTACATCTGAAGCCTCTCTACTATCAACTGGTGTGGGGCCAAGTCCACATCCCCCAACCATGGATGCCATATCTTGTTGAATTTACTCCGGCCACTTCTGCGGCCGTAGGCCAATCGTTCTCTGGGGAGAAAAGAGTTAACGTAGGCAATCCATTGTTTCACTGTGGGTACCGTTGGGGCCATCCAGTACTTTGCAATAAGTTTTCTGGCGAGGTACATCAGTCTAGTTAACATGAAGTACTTTCCTCCCGGATACATCTTTATATTTATGGCTCCAAGCAAGTATATAATCGGGTTTAGGGGGATGGGGGCCCGCGCCAACCTAGAAATGTACTGGGAAACCTCGTCCCAATATCTGTGCAGCTTTGGGCACCTCCAAATTAGATGAATAAAGTCCCCTCTATGTACTTTGCACTTGGGGCACAGTGGGGAGTCTCCTCGTCCCCATTTATAAAGCTGTACTGATGTCCTATAGGCCCTATGGAGAATAAATAATTGTGACAGTCTTTGGGTTGCGGAGAGTGACACCACCGGAATAGCCTTAAGTGCCATTTCCCATTGTTTTTCTTCTATCTCTCCTATATCCTCCGCCCATTTGTTTCGGCACTTTAACAATGTATGATCCTGGACTGACCTCAGCAACTCCTTGTATATTTTTGATATCAAACCTTTCCTTGTGTCTGCCAAAAAGATCTCATTCAAAAGTGATACTGCTGGTACTGTCTGAGAGTGTGTTATTTGTTGTGCCTGTAGCGCATGGCACAGTTGGAGGTACTGATAGAAGCCCCTCGCATTCAAATGAAATTCCCTGCATAGTTGTTCATATGTCTTCAAGACCTCTCCCTCGTATAATTGTGAGAAGAGCTGAATCCCCTTTTCTTTCCAATGTGTAAACCCCTGTAGTCCCTGAATCTCGGGGTATCTTCTGTTGTGCCAAATCGGCGTGAATGGAAGCACCCCTGTTATTTTTAACAATTTCCGCGCCTCCCCCCATACCTTTTTAAATAGCGTATTTATTGGTTCTGCCCCCTTCATACTAGGCAGGTCCATTTCCAAATGAGAGGCCGCTTCTAGCGTGGGTTCCGACATGGTCACCAATTGGTATGTAGGGTCCTCATTTCCCTTTCGACCCCACCCTGCCATTTGTTGTAGCTGTGATGCCAGGAAATACAGCTTGGAGTTGGGTATTGCAAGCCCTCCTCTATCCTTTTCATATTGCAGTGTTTCCAGGCTAATTCTGGGTGCCTTTTTTTTCCAAATCAATTCCCTCATTAGTGTATCAATTTGCTTAAACCATTTTTTTGGTATCCAAATCGGTGAATTATGGAGGACATATAATTGCTGTGGTGCCCACACCATTTTTATTAGGTTTGCTCGTCCTATAACTGATAGGGGGAGCCTGCACCAGCTGTTGCTTTTTTCTTTCTGTCTAGAGAGCAGTGGTTCCAGGTTCAACCGAAGATACTTGGCCGGATTCGAGGACACCACTACTCCCAGATACTTAAAGCTATCAACTATTGTTATTTGTTCCGCTCCCGCCGGTAGTTGATCCCTCTGCTGGTCTATGGGCATTAGCGTTGATTTTGACCAATTAATGTCAAAGCCTGAGAAGCTGCCATATTCTCCCACTATCTCCATCACTGCCCGCAGAGATGAAGTCATATCGCCCAGATATATAAGTGCGTCGTCTGCGTACAAAGATATTTTTTCTTCTCTCTGGTATCTACGGAATCCTACCACCTCCGTTGAGTTCCGGATCTTTATAGCTAAAGGCTCTATTGCCAGAGCGAACAATAGTGGAGACAATGGGCAACCTTGTCTCGTCCCCCTATGCAGTTCAAATGGAGGCGAGAGATCACTATTGATGCGTATTCTGGCTCTGGGTTTGGAGTAAAGTAACTCTACCCAAGCTACAAACCTACTTCCCAACCCGAATCTTTTCAGTGTTTCCATGAGGTAGGGCCATTCCACACTATCAAACGCTTTTGAGGCGTCCAGTGACAGAATGGCCCTACTCCCCGGATTGTCCACTGGCATCTGAAGGTTCATGTAAAGTCTCCTAATATTATCCGATGTAGAGCGGGTAGGTATAAAACCAGATTGATCGCAATGAACCAGCTTACTAATCACTCGAGATAACCTTTTAGCCAGAACACAAGCAAACAGTTTAACATCCGCATTTAATAGCGAAATTGGACGATATGAGTCCAATAGGAGTTTATCTTTCCCGGACTTTAAAATTACTGTTATTATTGCCTCACGCATACTATCCGGTAGATAGCCCAGTTCCTCAGCCTCCCTTATGGCCTGCAGTAATGGTGGTAAGAGGGCCTCTCTATAGTGGGAGTATACCTCTGCCGGAATCCCGTCTGGGCCTGGTGATTTATGGTGATTTGTCCCCTCCAGTGCTTCTCTTAGTTCTGCTATTGTGATTGGACAGTTTAACAGTTCCCTGTCCGCCTCCGATAATTGCGGGAGCGGACAGGTTTGTAAAAACTGTGTCAGCTCAGACGGGATGTATCCAGTTTTACTGGAATACAAGTCCCGGTAGAACTGCTGAAAGCTGCTTAAGATGTCTGAGCTAAGAGTCTGCCTCTTCCCGGATTTAGCCCGTACAGCCAGAATAGTAGTAGGATCTCTTTGCTCTCTGGCTATAAGGGCTAGAAGGCGGCCAGTGTTTTCCCCTTCTTCAAAGTGACTTTGTTGTTGAAAGTATCTACTCTTCTCTGCTGCTGATAACCAGACCGAGTTATATATCGCTTGTACCTCCCTCCAGGATTCTTGATTGGGTTTTGATGGATCTCTTATTAGTGCCTGTTCCCTTTCTTTCAGTTCTTCCCGTACCTTGTTCTCCCATTCCCTGGAACGTGTTTTAATTCCCGCAATTTCTTTAATAATGCATCCCCTCAGGAATGCCTTAAGTGCATCCCATACTACCATAGCGCTTGCAGATCCCCTATTAAATTGCAGGAACTCCCGTAGTGCCTCTCTTGTACTATCTATCTGCGGAAGCAAAGTTAACCAGTAGGGATTCACCTTCCATAATGGTCGCCCCAGCTTTCCAGTGGTGCCCAACCGTACCCAAAATGGGGAGTGGTCGGACAATAAGCGTGGCTCATATGCTGAGTCCTCTACTAACTGCAGGAGTGCCTCATTCCCTAAGCCCAAGTCAATACGGGAGAAGCCATCGTGTGTTGCAGAATAGCATGAATAGCATCTATCCTCTACATGTCTCTCTCTCCATACATCCCTGAGTCCTATCTCCGTGAGCAGGGCTGCAAAAGCAGTCCTGCCGGTACTCTGTCTTGTAGTTCTAGGTGTCAGAGACATTCTATCCTGGGAGTAATCTAGAATGTTGTTATAATCACCTAGTGCGAGCACCGGGACATCCGGGTGTGAGGCTATGAATTGAGATAGACACCCAAGTAGAGCTGATGAGAATGGTGGGGGTATATATATTGATGCAATTATGCACTTTAGTCCATTAATTTTACATAGCAAAAAAACAAATCTTCCTTCCTTGTCCACCCTCTGTTCTATGCATTCAAAGGAGACACCCGAGGAGACCACTATACTAACTCCCCTTGAATATGAGGTGTGCATGGAGTGGAACTGAGTCGGGTAACTCCTTGAACGCAATAGGTGGAAGGAATCGGGACACAAATGCGTTTCTTGTAAACAGATTATCTGAGGTTTCATTTTATCAAAGTATCTAAACATTGCCCTTCTCTTATCTCTATCCCTCAACCCCCTCACATTCCATGTCATTAAGAGTAAACCCTTTCTTTTCCCCTTTTCCTTACTCATATAGGGGATCGTACCAGTTTAGATAATTATAAAGCAAAGGACAACAACATGAGCAAGGGATGAGAATACAATTATCCCTGGAGATTTACCTACCCCTTGGGTCCACTCAGTGTGTGGTACATAACTGACGACCTTCCTCCTAGTCCCATTACCATCAGTGGTCGAACATAAGAGGTATTTGTGTATGAGCTTATAATTGTGGTGTTTTTCTTTATTTATTAGAGTTGTGCGTTTCCCACCCACCCTTCCCCAACCTCCCCTATCCCCCTCCCCACTCCCCCCACTTTCCCACCCCCTACCCTCCTGTCTCCCCCACCCCCTCTCCCCCCCACCACCCACCCTCCCTTCCTGCCCAGCTGGGCCTACCCTGGGGGCTATATTCCAGACCTCCCACATACTCTCATTCCCCAAATTGCACTGGCATACCTTGCCGGTGCCATACATTTCAATACCCCCTTTCCCCAGGGGTCCCTATCCCACCCCCTCCCCCCCTCCCTGACCTTATTAGTGCTATTCATGTGTTCTAATTTTTATACTATATAAACAAAACAGTTTATCGTGATAGCTCAGTGTATTCTAAAAAGTGTATATCAAACTTTTACTAATTTATAACCCTATTCCTTCAACCATCTTGGTGCTGATCATGTAATTTAATTTTTTGTGATCATATGCAAAATAATCTATCATGTCAATTCAATAAATTTAGTTAGTGTATTCTAGCCTTTACTATTTTATAATCTATCCCTATACCCCTTTCTCATCTTTACGTGTTATTTGTTATTTACTTATTTCTTTTAAATGTGTCACTTATTATCTCACCCTCCCCTCCCCTCTCCCCCCTCCCTAATACCTCAGTGGGACAACCAAAACAAAACACACAAAAAAAAAAAAAAAAAAAGGAAGAAAAAGTCAAAAGGGCCCAAAAGGGCAGCCGCCCCCATGATCTAATTAGTCTCTGGCCTCTCTTCTCCTTCATTCCGTGTTGTTCTCTCTGAGTTCTCCAGCCATTCTTCCACGTTACGGGGAGTATCAAAAAAAAAATGTCCCATTCCTTGTAGTTATTCTCATACGGGCGGGATACAGTAGAGCATACTCCATCTTTTTTTGCTGTAGCACACGTTTAATCGGCATGTATGCCGCCCTGAGCTTTTGCAGTTCCGGGGAGAAGTCCTGGTATAGTGAAATTCGTGCCCCCCTATATAAGATCTCTCTCATTTCTCTCGCTTTCCGAAGCAAAGACACTTTATCTCTAAAATTGAACATTTTCATGATTATAGGTCTTGGGTACTCCTTGCCCTGTCGAGATTTGAGGGGGATTCGGTGGGCCCGTTCAATGCCAAAGAAAAGAGAAAAAGATGTAGCCCCAAATGTCTCCTTGATCCATCCCTCCAGAAATTCAATAGGGTCAGATCCCTCACTCCGTTCAGGCATGCCTATAACTCTTATATTGTTTCTTCGGTTTCTATTTTCTAGTTCGTCAATTTTAACTGATTGATTTTTTATGCATTTCTTCATGTCTGTCAATTCTTGTCTAAGCGGGGATAGTATGTCTTCCACAGAGCTTAATCTCTCCTCTAGGGCAGTTGTTCTTCCCTCCATTTCTTTCAGTCTGCCGCCCATCGCTATCAGTTCCTCTCTTATGCCCTTTAACTGAATGTCCAGACCAGAGATTGATTCCCTACATACAGTAATCGCATCCAAGAGGTCCCTCATTGATGGCTCTTCCGCTCCTCCACTTTGGCCTCTCTCCATACCAGCCTCAGTTGTACTAGGTAGCCTTTTAGATTCTGTGTCACCACTTATAATATCAAGTTTACCCGCTCCGTGGCCTTTTGTGGGCGGTACTGCGAGTGGACTTGTTGCGGCCGATATTGGCCCGCTACTTTGGCTTTTCCTACTCGCCAGGGTACTCATTTGATTTGGTTGTTGGGATTTTACTGGTGAAAGGGATGTCCTAGAGAAACGCTCTAACTTTGTTGCGGCCGCTGCTGCAGCTGCTGCTGCGACTTTCGCTTGATTTATCTGATTTCTTGCAGAGCGTGTAACCTGGCCTCCTGCTTGGGGCGGCTGATTGTGAAGCTGGTGCTGGGATAATTTTTCCTCTGCTGCCCGCTTCCCAGCCATGCTATTATGCCATGGGGGAGGGGTAAAAAAAATTTAAAAAAAAAAAAAAAAGGGGGAGGGGTAAGAGGAGGAGGGGGAGAAAAAAAAAAAAAAAGAAAAAGGAAAAAGCACTTTCCTTTAGCAATTTGAGATATAAAATTGTTACAGTCCCGGTCTATTAATTTTGCATGCAGAAAAGTGGTATCACGAAGATAGCACTCTATTTAACTCTGCCGCCGCAGCGTCGGCTCAATAGCTCTTGGGGCGGTAAACAGACACTAAGACAACGCCGTTTCCCTTGCAGCGGATGTTATATTAAGCAGCTTACATCCGCGGTCCCACTGGTTCTATTAAAGGGAAAAAAAAAAAAAGAGGAACCTCATACACCGTCACCCCGTCCGTCTCCCACATCAGACTGGAAATGCTATTTTCCTCTATTTCAGGTGTTGCTTCAATAGGATAGATAGAATCGATAAGTAATGAGGCAGTAAGTTTCAGTTAACCAGGGTTTCACCTTGCAGACTTAATTATGTCTCTTCAAGTCCCAATCAGTCAGAGGCCAACTCAAAAGCCAACTCTTTAACCAAGAACCAGGGATAAGAATCATCTGTTGCAAACATAGCATGTAAATAGAAAAAAAAAATAGGAAAGTTTTCACCTATGCCCGGGGTCTTCTTGGCGACACTCCAGTTTTCACAGCATTGCGTTGTAGTTTCGATTGGCTTACTTCGCTCCCTGCCCTGCTGCTGCTGCTACGTTCGGCCAGTTTTGATTGCTAATGACAGACCGGGGGGGGCCTCTCACGCCACCCCTATGGCTCCGTCTTCCCGGCTCTCCTCCGCCACGCTTACTCCCACCGCCACTGCTGAAGCTGCTGTAACCGCTACCAAGGTGTCTCCTCATTCGGCCGCTAGCGCGCTGGAGGGGTCTCTCACACCCCGCCTCAGCTCCATCCACCGCGTCCGCGCCGGGGTCAGGTGTGCTCGGTAGCACTATATTTTTAGCCGGGTTCCGCTGCTTGGGCTGCCGCTTACACTACTACATACACCGGTAGTCTCCTCAGCCCGTAAGTTAGCTGGTCAGAGAGGAGGGAGAGGAGATCTCACACACCCTCTCACTCCCACCGACCACCATCTTTAACATAACTGCAAAACCTCTAGTCATAAACTGAACCCATAACCTGAATTTTATCCATGAGCTTAAAGAAGGACTCAACTCTGGAAGATGTGCCCACAAAATGGCAGGCACAAGACAAAGGTCAGATCACCTGTCCAGTCATCACAGATCCACAAAAAGAATGAAGAGTAAGCAGGGAGATTCTTGCACTGCAGGTCCAGGTACATCTTCATCTCCAGCAGAGAGAACAGTAGTGTCATCACCAAATCTAACTTGCAATATTAACGTCTTTGGTTTGTATCCTGGTCAGGACAATGCCAGCATGTGGATTATTCACAGCCAGGACAATGCCAGCATGCAGATCATTCCCAGCCAGGACAATGCCAGCATGCAGATAATTCCCTGCCAGGACAATGCAAGCATGCATATCATTCCCAGCCAGGACAAAGCCTGCATGCAGATAATTCTCAGCCAGGACAATGCCTGCATGAAGATCATTCCCAGCCAGGACAATGCCTGCATGCAGATTATTCACAGCCAGGAAAATGCCTGCATGCAGATCATTCCGCCAGCAAATTCCGCCAGGGAAAAGTCCGATGGAGCATACGCACGGTCGCAATTTCTGACCAAAAGCTCACATCAGAGTTTTGCTGGCGGCATTTCCGATTGTGTGTACGGGGCATAAGTCTTCACTTTTTGAGTTCAGGTCCACGTTAACACTTAACCAAAAAGTGTATGTAAACCAGAAAATTAACATCTCTTATTTCATAGATTTTGGTTTGTTAAATATACCATTAAAAACATGTTTATATTTGATAAGTACAAAAAAAGTAGTTCTTGCCAGACATTCAGCACTGTACACTGTACTCTACATACTTCCTGTGCTATCTCAAAGAGACCTCCTTGTTCTCTAATGGGCTACAGAATAATTAGCCTGTATACTGTAAAGAGAGTGGGAGTGGTTTAACAAAAGACAACGGACAAAGGACTCCAAACTATGGCCCTCCAGTTGTTCAGGAACTACAATTCCCTTCATGCCTAGTCTGTTAATGTCAGAGGTTTACAATGCCTCATGGGACATGAGCTGGAGGGCCATAGTTTGGAGATCCCTGCCCTAGACGATAAAAATGGTGGTCATTGCAATACATTCTGTTACACCGTATTTGCGCAGCAGTCTTACAAGTGCACTATTTTTGGAGGAAATACACTTTATTGAATTTAAAAAATAAGACAACATTAAATAGCACCCGCTCATGGAATGGCGACAAACTCTTACCTTTAAAAATCTCCATAGGCGACGTTTCAAAAATTTGACAGCTTACAAGTTTAGAGTTACAGAGGAGGTCTAGGGCTAGAATTATTGCTCTCGCTCTACCGATCGTGGTTATACCTCACATGTGTGGTTTGAACACTGTTTTCATATGCGCTTCTGCATATGACAGGGTGCTTTAATTATTTTTTTATTTTTTTTCTTATTTATTTTACTTTTTTTTACACTGTCCTTTAAAAAAAAAAAATGGGTGACTTTTATTCCTATTACAAAGAATGTAAACATCCCTTGTAATAGAAAAAAAAACATGACAGGACCTCTTAAATGTAAGATCTGGGGTCAAAAAGAGCTCACATCTCATATTTACACTAAAATGCAATAAAAAAAAAAGTCATTTGAAAAAAAAGAAAAAAATTGTCCCTTTAAGAGCATTGGGCGAAAGAGACATTTGACGTCGCTTCAATGGTATGGAGCTGAGTGGGGGCCATTTTCCCCTCACTTAGCCCCAGGCAGTGGACATGAGAGGGCGCGATTGCCTCCGCCGCTACCGGAAGGTCCGGAGACGACCGGAGCGCAATGGGAGGATGTGGGGGACTCTCCCGTCCCCAATAAAAGTGATCTTGCGGCGATTCTGCTGCAGAGACCACTTTTATCTGAAAGTGGACCGCCCGTTGAAGAAGAGGATACCGGGGTTATGGCAGCTACAGTATCTGCTGCCATAACAACAGTATTCCTCTTCAAAGAGCCACCGTAAAACTGCGGCGGGAGGTTCATAAGTGGTGGATATGTTCACCTTTGTTCACCTTTTTTTTCCCCTAAATTCCAGCTCCCTGTGTACCAATATAGCACTCATATACTTTTTTTTTACAAAAATATCAAAGCTTTCCATTAAATCTACAGACAGGTACCTAGCTTGTCCTCATCCATGTTTCCAAACGTATCCATTAGTTCTGCCTTACTTCCTGGTCAGACTGTAGGTCATGAAACAGGAAGGAGTTAACAACCAGCTGACCTCATTAGCACACACCCTGCATCATCCACCCTCCTACCTACCCACCCATTCCCAGGTACACGTTTTTTTAAATGAAATGCAACCAATCAATGATTGCACTTACTTCACTGTCCTCATGAATGTTTGTACAATCAGATTGCATAGTGTATGGCCCATCTTTATACACCTAAAATTACTAGTTGGGCTTTCAATGCCATTAATTGTTAATGGCACACCAAACACAGAAGCAAACACACATTTTGGCATGTGAAAAAACGAGTTGCAAATGCTGCAAAATGCACCGTAAAAAACACGCAACCCACAAAACCCCAAAATGTCCCATTAACCACTTGCCGACCAGTTGTACTGCGGCAGAATGGCTCGGCTGGGCGAAACGACGTTATGTAACGTCGCTTCGCCCTGTGGCCACTAGTGGGCATGCATGCGCACGCCCTCCGCTCGCCGATGCGAGTGCCCGGCAGTCTCGATCACCGCCAGGCTCCCGCGATCGCCGCTGAGACATGGAGAACCCGGAACTGTGTGTGTAAACACACAGTTTCCGGTTCTCTGAGGGGAGAAGTGACAGATCGTCTGTTCATAGTTACAGAGTATGAACAGCGATCTGTTATCTTCCCTGCACAGTCCCCTCCCCCTTCAGTTAGAACACACACTAGGGAACACATTAACCCCTTCACTGCCCCCCTAGAGTTAACCCCTTCATTGCCAGTGACATTTTTATAGTAATCAATGCATTTTTAATCGCACTGATCGCTGTAAAAATGCCAATGGTCCCAAAAATGTGTCAAAATTAGCCAATGTGTCCGCCATAATGTCACAGTCATGATAAAAATCGCAGATCGCTGTCATTAGTAGTAAAAAAAATTAATAATAAAAATGCTATAAAACTATCCCCTATTTTGTAGACGCTTATAACTTTTGCGCAAACCAATCAATATACACTTATTGCGATTTTTTTTCCCAAAAATATATAGAATAATACATATCGGCCTAAACTGAGGAAATTTTATTTTTTATATATATTTTTGGGGGATATTTATTATAGCAAAAAGTAAAAAATATTGCGTTTTTTTCATAATTGTCGTTTTTTTTTTGTTTATAGCGCAAAAAATAAAAACCGCAGAGGTGATCAAATACCACCAAAAGAAAGCTCTATTTGTGGGAAAAAAAGGACGTCAATTTTGTGTGGGTGTAACGTCGCACGACCACGCAATTGTCAGTTAAAGCGACGCAGCGCCGAATCGCAAAAAGTGCTGTGGTCAGGAAGGGGGTAAAATCTTCCGGGGCTGAAGCGGTTAACCACATGTTGTGCAGCCCATTGAAATCAGCAGGCTGCCCTATGCGTGTCACAGGACAAATGAGCCACAAAGCGTTCGCTCCCACTATGCTAGATGTGAATGGGGCCTGAAAGTGAAATTGGTGCGGTAACACAAGAACAATGAGGCTCCATTCATATCTGTGCGTTTCCTTATATTTCTGAAATGTGCTGCACCAAAAATCGCAGCAAAAAACGCACCAATCTCTGCTCTAAAAAAAAGTTTTGAAGCTTCTTTGGGGCGATTGCTGTGTGTAGAATGGCACATTCAGATGGATGGGCTGCCGTATGCTTGATAAGTGAAAATGCTCCAAAATGCCTCACCACCTCGCTAAAAAAAAAAAAAACGCATGTTGGAATGCGAGTTCCCACTATGCAGAGATGTGAACGGGGCTCGACAGCTGAGTGTTTGTGTCCTTCTCTAAAGATGGCCATACACTATGCAATCTGATTGTGTATTTATTGAGAAGGATGATCACTGATTGATTGCATTTCATTTAAAAAACATGCAGCTGGGAATAAGTATGGGAATGGGTGTATGCTAAGTCAGATGGTCAACTCCTTTCTGTGTCATGATCTAAAGTATGTCCAGGAAGTGAGGCAAAACTAATGGATACGTTTGGAAACATGGATGAGGACAGTAAGCTAAGTGTCTGTAGATTTAATGGAAAGTGTTGATATTTTTGCAAAAAAAAAATTACATGAATGCTATATTGGTACACAGAATAAATAATAATTGGAATTAAAAAAAAAAAAAGTGGAGGGGGCGGAGCTAGCAGCGGACATGTGAGCAGCTCTTCACAGGAGCTATGGCCGGGACGCAACATTCTGCCTTAATCCTGAGTGTCAGAGACACAGATCCTGTAAGATACCGGCACCCCCTTACTCACCCTACAGATCGTTTGGGTATGGTTGAATACGGGCCGGCATCCATGGAACCGGCTGCGGAGCGTCTGTCCCGCTATGCCTGGGGAAGCCAAGATGGCAGCGCACACGAGGCGGTGGAACAAGGCCCCAGCAGCATACAGCGGAGTGGAGCTGACAGAACATCCCCACAGCCTGGGAAGCTAAGCCCGCTGCCTCGCAGAGCTCCGGGTAAAAAAAAGAGGATTATGCCTGGATAGACTCCCCTGTGATGATATAGCCACAGAGTCAGCAAATGGTGCGGAGGAACCCTCTTTAAAGCAAATTATGGAGGCCATTTACACATGCCAAACTACTTTGACTGAGCATATTGATGGGATGAGGGCAGAAATGTCCTTTCTAAAGCAGGATGTGCAGACCATTAGAGAGAGGGCCTCTGAAGCCGAGCAAAGAATTAGTGACATGGAGGATGTGGTGCGGCCTATGGAGGATAAAGTTCAATATCTACATAGAAAAATAAATGCACACACAGATAAGCTGGGAGACATGGAAGACAGACAAAGGAGGAACAATGTCCGTTTTGTAGGTTTCCCTGAAAAAGCTGAGGGAACGCAGCCGGAAGATTTTCTGCAACTTTGGCTTAAAGATAATATGGCTGATACTACTTTTTCCCGCTTATTTGCTGTAGAAAGGGCACACAGGATTCCTTCCAAACCTCCTCCTCCTGGAGCACATCCGCGCCCTATGATTGCACGCATATTACACTTCAGGGACCGTGAAAGCATACTCAGAGCAGCACGCACTGGAGGTGAATTGCAATATAATGGGAACCGTATATCCATTTATCCCGACTTTTCTGCGGCTACGCAGAAACAGAGAGCCAGCTTCATCCATGTTAAAAAGAGACTCCGAGACTTACAACTTTCTTACAGCATGTTGTATCCGGCGAAACTAATAGGGCGTACACACGGTCGGACTTTGTTCGGACATTCCGACAACAAAATCCTAGGATTTTTTCCAACGGATGTTGGCTCAAACTTGTCTTGCATACACACGGTCACACAAAGTTGTCGGAAAATCCGATCGTTCTGAACGCGGTGACGTAAAACACGTACGTCGGGACTATAAACGGGGCAGTGGCCAATAGCTTTTATCTCTTTATTTATTCTGAGCATGCGTGGCACTTTGTCCGTCGGATTTGTGTACACACGATCGGAATTTCCGACAACGGATTTTGCTGTCGGAAAATTTTATAGCCTGCTCTCAAACTTTGTGTGTCGGAAAATCTGATGGAAAATGTGTGATGGAGCCCACACACGGTCGGAATTTCCGACAACAAGGTCCTATCACACATTTTCCGTCGGAAAATCCGACCGTGTGTACGGGGCATAAGAGTGGTAGATGGGGGAAAAGTCTCGTTCTTTAATAATCCCACGGAGGCCTCGAGATGGCTGGATACCAGAGGACGTCGCAGCCCAAGCAATCACCGGTAGCTGTGTAAGGAGATAATTCTGAATACACATGATGATTATTACAGAGCACCCTATACCAGGGTGTAGAGGTAACCATGCTTAGGATAATCTCTGTCATTGCAATACCATGGCACAGCATCCCGCCTGGTTCAACATACAATATATATCATCCTTTACTTGAACTGTTCCTGATATCGGAGTGTGAGGGGAGAAACAAGAACTATTGGAGAGAAAAAAGAAGAGAGAAAAGAGGTTTTGGCTCATCCATTGAGTTGTTATATTTTTTTATTAGTATAACTATCTTTCTTCTCCTCTCTTCAATCATATCTCCTTTCCTTGTCATCAATAAGGAGATACCCCCTGGTTGAACTGTATCAGGGTTTTTTTTTTCTCTTTTTCCCTTTTCCCTTTTTTCATGTTGGTTGAATATGTGGTGACTCTGTTCTTCTTAGAGAACTGTGACCCCCTGAGGTCACTTTAATTCTTCTGCCTTTTTGTTATGGGAGACAGGCGCACAACAAGTTGGGTGTGTGTGCAGGGAGGGGGGGAAAGGGCTCATGTTACTGTTCAATGTTGGTTTGTGCTGTGTGCTGCTGGTGTGCTTTGTTCTCTCTGTCCATTCGGAATGAGATTTGCAAACAATTATTCTTGGATACCCTGCAGTTGCTCTTTTATACATGTAAATTGAGGGTAAGATAAAGTTGTTGTCATGGAATGTGCGTGGTATGAACTCCAAGATTAAGAGATCTCTCATCTTTGACTTCATAAAACGATATAAACCTCATATCATACTGTTGCAGGAGACGCACTTGCAGGGATCTAAGGTTATGGCACTAAAAAAAGCGAATGTGATGAGAGTTCTGCATGCTGAATACTCAACATATTCGAGGGGTGTAGCTATTCTAGTCACAAAACAAGCAGCAGCGCATATCTTGCAAGTCAAACTAGATCCGAATGGCAGATATGCTATCCTGGTATGTCGAATGCATAATATGTTTTTGACATTGGTATGTGTCTACATTCCACCCCCATTCTCCTTACCAATACTAGACAATATTATTAAAGAAGCTATACTGATTGCTCAAGGCCCACTATTATTTTTAGGAGATTTTAATGCAGTGTCGGATGGAGCTCTAGACAGGCATGGGACTGTTTCCGGGTCCAGACATAATTTATCTTCTTGGTTGGAGAGTTATGCACTCACTGACGTTTGGAGAGAGAGGAACCCTGGTGTCAGGGAGTACTCATGTCATTCTGAGACCCATAAGACACTCTCTAGAATAGACTTGGCGATGTCGTCTATAGATGGCCTTCCTTGCATAGCCGCTGTCAGATATCTCCCTAGAGCTATATCAGACCATTCCCCTTTGGAGGTCACACTGGATCTGAGGGCTCCACGGGGAAGGAGACAATGGCGGATGAATACAAAATGGCTCCAGGAAGACTATGTTACTATAAAATGCAAAGAGAGCATTGGGCACTATTGGAAGGAGAATGGGAGGGAAACAACATTGGCTACTCAATGGGATGCCTTTAAGGCAACTGTGAGAGGGGTATTTGCCTTGGAAACAAGAAGTTTCACCAAAGCACTTAACTCAGATATGAAAGATGCAGAGATTAAGGCCTCGGAAGCTGAAAAAGAATACATTCTTGATTCATCTCCAGGTAGATATCGACTTTGGCAGTAAAAAACACGACAATATACCCTACTTTTAACTGAGCACACTGAAAAAACACAACTGCGTCAGGCTAGATCCTTTTTTGAGTTTGGTGATAAGAATGGACGCCTATTATCTTTTCTGGCGAGTCTGCTTTATGCCCCAGTTTCAATAGGGAAGATTAGGAAACTAAATGGTGAGGTAGTTGAAGAACCCCAAGAGATTTTAAACGCTTTTCTAAACTTTTACGAGACTCTTTACCAGACGCAAACCCAACACACTAATCAGGAACTGGAGCTGTATATTGAGAATTTAACACTCCCATCTCTACCCCAGGAAGATAGAGAACTTTTGGAACAGCCGATATCCCTGGAGGAGATTGGTGGTGCAATCTCATCCTTCAGACCAGGTAAATCACCTGGCTTGGATGGGTTTCCGGCTGAATGGTACCAGTTGCATAAAGAGCAGATGGTACCAACACTACAAAAAGTTTTTATAGCTGCAGAAAAAGAAGACATATTACCAGAGTCTATGTGGGAAGCTTTAATAGTAGTGTTACCTAAACCAGGAAAGGATCTGCAGGAATGTGAGTCATACAGGCCAATATCTTTGATAAATACCAATGTCAAGATACTGGCCAAAATCTTGGCCGGTAGGTTGAAGTCGGTGATCCTTAAACTAATTCAGATCAAACTGGATTTATACCTGGAAGTTCTACTCAAATGAACCTATGTAGACTATATGTTAATCTCCAGACCCATCATGCTAATAAAGGAAAAGGAGTTGTAGCGTCTTTAGACACCAAAAAGGCGTTCGACTCTGTAGAATGGAATTATTTATTTTCTCTTTTAGGTAAGCTGGGTTTTGGACCAAAATGTATCTCATGGATCAGACTTTTGTACAATGACCCTCGAGCAAGTATTAGAGTAAATGGCTCTGTTTCTGCTCCTTTCAAGATCTATAGGGGAACGAGACAGGGTTGCCCCCTGTCTCCTCTCCTATTTGCTTTGGCCATAGAGCCACTGGCTGCTAAACTTAGAACTAATGACACTTTACAGGGGTTTTTGGTTGGAGATCTGGAAGAGCGTTTGTCGCTATATGCTGACGACATGCTCCTATACTTGAGAGATCCAGACCAGTCGTTGACCACGGCAGTCTCGTTGATCCGGGAGTTTGGAGATTTCTCTGGCTTCCGGATCAACTGGACCAAATGAGTCCTCTTTCCGACTTAATACTCCCAGCCCAGTGCCCTCTGGCCATTGTAGAGAAGTTTAAATACCTGGGAATAGTGGCAGATTCATTCATCGAGGCCAATTTATGGCCTATAATCAGAGCATTCAGTGAAAGAATACAGAAATGGAAGGATCTTCCGCTTACACTCTATGGTAGGGCTAGCATATTTAAAATGATCTTCCTTCTGAAATTTTTGTACATCCTTTCTAATGCACCAATATATATCCCAAAAAGAATTTTCAAACATATAAACTCCCTATTAACATCTTTTTTATGGGGCAATAAGGCTGCAAGGGTCTCTCTTGAGGTATTACAGCTACCTTTTCGTAGAGGTGGTCTGGCAATACCTGACCTACGATTGTATTATTTAGCATCCTAATTAGTATTTATGCATTGGAGAATGTTCCCACAATTAAATAATGCTGCAGTTGCAGTTGAAGCAGCGACTGTGACATCATATGAAACCTTACTGAATTTCTTTTTCAGGGGAGAAGTCCCCATTGAAGGGGGCAAGGAGATACTGAAATCTGCTAAAAAGATATTGGGGATTTGTATAAAACATATAATAGATAATCCCCTTCATCTATCTAGGGGAGAGATGAAGGGGATTATCTATTATATGTTTTATACAAATCCCCAATATGCACCGTTATGGTTCAACCCCAACCTGAAAGAATTTTTCAATTTAGAAGACGGATTTAGATGGGCTAAATATGGGCTCACACACTTACACCAATTGTATATCAATGGAGAACTAAAAACCTTTTCGCAGTTGCGAAGAGAATTGAATGTCCTGGAGTCATGGGAATAACAATATACCAGATTGAGGCATGCTGCCTATGCTCAGTTTGGGGTTGGACCGGTGCCACTGGAGAAAAAAAAAAAAAAAAAAGGTAAAACAAAGGTGAACTTACTCTTTAACCACTTCAATACCGGGCATTTTCGCCCCTTCCTGGCCAGGACAATTTTCAGCTTTCAGCACTGTCGCACTTTGAATGACAATTGCGCGGTCATACGCTGTATCCAACGCTGTATCCAAACAGAATTTGTTATCATTTTGTTCCCACAAATAGAGCTTTCTTTTGGTGGTATTTGATCACCTCTGCGTTTTTTATTTTTTGCTAAACAAACTAAAAAAGACCAAAATTTTTGAAAAAAAAAAAGTTTTTTTCGGTTTCCGTCATAAAATTTTGTTTTCCCCTTCACTGACGGGCACTAACGAGGCGGCACTGATGGGCACTGATGAGGAGGCACTGATATGTAGAATTTATGGTCACTGATAGGAGGCACTGATATGCAGCACTGATGGGCAGCAATAGGCGGCACTGATATGCAGCACTTATGGGCACTGATAGGCGGCACTGATAGGTGGCACTGACAGGTGGCACTGATGGGCAGCACTGATGATAAGGTACTGATGTGTTACTGACAGGTTTTACTGCAGGGTACATAGTACAGTAACTGGAAATACTTCAAAGAGCCTACACAAGCACCTGGCTGCAGGTAGCTATACTGCAGGTGAGACTGTGCAGGGTACACAGTACAGTAACTGGAAATACTTCAAAGAGCCTACACAAGCACCTGGCTGCAGGTAGCTATACTGTAGGTGCAACTGTGCAGGGTACACAGTACAGTAACTGGAAATACTTCAAAGAGCCTACACAAGCACCTGGCTGCAGGTAGCTATACTGTAGGTGCAACTGTGCAGGGTACACAGTACAGTAACTGGAAATACTTCAGAAAGCCTACACAAGCACCTGGCTGCAGGTACCTATACTGTAGGTGCAACTGTGCAGGGTACACAGTACAGTACAGTAACTGGAAATACTTCAATTAGGCTACACAAGCACCTGGCTGCAGGTAGCTATATTGTAGGTGCAACTGTGCAGGCTACACAGTACAGTAACTGGAAATACTTCAAAGAGCCTACACAAGCACCTGGCTGCAGGTAGCTATACTGTAGGTGCAACTGTGCAGGGTACACAGTACAGTAACTGGAAATACTGTAAAAACACCTGCCTGCCAGTATATTAGGAAGAGAAGAACAGTATCTAGCTAAATGGAATACAGTGTATATATATATATATATATATATATATACACACACACACACACACACAACACCTGGGATGCATTTATACACAATACACTGTAAGTGCAGCTAACTGACTCGACCTGCCTACTCTATCTAATGTAGCCTCCCTGACGGTGTTCCCGAGTGTGGCTCGGGGTTACATTTTAGCACCATTAGCGGTAACCCCGAGCCACACTCGGGATTACATCTCAGGATCCTGGTCCAGGTTACTTACCTTGTCCCCAGGATCCTGCAATGTCCCCCCGCTGTGTCCCTGGGCTCTGTCCTCCGCCCGAAGCCTCTCTGTGCCGGGCTCCATTCCCTGCGAGCGTCGCGACGCACGGGGACGGAGCCTGGCGACAAATTCAAAAAGTGTAAAAATCATAACACATACAGTACTGCAATCTTACAGATTACAATACTATATGAAATCATTTCACATCCCTTTTGTCCCCAGTGCTTTGGCCCATTCACTGCATTTTGTTTTATATGATATATACTGTTCTTTCTGCCCGGAAAATTGAGATTGTCCATAGCAACCAAAAAGTGTCCCTTTACGTCAAAAGTGGCTTTAGACCAGCTAGAAAACAGCGATAGTAAATTAGAACACTTGCAGAATTGAGCGATAGTGAATCGTGGGGAAATTTATTTTATTATTATTATATTATTCTTTTTTTTAATTATTTATATTTATTTATTATATTATAATTTATGATGTTGTGTTTTAAACTTCATCATACCTGGGATATCTACTAGACTCTTGTTGGACAGATCTAAGTGTGTTATTGCTAAGAATTACAGGTCTACAATATAAAACGCCAAATTTCTATGCAAAATCATTGTACCACTTTGAGATGCAAAAATCTGAAATAATCATACCGCCAGGGAGGTTAAATCAAATGACACTCAAGACTCTCTCTCTCTCTCTCTCTCTCTCTCTCTCTCTCTCTCTCAAGCTGGAAGACACTACACAGGGCCGACGTGCAGGCAGCCTTTAATAGTGTGGGGCTTGTACTAAACCCCCTGGGCCATAATTGGCCAAAGCCTCGTTGGCTTTGGCCAATTACAGCTCTCTGTGCACACAGCACTGTATTTGGCCAAGCATGGGGGTCATAGTGCATGCTTGGCCAATCATCAGCCAGCAATGCACTGCGATGCCGCAGTAAATTATGGGCCATGACACGCCATTCGAATTTGGCGCGAACGGCCCATATCGTTCGTAATTTGGCGAACGACCGAACACACGATGTTCGAGTCGAACATGCATTCGACTCGAACAAGAAGCTCATCCCTAATCACCATTGTTTCCTATAGTACTGTAGGGGATGGTGGGTAGAAGGTGCATCACTATTGTGTTCTATAGTATTGCAGGGGATGGTGGATAGAAGATGCATCACTATTGTGTCCTATAGTATTGTAGGGGATGGTGGATACAAGGTGCATCACCATTGTGTCCTATAGTACTGTAGGGGATGGTGGATAGAAGGTGTATCACTTTTTTGTCCTATATTACTGTAGGGGATGGTGGATAGAAGGTGCATCACTATTGTGTCCTATAGTATTGTAGGGGATGGTGGATAGAAGGTGCTTAACCATTGTATCCTATAGTATTGTAGGGGATGGTGGATAGAAGGTGCATCACTATTGTGTCCTATAGTATTGTAGGGGGTGGTGGATAGAAGGTGCATAACCATTGTGTCCTATAGTATTGTAGGGGATGGTGGATAGAAGGTGCATCACTATTGTGTCCTATAGTATTGTAGGGGATGGTGGATAGAAGGTGCATCACCATTGTGTCCTATAGTATTGTAGGGGATGGTGGATAGAAGGTGCATCACTATTGTGTCCTATAGTATTGTAGGGGATGGTGGATAGAAGGTGCATCACCATTGTGTCCTATAGTATTGTAGGGGATGGTGGATAGAAGGTGCATCACTATTGTGTCCTATAGTATTGTAGGGGATGGTGGATACAAGGTGCATCATCATTGTATCCTATAGTACTGTAGGAGATGGTGGGTAGAAGGTGCATCATAATTGTGTCCTATAGTACTGTAGGGGATGGTGTATAGAAGGTGTATCACCATTGTGTCGTATATTATTGTAGGGGATGGTGGATAGAAGGTGCATCACTATTGTGTCCTTTAGTATTGTAGGCAATGGTGTATAGAAGGTGCATCACTATTGTGTCCTATAGTATTGTATGGGATGGTGGATAGAAGGTACATCACTTTTGTGTCTTATAGTTTTGTAGCGGATGGTGGATAGAAGGTGCATCACTATTGTGTCCTATAGTATTGTACGGGATGGTGGATAGAAGGTGCAACATCCATTGTGTCATATAGTACTGTAGGGGATGGTGGATAGAAGGTGCATCACTATTGTGTCCTTTAGTATTGTAGGGGATGGTGGATAGAAGGTGCATCACTATTGTGTCCTATAGTACTGTAGGGGATGGTGGATAGAAGGTACATCACTATTGTGTCCTATAGTATTGTAGGGGATGGTGGATAGAAGGTGCAACATCCATTGTGTCCTAAAGTACTGTAGGGGATGGTGGATAGACGGTGCAACATCTATTGTGTCCTATAGTACTGTAGGGGATGGTGGATAGAAGGTGCATCACTATTGTGTCCTTTAGTATTGTAGGGGATGGTGGGTAGAAGTTGCATCACTTTTGTGTCTTATAGATTTGTAGGGGATGGTGGATAGAAGGTGCATCACTTTTGTGTCTTATAGTTTTATAAGGGATGGGGATAGAAGGTGCATCACCATTGTGTCCTATAGTATTGTAGGGGATGGTGGATAGAAGGTGCAACATCCATTGTGTCCTATAGTACTGAAGAGGTTGGTGGATAGAAGGTGCAACATCCATTGTGTCCTATAATACTGTAGGGGATGGTGGATAGAAGGTGCTGCATCCATTGTGTCCTATAGTATTGTAGGGGATGGTGTATAGAAGGTGCATCACTATTGTGTCCTATAGTATTGTAGGGGATGGTGGATAGAAGGTGCAACATCCATTGTGTCCTATAGTACTGAAGGGGTTGGTGGATAGAAGGTGCAACATCCATTGTGTCCTATAGTACTGTAGGGGATGGTGGATAGAAGGTGCTGCATCCATTGTGTCCTATAGTATTGTAGGGGATGGTGGATAGAAGGTGCAACATACATTGTGTCCTAGAGTATTGTAGGGGATGGTGTATAGAAGGTGCATCACTATTGTGTCCTATAGTACTGTAGGGGATGGTGGATAGAAGGTGCAACATACATTGTGTCCTATAGTATTGTAGGGGATGGCGTATAGAAGGTGCACCACTATTGTGTCTTATAGTACTGTAGGGGATGGTGGATAGAAGGTGCATCACTTTTCTGTCCTATAATATTGTAGGGGATGGTGGATAGAAGGTGCAACACTTTTGTGTCTTATAGTATTGTAGTAGATGGCAGATGGACGCTGCATCATGGAAGCTACTGTGCCCTATAATATTGAAAGGGCCTGTGGATGGAAGATTTATCATTATTGTGTCATATAGTAGTATAGGGGCCAGTGGATGGAAGCTGCATCATTATTATGTCCTATAGTAGTATAAAATATTTCTTGTCAGGGGTACTTGAGAACGGAGGTTAGGAGCCACTTCTGTAGAGATTCTTGATTGGACAGACACAATATTATTTTTTTATTATTGCATGATGCCTGTTTGAGAGCACTAAGTTGTTGAAGGTGTTCAATTTGTCACATTGATACGCCATAGATTTGACTGATGATCATATTTGGCTGGAGCAAATATATTAGTGAAATTGCAGTGTTGTCAAAACATGTTTGCTCAATGATGTCACCCAGTATTCATGGCTGCCCTTGGATGGGCTAGATTCACCTTGAACCCAAGTCAGACTCAAACTCATCCCTATTGGACACATTGACTATGCTGGACACTTACACATATCCAGCTTGTAATTTCAAAGCTTTAATCTCTAACTGCAGGGAGGGAATTTTGACGTAGGAGGATTGTAACTGCAAAGGGTTAATTACAGTTGTATAATACTTGGTGGAATGTACACCTAGAGGTTTACCTGACTGCTATGAGGTTAAGTGTAATTCGGCCTAACTTGGCAATGATTATATGTCTATAGACCCTCTCCAGCATCTGCCTAGTGAACCTGGCTGAGAGATCGTGGCAGAAAACATGCAACTATATGCTACTAAGCTTGCTCAGTAATCACAATGTTATGCTAAGAATGATTTCAAGGATGTGAACTTTGTATATGATCTCTTCTTCTTTCATACCTTGAGTCACCCTGTGTTATCCTTAGATGTTCTCCATGGATTATGCTCTCCCTCCTAATCCACTGATATCAAAGCTCCTTTAGAAAGGCACAGCAATTGTAATAGCAATAACTTCATACTGGCCTTGGAGGATGTGGTTCTCCATTCTGCTTCATTTTAGCCTAAAACCACTTCTGAACTCCCACAGAAGCCAGACCTTCTAAGCTAAGGGCCCCTTCTACACCCATCCCTAGACAAGCTCATTCTGATGGCATGGATGTTGAGAGACAGAAGCTTGCAGGTCTAGGTTGCTCTCGAGCCATAATCTCTACTCTCATGAAGGTTAGAAAGCATTCCAACTCAAGCTACCATAACATGTGGGAAACGGTCCCGGAGATATCGGTCATGAAGTAATTAATCCAACATCCCCAGCAGTTAACAATGTCCTGTCAATGATTTCCTTCAGGATGGCCTAGAAAAAGGACTGGAGTTGAAATACATTGAAAGTCCATGTTTCCGTTGTATCAGCCCTAACTAACATGGACCATGAATCCCTTGCCTGAAGAGATCTTCTTTGGGAACTAACTTTTCCGCAATGGGATTTGCCATTAGTGCTATAAATTCTCTTTGGCACCCCTTTGGCTCAGGAATTTAATTTGAATTGGGGTAATGTCATGTCATTCCTTAGAAGTAGGAAACACCCTGACATAACGGGTGACCCCCTCTGACGTCACGGGGAATGCCACAGGGAAGTCCCCGTCAAGTCCCTGTGCGTCAGAGGGGGGCGGGGTCACCGGGTAGCCCCGCCCTCCATTATTTAAGAACTGTCAGAAGAGGAGAAACGTCACACAGCGAGAGCCTCCCATCCAATCGTGGATGCGGAGCGGCCCGAGAAAAGAAGATGAAGAGGAAGATGCCGGACGAGAACACCGGAGGAAGAACCAGAAGAACCAGAAGAAGAAGAAGATGGAGGAAGAAACCGAAGGAAGATAGAAGAAAGAAGATAGAAGATAGAAGAAAGAAGAAGCATTTAAATAAAGGAATTGTCAAAAACTGTCTCTTGTCATTTTTAACATTTTTGACACTTTTTTTTGTGAAATGGTAGGGGTACTTTTGTACCTCCTTACCATTTCACACGGGGGGGAAGGGCCGGGATCTGGGGGTCCCCTTGTTAAAGGGGGCTTTCAGATTCCGATAAGCCCCCTGTCCGCAGACCCCCACAACCACTGTGCAAGGGTTGTGGGGATGAGGCCCTTGTCCCCATCAACATGGGGACAAGGTGTTTTGGGGGCTGCCCCAAAGCGCCCTCCCAATGTTGAGGGCATGTGGCCTGGTACGGTTCAGGAGGGGGGGCGCTCTCTCGTCCCCCCCTCTTTTCCTGCGGCCTGCCAGGTTGCGTGCTCGGATAAGGGTCTAGCATGGATTTTTGGGGGTACCCCATGCCATTTTTTTTTAAATTTTGGCATGGGGTTCTCCTTAAAATCCATACCAGACCTGAAGGGTCTGGTATAGATTTTAAGGGGGACCCCACGCCATTTTTTTTTTTTGGCCAGGGTTCCCCTTAATATCCATACCAGACCTGAAGGGCCTGGTATGGAATTTAGGGGGACCCCCCACGTCATTTTTTTCAAAAATTTTGGTTCAGGGTTCCCCTGTGGGGAATTCCCATGCCGTTTTTTATCAATGAACTGTTATGTGTATTGTCGGACTGGCAATTTGTTAATAGCCGCGAGTAGTTTTACATGACTTTTTTTCCTTTGAAATGTCATTTTGCTGTCAGACTGTTCTAAACACGGGAAACATGCGCCCCTTTACAGGCATACTATAGACACCCCCCAGGTACAAAATTTAAAGGAATATTACACTTTTATTGTTACATGAACATTCATTGTACTGTTCATTTAAGCACAAGAGAATCCATTTTGTTCTCACTGTTGAAATATGTTCTGTAACCTTCACCTAACACACAGACACTTCTCCTACTAAACGCTCTCTACTCCCGCCTCCCTTCTCAAGGTTTTACTTTTGCAATTGTTCTATTCGCTAGTTTTTAATAATATATTTCTATTTGTTAGCTTTTAATAACATATTTCTATTTGTTCGTTTTTAATAACATCTCACACCACCCCTTTCTTATCTATGTATAAAATAACATGTAATAATACATTTTTCACTGAACAGACATTTTAAACACAGTGATTGAGTCCTGTGAATCTGTTCCTGCAGCTGCAGTATTAACTTTGTTTTAGAGTCCCAATCAGAAATCAGTCATATCAGTCGTTTCACTTTAAGCATTATTAAAATCACTGCTCCCGAAAACACGGCCGTTTTTAAAACTTTTTTTTGCATTGATCCATGTTCCCTGGGGCAGGACCCAGGTCCCCAAACACTTTTTATGACAATACCTTGCATATAAAATTAGCATTTTTGATTTTGTCCATAGACTTTTAAAGGGTGTTCCACGGCTTTCAAATTTGCCGCGAACACCCCAAATTGTTCGCTGTTCGGCGAACTGATGAACAGCCAATGTTCGAGTCGAACATGAGTTTGACTCGAACTCGAAGCTCATCCCTACTGTGCAGCTAGATCTCGCTGCAGACCGTTCCTGTTCTGTTCCTAATATACTACAGGCAGACAGTTCATCCAGTTAGCTGCAGTATTTTCAGTATATATATACATCCCAGCTTTGATCAGCTACATCTCACTGCAGGCCATTCCTGGTGTATCTATTCAAATACATTACAAATACATCAAATACAGTATGTCTGGAAGGCCAACAAGGCTCTGAGTCTACAGCCAACATTGCTGGTCGTGGACACGGTGCTTCCTCAGCACGTGGCCGTGGGGCACGCTTGTCCTTTTTTTCGGCAGCTGCCCATGTTGAGCCACAACATGCAGAAGAGTTGGTAGAGTGGATGACCAAGCTGTCCTCATCCTCCTCATCCTCTGTCACCCAGGCTCAAAGTACTTTGGCTGCCAGTGCAGCTGCCAAAGCAGCCTCTTCCATCGGCTCAATGTCATCAGTCCCTCCTTCTTTAGCCCCTCCATCATGCCCTGAGGAGTCCCCCGAACTGTTGGGTACATGCTGCAGGAGGATGTGCAGCATTTTGAAGGCTCCGATGATGGTACTCAGATTGAGGAAGGCAGTAACATGAGCCCAGAAGAAGGGGGTGTCTAAGAAGGACAACAAACTGGCAGTCATGTTCCCCCAGCTGTAGCATACTGCCAGGTTTGCTCCAGTGATGAGGAGGGAGGGGATGATGAGGTCACGGACTCTACGTAGGTGCCTGATAGGAGAGAGGAGGAGGAGGCACATCTCCAATGAGGCAGGATGCCCTCCAGGGGCCAGCTTAAGGGCAGCCAACTGACTGCATCACACCGCAGCGCTCTGCATTTGCAGGGCGCTGCTGACTCTGACGTGGGCCTTTTTGAGACGTGTGCAGCAGATGGCACCGTTGCTGTTTGCAACATATGTCTGAAGCGTATCAAGCGTGGCCAAAACAGCAGCTGCTTGGGCACCACATGCTTGACCAGACATATGTCGAACTCCCATGCAGTCCGTTGGCAAGCGTACTTAAATGACCCACACCAAAGAACAAGGCGGACCTCTCCTTGCTCCTCATCAGGTGGGATCTCCAACCCCACTATACCTTCAGTTCTCTCAGAAACCTGCACCGAGAGGAATGAAGGTGTAGAATTAGGTGTGCCAAGTACTTGCGGGCAATCTGCTATTGCTACACCAACGTTCGATTGTAGCAGGCAAATTTCCCTACCCCATTTGCTAAACCGGCGAAAGAAATTTGGTCTTAGCCATCCACATGCCCGGCGGCTAAATGCTAGCTTGGCTAAATTGCTGGCACTCCAACTGCTGCCTTTTCAGCTGGTAGACTCTGCCCCCTTTCGTGAATTTGTGGAATGTGCCGTACCTCAGTGGCAGGTTCCCAAACACCACTTTTTTTCACAGAAGGTGATTCTGGCTCTCCACCAGCATGTGGAAGGCAATGTCTTGGCCTCGCTGGACAGGGCAGTCAGCGGTAAGGTGCATATTACCGCTGACTCATGGTTCAGCAGGCATGGACAGGGACGTTACCTATTTTTCACGGCGCACTGGGTGACCATGCTGGCAGCTGGAAAGGATTCAGGACAGGGTGCAGTATTGTTGGAACCTGTTCGGCCACCACGCCTCCAAAATGCTACTAGTGGTGATTCTGACACACCTCTCTCCTCCACTCCCTCCTCTTCTTCTTCCTCCATGGCCTCTTCCTCTATAGATTTGTCCTCGGAACCAGCGGTGCTCCGTAGGTATTCAAGGGGCTATGCAAGCACTCAGGCAAAAAGATGCCATGCGGCGCTTGAGCTGGTGTGCTTAGGGGACAGGAGCCACACTGGGGCAAAGATTCTGTCATCTCTGCAGGGGCAGGCTCAGAGGTGGTTGACGCCATGCCAGCTTCAGGCAGGAATGGTGGTTTGCGACAATGGCACCAACTTCCTCTCCGCCCTCCGACAGGGACACGTCACCCATGTTCCCTGTTTGGCTCATGTCCTTAATTTGGTGGTGCAGCAGTTCTTGTGCAGGTACCTGGGCTTACAGGATCTCCTGAGGCAGGCCAGGAAATTCTGTGTGCATTTCCGTCGGTCATATATTGCCAGTGCTCTGCTGGCTGACCTCCAAAAGGAATACAACCTGCCCAAGAACTGCCACTAGATGGAACTCAACGTTGGCCATGCTGCAGTGGCTGCACACGCAGCAGAGGGCAATCAATGAGTACCTGTGCGACTATGGCACCAGGACAGGGTCAGGGGAGCTTGGCTTTTATTCGCTAACGCCAGTAGCTACTGATCAAGGATGCATGCACTGTCCTGTCATCATTTGAGGAGGCCACGAGGATGGTGAGCAGTGACAGTGCATGCATCAGTTATAATGTCCCTCTTGTCTACCTGTTGGAGCACACGCTGCGTGGAATAATGGAAAGGGCACTTGAGGCAGAACAGGGGGTGGAAGAGGAGGACCTCCTTACCTCTCAAGGCCCCCTTTATCCAGACAGTGTTCCTGCGGGCCTGCCGATCACACAGGAAGAGGAGAAGGATTGTGTCAGCATGGAGGTGGAGCCTAGCACTCAGCATCAGCAGCAGTCTTCAAGGGATCATTTACAGTCCCCAAAAACCCATGGACTTGTACGTGGCTGGGAGGAGGTGGCTGCAGATCAGGTAATCCTTAGTGACCCAGAGGACTCCGGACCGAATGCCTCAGCAAACCTAAGATGCATGGCCTCCCTGATCCTGCAAAGCCTGTGAAAGGACCCTCAGATTCGTGGTATCAAGGAGAGGGATCAGTACTGGCTGGCAACCCTCTTTGATCCACGTTACAAGGGTAAGGTTGCGGAACTTATCCAGCCGTCGCAGAGGGAGCAGAGGATGAAACATCTTCAGGAGGCCTCGCAAAAAGGTTTGTGCAACGCGTTTCCAGAACCTGGGAGGTTACAAATTCCTGGTCCTGAACAACGTGTTGCTGAGGCTTCGGTCAGTCACAGAAGGAGCGGTGGAGAAGGTGGCCGTCTGACAGATGCATTCAGACAATTTTTTAGTCCGCAGCCCCAAGGTCTGATCAGTTCCAGCAACCATTGCCAGCGTCTGATTTACAGGTGCAGGAATACCTAGGGGCAAGATCAGACTTGGAGACCTTTCCAACCGAAAATCCGTCTGGGTTACTGGGTCTTGAGGATGGATCACTGGCCAGAGCTTGCACAGTATGCAATTGAGCTACTGGCCTGTCCTGCATCCAGCGTTCTTTCAGAACGCACATTTAGTGCTGCTGGAGGCTTTGTAATCGGTCACAGAGTGCGCCTGTCCACCGACTCGGTTGATCGGCTCACCTTCATAAAAATGAATCACTCTTGGATCACCAGCTACCAAGCACCTGATGCTGATATAACCGACTAATTTTTTTATGAATGTGAGATCCCTTGAAGACTGCCTATGCTGATGCTGAGTGACTATCCTGTTATGCTGAGTGACTATCCTATTCCTCCTCAATGTTCATGTTGATAGCTTGTAAGAACATTTTTGGTTCTGAGCACCACCACCAGTGGCTAAGGCCCAATTTTTCTGTTCAACAGGGGCATGTAATTACAATTTTTGCTGTAATATTTTGCAGCAGGGCTTGTTCCTGCGCTAAAGTAAAGTATCTATGAGGGGTTGCAGTGTTGTGGCACCAGCACCAGTGCCTAAGGCCCAATTTTTCTGCCCCTGTTCAACAGGGGCATGTAAATACAGTTTTTGCTGTAATATTTTGCAGCAGGTCTTGTTTCTGCGCTCAACTAGAGTATCTGTGAGGGGTTGAAGTGTTGTGGCACCCCCACCAGTGCCTAAGTCCCAATTTTTCTGCCCCTTTACAACAGGGGCGTGTAATTACAATTTTTGATCTAATATTTCACAGTAGGGCCCATTCCTGTGCCTACCAAGAGTAACTGTGAGGGCTTACAGTGTTGTGGCAACACCACCACACCACCGCCAAAGGCCCAATTTTTCTGACCCTGTTCAACAGGGGCATGTAATTACAATTCTTGATATAATATTTCACAGCAGGGCCCGTTCCAGTGCCCACCAAGAGTAACTGTGAGGTCTTACAGTGTTCTGGTACCACCAACACCTAAGGCCCAAATTTCTGCAGAGTATATAGGTCATGCCCCTACTTTCATACATCCGACTTACAAACGACTCCTACTTACAAACGGAGTGAGACAACAAGAAGTGAGAGGAAATCTACCCGTAGAAAGGGAAATTCTCTTATGTAAGAGTTAATATGGAAAAAAGGTGTCTCCTCTACTGATGCTTTATCACCAATCCTTGTTTCCCTAAAAACCCCAAATTTTCAAAATACAATTGTCATTGGGACAGAAAGTTAGGTGAAATCTTCTGAACAGGGGCACAGACAGCAAAACAAATGTTACAGGGGTGATAACCCTTCCCTAAGTTTTCCAAAAAGCTTACAAATAGATTTTTTGGCTGGAGCTACACTTACAAAATATACCTGTTCCAAATTACAAACAGATTCAACTTAAGAACAAACCTACAGTCCCTGTCTTTCTTGGGACCGCCTGTATATAGGGCCTGGGGGCCCCACGCCTTTTCTTTTTTTAATTTGGTTGCGGGTTTCCCCTTAATATCCATACAAGACCCAAAGGGCCTGGTAATGGGCTGGGGGGTTACCCATGCTGTTTTTCTCAATAATTTTCATCCATATTGCCGGGACCCGACATTACATTACAGCCGCAAGCAGTTTTAAATGACTTTTATTCCTTTAGAAATGTCATTTTGTGCCCAGACTGTTCTAAACACGGGAAACACGCGCCACTTTACAGGCATACTATAGACACCCCCCAGGTACGATATTTAAAATAATATTTCAATATTTTTCTTTTTTCACTTTAAGCATCATTAACCACTTCCCCCCCGCCCTATAGCGGATTGACGTCTGGGAAGTGGTTCAGTTATCCTGACTGGGCGTCATATGACGTCCAGCAGGATAACATGCCGCCGCACGCCCGCGGGGGCGCGCATCGCGGCGATCGGTGGAGCAGTATGTCAGCCTGACACACCGCTCCACCGATCTTGGTAAAGAGCCTCCGGCGGAGGCTCTTTACCACATGATCAGCCGTGTCCAATCACGGCTGATCATGATGTCAATAGGAAGAGCCGTTGATTGGCTTTTCCTCACTCGCGACTGACAGACGCGAGTAGAGGAGAGCCGATCGGCGGTTCTCCTGACAGGGGGGGTCTGCGCTGATTGTTTATCAGCGCAGCCCCCCCTCAGATCACCACACTGGACCACCAGGGATCTCCACTAGGACCACCAGGGAAGGGGCAACATGTGGATGGCCAGGTATGTGGGCACTGATTGGCACCAACATGTTTCAGGTCTGCCCAGCAATGCCACCAATCAGTTTATTCAGTGCCACCAATCAGTGTCATCAGTGCCACCTGTCAGTGCCCATCTGTGCCCATCAGTGCCCACCTATTAGTGCCCATCAGTGCCACCTATCAGTGCCACCCATAAGTACCCATCAGTGCCACCCATAAGTACCAATCAATGCCACCTATGAGTGCCCATCAGTGCCGCCTATGAGTGCCCATCGGTGCCACCTATGAGTGCCCATCAGTGCCGCATACCAGTGCCACCTATCAGTGCCCATCTGTGCCACCTATCAGTGCCCATCAGTGCCGCCTATCAGTGCCCATCATCAGTGCCCATCAGTGCCACCTCATCAGTGCCACCTCATTGGTGCCACCTCATCGGTGCCCATCAGTGCCGCCGTATCAGTGCCCGTCAGTGCAGCCATATCAGTGCCCGTCATTGAAGTAGAAAACGTACTTATTTACAAAAAACTTTAACAGAAACGAAGAAAAACTAGTTTTTTTTCAAAATTTTCGGTCTTTTTTTATTTGTTGCGCAAAAAATAAAAACCGCAGAGGTGATCAAATACCACCAAAAGAAAGCTCTATTTGTGGGAACAAAATGATAAAAAATTTGTTTGGGTACAGTGTTGTATGACTGCGCAATTGTCATTCAAATTGCAACAGCGCTGAAAGCTGAAAATTGGCCTGGGCAGGAAGGTGTCTAAGTGCCTGGTATTGAAGTGGCTAAAATCACTGCTCCCGAAAAAACGTCAGTTTTTAAAACTTTTTTTTGCATTGATCCATGTCCCCTGGGGCAGGACCCGGGTCCCCTAAACCTTTTTAGGACAATAACTTGCATATTAGCCTATAAAATTTGCACTTTTGATTTCTCACGTTCTAGTCCCATAGACTTTAACGGTGTTCGAAAGTTCATGCGAACTTTCGGTCCGTTCGAGTGTTCTGGATGCGAACCAAACCGGCTCATCCCTAACGCTCACAGGCCACTAAAAGAGGGCAAGCAGCCTCTGAAATAATATTTAACAGTAGGGACCATTCCTGCACCCAAGAAGAGTAACTGCGAGGGGTTACAGTGCTCTGGCACCACCAACACCTAAGGCCCAATATTTTAGCAGAGCATATAGTGCAGTCCGTATAGTATATATACTGCAGTTCAGAGTATATAGTGCAGTCCGTATAGTATATATACTGCAGTTCAGAGTATATAGTGCACTCAGTGTAGTATATAGTGCAGTGTACAATATATAATATAGTGTATTGAAGTGGTTAAGGGGAGCTCTATGACAGAATTAAGAAAAAAAAACAGCATTGGTTCCCCCCCTCCAAACCAGGCCCTTTGGGTCTGGTATGGATTTTGGGGGGGGACCACGCCATTTAAAAAAAAAATGGCGTGGAGTTCACATTAATATCCATACCAGACCCGAAGGGCCTGGTATGGACTGGGAGGGGGAACCCACGCTGTTTTTAAAATAATTTTTTTATGTATATTGCCAGTATCTGGCAATACATTAAAGCCATGAGCAATTTTAAATGACATTTTTTTCCTTTAGAAATGTAATTTTGCTGCAATGGCAATCACTTGCATATTAGCCTTTAAAGTGAGCACTTTTGATTTTTCACATTCGTGTCCCATAGACTTTAATGGTGTTCGAATGTTCGCACAAACTTTTTGTCTGTTCGCAAGTTCTGGTGCGAACCGAACCGGGGGGCGTTCGGCTCATCCCTACGGTGATGTCCTGCTGCTCAATGATCTTGCTCAGGATAAAAGGAGTGGAGGTAGAACCTCCACTAAATGACACAATCTCTGATTTTGCCTTAACGTAAACCAAAGCTCTGGGAATTCTGGGTGAAATCATTGACTGGAATTACCTGCTGCTAAAATGGACAGGGATTTGGGTGGGCAAACTGGTCAACCTTGGCATAGTAATTGAAAAAACAGCAAATGGCGTTGCGGTCAAATCCACATTCAACCCAAATCTGAATTGCATCCTTACTCATGAATAATAAAAAAAATGAAAAGGATATGATTTCTAGACCAATGAATGGCCAAAATGCAACCATTGATGGTAGGCGATAACTGACAAATTACAGGAGATAAATGTTGGATGATGAAGGTACATTGGCATAAGTTAAATCCCTTCTTACCCAGTATCAATGACAGTGCCCCCAGCCTCCAAAGGCAGTCACAGGTCTTCTTCTTCAGGAACTTGAGCCCTTACTGGTTTCAACTGCAGAAGAAAAAAAATCACCAGTCAGAGGAGAAACTAAGAATGGAAGTCATAAAAGATGAGAAGTGGAGGAATATGTAGTAATAGCGACTTTCATTATTTAAATATCCAAAAATAGGACATAGATCTCTGGAATTGGAGGTTATAGTAATGGGGATGCACTATATGGTCAAACAGTTTGCACACCTGATCATAACACCTATATGATCTTGTTGGACATCCCACTCCAAACCCATGACCATTAATATGGAGGTGCCTCCACTACCACGGGGACTTTGATCCTGAAAAGGTTAATCTGCGTGCAGTTGAGTCCTAAAAAGGAACAGGATGCAGTTGTCTGTGAGGTTGAGTGCAGCAGGACAGCTGTGTGAGCAGTGGAGTCTGGCTTGTAGTGGAGTCTGGCTTATTACTGAGATATGGTTGCTGAGCTGTGGAGACCTCCACTTCAGGACCCCTGAAGCAGATGAGAACTTTAAGAACCGTCTAAGAAGGGACAAGTTTACAGGTGGTGAGCTTTTTTTTTTTTTAATAAAAGGACTGGTTTGCTTTTACCAAAACAGCTGGCTGGTGATCTTGAGCTCCCCCTACATTACAATATAAACATATATAACTCGATTTCTCCCCCAACCTCTCCTGATGGTCTACCACAATGGTCTCCAAATTGCAGCCCAGAGGCCAGATGTGGCCCTTTGCTTGCCTTTATTCAACCCTTGAGGCATTATTCTTGCCACTGACACCAACAATGGGACACTATTCCTCCCACTGACACCAGCTTTATCTTTATATCCCATAATACCACAGATGGGGCATTGTTTTCTCCCACCGGGCACAGTCTGGCCCCCTGAAGTCTGAAGGACAGTAAACTGGCCCTTTGCTTTTTTAATGTTGGAGACCCCTGGTCTAGGACTAAAGTATACAGGAAGCTTTTGCACATACCAGGGACAGAACAAAAACAGCCAGTGGCCCCAGGAGTGATGGAGGGGGAAGTTCTTGAGTTCAGACCACTATAGGCATATACTGTCTGAGTTCTTCACTAACACACAGACATCTTGCTCTCCTCACCTCTTTAATCCTCTTTTGAAGATAATTTTCCTCAGTGACACCTCTGAACTCTTTATCTATCTTATGGTGGCTCCTCTGCAGAAAAGAGGAGCGAGCTACAGGGCGAAGGTTGGCTGGCTGATGCTGCTGGGAAAGGTCATTCCTTCTTCTTGGCTCACAAGGTGTCAATGCTTTGGTCTCCAGATCTTGCTCATGTTTCTTGGGTGTGTGGTGGCTTTGTGTCTTGTTGTTTAAGTCCCAGTTAGAAAGGGATTGCAAACTTCCAGAGAGACCTGTGGGTGGAAGCCAGGGCCAGTAAGAGGAGAGAAATGAGGAGAGACTGGGAAGAAATAACCAATGAATAACAGAGACAAGAGGGGAAGGACAGAGATGATTAAAGAAATGAGAAGAAGAAAGTAGAGAGAGGATGAATGTGGACATTCCATAGTGTCCGTTTTTAGCCTAACTAACTTTGAAAGTAAGGAGAAGAAAACAAAAGGTGAAAGGGAAAGAAAAAGAATAAACATAGGTCAAGGAAAAATAAAAAGGATGTGGAAGAGGATTGCCCTAAGGAGACCTTTATGTAGAACATTATTCCTCATCTCCTCTGCTCCAATGTCACCAACACCGTCACCAACACCGTCTCTTTCTGTCTTCAATTGATCTTCTTTTTCTCCAATTTTCTTGCTGAAAGAAACAAGGGATTACAAGTATGTGATGTGGACTATTATTCCCATATTCCAGAGACAGTGAGGCACTTACTCATCATCTGCATCCTCAAATGACTTCTTTCCTGCCAAGCGCAAATTTTTAAGGACACTTGACAAGTCATGTGGGGTGATGAGGAGAGCGGGGATTGGTCTAGTCTTATCTGTTTGCTGATTCTTTCCTCTCCGGAGCAGAGAGTTGAACCTAGAGGAGAAAAATCAGAGTCATGCGATCTATGACTACTAAGTAGATGAAAGAGTGTTAAAATGAACTACTACTGATTCACCTGGATAATGTACATAGATGCCCCCGGTGAGTCCCCCATCTCTAGGCAAGAGGCAATTACTGGTGGTAAATGATGGGTGATGAATCCACATCCACATTAGCATTAGCTAATTTCCTACTTACCTAAAATCAACTGCAGTGTCATTTTCCCAAGCCTTCCGTGGCAGCTGGGGGAGGGGTCTCACTTCCTCAGAAATTTGTGCCTGTAGTGGTTTTCAACAAGGAATAAATAACCAGTCAGATGATGAATGAAGAAGAGAGGTCATAGGAGATGAGCAGTGTAAAATTATGAGTGTAGAATCATAGAGAGCCATAGAAATGGCAGGAATAGAGACTTCCATATAGTCCAAGATACAGGCATGATAAGATTATTTAAATATTCAAAAAGAAGACATAGATCTCTGGAATTCATTGCAGGTTACAGTAATCGAGATGTAGTATATTGCCAACAGTTTGTGTGACAGACCCAATTGGGACAGAGCCTTCTACCCATAGATGGGGACAGAGGAAGGAACATAGATGGGTACAGAGGAAGGGACATGGGGTAGACATAGAAGACTAGTCAGTAGATTTTATTGGAGATAGGTCTCTGGAATTCATTAGAGGTGACAGAGATGGAGATGCATTATATGACCAAATGTTTTGGTTTGAACACCTGACCATAACACTTATAACACTTATATGATCTTGTTGGACATCCCATTCTAAAACCATGAGAATTAATATTACAGTACCTGACCACGAGAATGTGTTTCCAGCGCGATCCCATTGAGCTGGTTCTCGGCAACAGGGTACTGTACATCTCGTGCTGGCTCGCTCATCAGGAAAGGAAAACAGTTTTTTCCTTTCCCGATGAGCAACAAGCATTGCTGACAGGTGTCTGGTATGAATCATGAGGGGGAACGCCGCGCCAAATTTTAAATAAAAAAACGGCATGGCTTTCCCCCCAGGGGCATACCAGACCCTTAGGTCTGGTATGGATTTTAAGAGGAACCCCCTACGCTGAAAAAACGGCGTGGGGGTCCCCCCAAAAATCCATACCAGACCCTTATATGAGCACGCAGCTTGGCCGGTCAGGAAAGGGGGTGGGGATGAGCGAGCACCCCCCCTGAACCATACCAGACTGCATGCCCTCAACATGGGGGGTGGGTGCTTTGGAAAAGGGGGGCACCCTGCGGCCCCCCCCCACCCCAAAGCACCTTGTCCCCATGTTGATGAGGACAAGGGCCTCTTCCATGGCCGTTGGTTGTCGTCGTCTGCAAGCGGAGGGCTTATCGGAACCCAGGAGTCCCCTTTAATAAGGGGGCCCCCATATCCTGGCCCCCTACCCTATGTGAATGAGTATGGGGTACATCGTACCCCTACCCATTCACCTGGGGGAAAAAGCGTTAATAAAAAAACACACTAGTCATGTTTTAAAAGTAATTTATCAGGCAGCTCCGGGGGTCTTCTTCCGACTTCGGGGGTCTTCTTCTGACTTCTCTCCTCTCTCCGGCCTCTTCTCCAGGTGTCCAGTTCTTCTTCCGCTCTCCGGCCTCTACTCCCGGTGTCCGGTTCTTCTGCCGGGCTCCTCCGCTATCTTCTGCCGCTCTTTTGCTAGCGGTGGCCCAGTCTTCTTCATCGTCTTGTTCCCTCTTCTCTTCTTCCGATGTTGACACGATGCTCTCTCCCACTGTAATGATGTTTGCGAGGTGCGCAGCCACTTATATAGGCATGGGGTGTGGCCAAAGCGCCCACCCCCCCATGTTGAGGGCATGCGGCCTGGTACGGTTCAGGAGGGGGGGCGCTCGCTCGTCCCCACGCCCTTTCCTGACCGGCCAGGCTGCGTGCTCCTATAAGGGTCTGGTATGGATTTTTGGGGGGACCCCCACGCCGTTTTTTCGGTGTGGGGGGTTCCCCTTAAAATCCATACCAGACCTAAGGGCCTGGTATGCCCCTGGAGGGGTACCCATGACGTTTTTTTATTTAAGATTTGGCATGGAGTTCCCCCTCATGATTCATACCAGACACCTGTCAGCAATGCTTGTTGCTCATCGGGAAAGGAAAAAGACACAGTTTTCTTTCCAGATGAGCGAGCCAGCTCAGCGCTGGTTCTCACGACGGGGCTCGCAGGTGTTAAATCTCGCCGATAACAGTGGCAAGATTGACACAATATTGCAGGCACCTACTGTACCTTTGTAAGCATAGCTCCACTCAGAACCAGCACAGTGTAAACAAATTGGTAAATCCAATTGTAGGTATAAAAGTCTTTAGCTCACATCCCCCACCCGTGGGAGAAATCTTTAACATGTTTGGCCCATGTGGGGCTTAATCATAATAGCCTCTACGATTAAGAGGTTTGAAACATGTTATGCCGCGTACACACGGGCAGACTTTTCAACCGGACTGGTCCGACAGACTTTCCAGCGGACTTTCGACGGACTTTTGACGGACTTCCGACGGACTTTTTAATGAACGGACTTGCCGCCACACGATCACACCAAAGTCCGACAGATTCATACGTGATGACGTACATCGGACTAAAATAAGGAAGTTGATAGCCAGTAGCCAATAGCTGCCCTAGCGTCGGTTTTTGTTCGTCGGACTAGCATACAGACGAGCGGATTTCTGGGTCCGGCGGAGTTACAACATAAAGATTTGAAGCATGTTCCAAATCTAAAGTCCGTCAGATTTGCGACTGGAAAAGTCCGCTGAAGGTCCGGTGAAGCCCACACATGATCTGATTGTCCGCCGGATTTGGTTCGGTCGAAAAGTCCGACCGTGTGTACGCTGCATTAGAGGATTCTTCCATGGGTGGGGGATGTGAACTGAAGCCTTTTATACTCACACTTGGATTTACCAACTTGTTTAAACTGTGCCGGTTCTGAGGGTGGGCGGGCACCATCTTTCTGTAGTCTACATGAAGCTGGATGGGCCAACATCAGCAGCCATCAATGCAACCAGATTGCTGGGAATATCATTTATTGAGGCATCTGAGGGGTACTATATTCTTTATTTTGACCACTTGTGGAAATGTGTGATCATGTTGCACTTTGTGTTACTGCAAATGTGGCACAACCAGTTCTGCTTTGTCTGGACTATGGTTATTGACATATACAGGTCAGTGGGAAGGCAACAAGCATATCAGAAGCATTTCCCTGCAAGAACCAGGGAGAAAGTTGCATTTGATTTTCCTCTGATCCTGGTGCCCATTTACACAGACTCTAATGCCGCGTACAAACGACTGGACTTTCAGGCGGAATAGGTCCGACGGAACGATCCCGTCGGACATTCCGATCGTGTGTGGGCTTCATCTGACTTTTTTTCAAAAATTCAGACGGACCTAGAAATAGAACATGTTTCAAATCTTCCCGCCGGAACTCCGCCGGAACCAGTTCCTATCAGGAAACCCGTTCGTCTGTATGCTGGTCTGACGGACCAAATACGACGCAAGGGCAGCTACAGCACCTGCTTGTGAGAATGTTTCCAGCACGATCCTATCGCGCTAGTTCTCGGCGACAGGGTACTGTACATCTCGAGCTCGTTGCAATAGGAAAAACACATTTTCCTATTGCAGCGAGCGTGAGAAAGAAGCAACAATATCCCTTAGGTCTGGTATGAATTTTAAGGAGAACCCCCTACGCCAAAAAACCGGCATGGGGGTCCCCCCAAAATCCATACTAGACCCTTATCCAAGCACGCAGCCCGGCCGGTCAGGAAGGGGGGTGGGGACGAGCGAGCGACCCCCTCCCTCCTGAACCATACCAGGCCGCATGCCCTCAACATGCGGGGTGGGTGCTTTGGGGAAGGGGGGTGCCCTGCGACCCCCCACCCCAAAGCACTTTGTCCCTATGTTGTTGAGGACAAGGGTCTGCGGGCGGGGGGGCTTATTGGAATCTGGGAGCCCCCTTTAATAAGGGGGCCCCCCAGATCTCGGCCCCCCACCCTATGTGAATGAGTATGGGGTACATCGTACCCCTACCCATTCACCTGGGGGAAAAAAGTGTCAATAAAAAAACACACTAGAGCAGTTTTTAAAGTAATTTATTAGGCAGCCTAATGCCTTCTGTCTTCGGGGGTCTCTTCCGACTCCTCCGTTCTCTCCGGCCTCTTCTCCCGCTCTCCGGCCTCCTCTCCTGGTCTCCGGTTCTTTTCCCGCTCTACGGCATCTTCTCCCGCTTTCGGGTTCTGAGGAGCATGCCCCGGGTCTGTGAAGTCTTAAGGGGCAGGGTCACCGGGTGACATCACACGGTGACCTCACCCCATGCCTATTTAAGTTGTTGCGCACTGTGCACACAGCATTACAGCGGGAGAGAGCGTTGTGTCAACATCGGAAGAAGAGAACAGGGAAGAAGACGAAGGAGAAGACCGGGCCTCCGGTAGCAAAAGAGCAGCAAAAGAGCAGACGATAGGGGAGGAGCCCTGCAGAAGAACTGGAGAGTGGGAGAAAAAGCGGAGAGCGGGAGAAGAGGCCGGAGAGTGGGAGAAGAACCGGAGACTGGGAGAGGAGGCCGGAGAGCAGGAGAAGAGGCCGGGAAAGCATAAGAGTTGGAAGAGACCCCCGAAGACGGAAGAGACCCCCGGTGCTGCCTAATAAATTACTTTAAAAACCTGTCTAGTGTGTTTTTTTTTTATTTACACTTTTTTCCCCCAGGTGAATGGGTAGGGGTACGATGTACCCCATACTCACTCACATAGGGTGGGGGGCCGGGATCTGGGGGGCCCCCTTATTAAAGGGGGCTACCAGATTCCGATAAGCCCCCCGCCTGAAGAACCCGACAACCAACGGCCAGGGTTGTCGGAAAGAGGCCCTTATCCTAATCAACATGGGGACAAGGTGCTTTGGGGTGGGGGCCGCAGGGCGCCCCCCTTTCCCAAAGCACCCACCCCCCATGTTGAGGGCATGGTACGGTTCAGGAGGGGGGTGCTCACTCGTCCCCACCCTCTTTCCTGACCGGCTGGGCTGCATGCTCGGATAAGGGTCTGGTATGGATTTTGGGGGACCCCCACGCCATTTTTTCGGCGTAGGGGGTTCCCCTTAAAATCCGTACCAGACCTAAGGGCCTGGTATGCTCTGTGCTGGCCCCCGTGACGGGGCTCGCAAGGTGTCAATCTCCCCGATAAAAGCGGCGAGTTCCGTCGTACCTCATCACGTTCAAAATGAACGGACTTTAGTCCGTGTGTGCGCAAGTCCGTTCGTTCGGAAGTCCGCCGTAACTCCGCCGAAAGTGCGTCGGGAAGACCGTCAGACCTAGTCTGCTGGAAAGTCCGGTCGTGTGTACGTGGCATAACACTTGAAAAATACTTTGTTTCCATAAAAGGGCATCCTCTAAGAAAAAAACTGAAAAGCCTACACTCCATTAGACTCCAATCGATCCAGAGGAATGCAGAAAAAAATTAGAAACAAAGTTCAACCTGCATCAACCTGCCCAAAAAAATCTTTATTCCACGTATTAATGGATAGCAATGGGCGAACTGTTAAACCGGAACATGAGTTTGGGCAGTGTGTTTGCCAGGTGTTCGAGTGCTGCACAATGCATTCTGCACCCTAATTGGGCAAAGCTGATGTCACATGCCCAGCATGTACCAGTCTGTGACATCAGAAGGGGTGAAATAGCCAAGTGGCTCCGCCCTAACCTATATAAGAAATATCAAAGCGCAGAGGAGTCATTTAGCGGGAGGCCGTCCCAGAAGGCAGGAACGTTTTTATATTTATTTATTTTTTCTATTTTTTGGGTCAGGCGGGCAGCATGATTGACGAGGGATTTACATTGAGTGACACAATTTTTTTAATTTTTCATTTTTTAATAAAGGATTTGTCAAAAACTGTGTCTGTGTTTTTATTACTTTTTGACACTTTTTTTATGAATGGGTACGGGTACTATGTACCTGATACTCATTCACATGGGGGGGCAGGAACTAGGGGCTCCCTTGTTAAAGGGGGCTTGCAAATTCCGTTAAGACCCCCGCCCGTAGACAACCACAGTCCAGGGTTGTCAGGAAGAGACTCTTGTCCCCATCAAAATTAGGGCAGGGTGCTTTGAGGTGGGGGGGACAGAGCTCCCCTGCCACAAAGAACCCACCCCCTCATGTTGAGGGCATGTGGCCTGGTATGGTCCAGTAGGAGGGGGGGCTCTCGCTCACCCCCCCTTTCCTGACTTGACAGGCTGCATGCCTGGATAAGGGTCTGGTATGAATTTTGAGGGGGACCCCATGCCATTTTTTAAAACATTTTGGTGTAGGGGTTCACCCTCCAAATCCATTAGGGGGACTCCACAACATTTTCTTCTTTATTTTTTTAATCGCCGGGTGCCGACAATTGTAATCACGAATCATTTTAGATGGGATTTGACACGTTTTGTTTTCATTAGAAATGTCAGTTTTGCTGCAGCATGTTTTATGCATGTTACAGTTGTGTCACTTTAAAGGCAGATTAACGGGATCCCCCAAGCACTACATTTAAAGGAATTTTTAATTTTAATTGTTGCCCTTTAAGCAAAATTAAAATCACTGCTCCTGAAAAAAACTATTGTTTTTAAAAAAAATTTCATTGATACATGTCCCCCAGGGCAGTACCCAGACCCCCCATTCACCCTCTTATGGCCAATTGCTTTCATATAAGCCTTCAAAATAGGCACTTTTGTTTTTTTTTCCTGTTCATTAGGTATGAAGACAGTCAGGGTCTATTTTATGGTAAGGAACTCCACCTAACTGATATAGCTCTGAAACTTGGGTTAGGGGCAGGTGAGTGGATCTGGCCCCTAACCCCAAGGGTTGTTGCCATAAACACTACATCTCACTATAGTTCTTCTTCGGTCACTACTGATGGTCTTGCTTCTAGGACAAAAATAAACAGGAAGCCCTTCAACTAGGGTGGCCACGTCTCCCGGATTGCCCGGGACAGTCCCGCATTGCCCGGGACAGTCCCGCAATTAGCAGGTCTGTCCTGGGTCCTGGGCACCTTCATTCTGGGACAATACAGTGTCCCAGGATGATACTGCGCTTGGCGGTCCCGCAAGCAGCATCTTTGGGGCAGTTCTGGAGTCCTGTATACACCGCTCCTAAACCGCCCCTGCTCCCAATTTTCAGCACTGCCGAAACGCCTGCAAAGCGCTACGGCAGTGGCTCTTTGCGGGCACTTTTAACCCTTTATTAACCCCTTCTCCCACAGCGCCGGTAAAGCGCCGCTAAAACTAGCGGCGCTTTACTGCTAACGCTTAGGTGGCTGCAATGTGAAAGTAGCCTTATAAACAAACCCCTCTGTCCTTTTATTGCCTTTCGTCCCTCTACCAAGTGTAACTATCATAGTTTGGTAAGGACAGTCCCTGATGTATAGAGGAAGTCCATGTTATAGACAGCCCATTATAGATGCAGTCCTTGTTATCCACTTCAGCTCCGGAAGATTTACCCCACCTTCATAACCAGGCCAATTTTTGCAATATGGCACTGCGTTACTTTAACTGACAATTGCGCGGTCGTGTGAAGCTGTACCCAAATAATATTGATGCACTTTTTTCCCACAAATAGAGCTTTCTATTGTTGGATTTTTTTATTATCTGCGCTTTTTTTTTTTTGCGCTATAAACAAAAAAAGAGCGGAAATTTTGCAAAAAAAAAATTTTTTTACTTTCTGCTTTAAAAACCCAATAAAAAAAATAAAGAAATCAAATTTCTTCATTAACCGCTTGCCGACCAGCTCACGCCGATATACGTCGGCAGAAGGGCACGTACCTGTACGTTCCCTTTAAGAAGCGGTTTGCGCGCCCGCCGCGACCCCCGTGAATGTGATCGCGGGTCCCGAGGACTCGATGTCCGCGGGGATACCCGCAATTGTGTCACGGAGCTGAAGAACAGGGAAATGCTGATGTAAACAAGCATTTTAACTTAACCCCTACAGCGCCACCTAGTGGTTAACCCCTTCATTGCCAGTCACATTTACACAGTAATCAATGCACTGTTCGCTGTATAAATGTGAATGGTCCCAAAATTGCGCCAAAAGTGTCCGATGTGTCCGCCATAGTGTCGCATTTATGATAAAAATCGCTGATCGCCGGCATTACTAGTAAAAAAAAAATATTAATAATAATGCCATAAAACTATCCCCTATTTTGTAGACACTATAACTTTTGTGCAAGCCAATCAATAAACGCTTATTGCTATTTTTTTACCAAAAATATGTAGAAGAATACGTATCGGCCTAAACTGAGGAAAAAAAAACATTTTTTTATATATTTTTTGGGCATATTTATTATAGCAAAAAGTAAAAAATACGGCAGGTTTTTTTTCAAAATTGTAGCAATTTTTTTGTTTATAGTGCAAAAAATAAAAAACGCAGAGATGATCAAATACCACCAAAAGAAATCTCTATTTGTGGGGAAAAAAGGACGTCAATTTTGTTTGGGAGCCACGTCGCACAAGCGCGCAATTGTCAGTTAAAGCAACGCAGTGCCGAATCGCAAAAAGTGCTCTGGTCTTTGGGCAGCCAAATGGTCTGGGGCTGAAGCGGTTAATTCCTCATTGATTTAGGCCAATATGTATTCTGCTAAATATTGGTAAAAAAAAAAATCGAAATTAGCCTATATTGATTGGTTTGTGCAAAAGTTATAGCATCTACAAAATAGGGGATATATTTATGGAATTTTTTATTTATTTTTTTCTACTAGCAATGGCGGCGATCAGCCACTCATAGTGGGACTGCGATGTTGCAGTGGACAAATTGGACACGCTGCATCTGGTGGCAGGCAATGGTGGCAAATAACAAGCTACATCTAGTGGCAGGCAATGGTGGCCAAGTGGCACGCTGCATCTGGTGGCAAGTGACAAGCTCAGGGTTCCCACTGATTCTGCATTAGGGTGAGTTGAACTATTTCATTATATATTACAATGTAATAATAGAAATAATGTGATTTGATCATCCTGCTTATCAAACATGGCGTCAGAATGATTAAAGTGCTAACACCAGTCATTAGCCTGACAAATCACCTGCCACCGAATTCCCCACCAACCCCGAGACAACATTCCACCTCGCACACCCATGAGCAAGCCCCCCCCCGGGAACTGAATGGCAGTTTGGAAATGTGGTCACCCTACTTCAACATACCTGTCAGAAGACAGCCAGCGCCCCCAGGAGTGATGGAGGGGGAAATTCCTGGGACATTAGAATGAGGAAGAGTTCAAATCACTATGAGCATACACTGGGGGTTATTTATGAAAGGCAAATCCACTTTGCACTACAAGTGCAAACTACAAGTGCAAAGTGCACTTGAAAAAATCATCTTTCACATTAAAACAAAAAAAAACTTGGGCTAACTTTACTGTTTCGTTTTTTTTTTTTTTTTATTCATTGAAGTGTATTTTTTCCCAAAAAATTGCATTTGAAAGACCACTGGGCAAATACAGTGTGGCATAAAATATTGCAGCAATTTCCATTTTATTCCCTAGCGTCTCTGCTAAAATATATATAATGTTTGGGGGTTCCAAGTAATTTTCTAGCAAAAAATATTGATTTTAACTTAAAGAAGTGTCAGAAAAAGATTTAGACTTTAAGTGGTTAAACTTCCTGCATTTACACGTTCTTGAAAACTTGGCAGTCTGCCCCAGATTATTTATTTACAAAGTTCTATCCCTTTGATCTAAGAAGGAAGCTTAGTTACAATGTTGCAAGTTAAAAACTTGGCAGACTGCCCGGATGCTTTCCTTTGACAGCTGGGTGAGCAGATAGTTTCTCCACTTGTTTATATGAAAGAATTGGCAACCTCTGCAGGAGAGATCGTCAGGGGGTGAATCGAGATCACGATTTTTTAACGATTACCATATATACTCGAGTATAAGTCGACCTGAATATAAGCCGAGGCACCTAATTTTACCACAAAAATATGGGAAAACGTATTGACTCGAGTATAAGCCTAGGGTGAGAAATGCGCAGCTACTGTAAGTGGAAAAGAGGGTCAACAATGCCCATTTGCAGTCTCACTGTGCCAATTTCAAACTCAATAGTTAAGGGTTCCTAGATGCCCCCCTAGCTGCAGCCAAAATTTGGGGTCTCTGGACCCAAAGGGTCCCGAAATGACATTGCCGCAGATGGACACAGTTGACCGACTTTGGGGCCCCGTATCTCGGGGCCACTTGGTGCTAGGAACCCCAAATTTGGTGTGCAAACCCAGTGGAACTAGCACTACAACATATCCAGCATATTCCTAGCACCAAGTGGCCCTGAGTTACGAGGCCCCAAAGTCGGTTCGGAAAATGTCAAGCACTTTTCTGCAGCAGAGAATGACATTTTCCGAACCGAATTTGAGGCCCGTATCTCTGGGCCACTTGGTGCTAGAAACCTCAGCTTTGCATATGTTGTAGTGCTAATTCCACTGGGTTTGCACACCAAATGTGGGGTTCCTAGCACCAGGTGGTCCCGAGATATGGGGCCCCAAGTTCAGAAAATGTCATTCTTTGCACCAGAAAAGTGCTTGACTCGAGTATAAGTCGAGGGGGGAACTTTCAGCACAAAAAAATGTGCTGAAAAACTCGGCTTATACTCGAGTATATACGGTAATTGTGCAGCTCTACTGTAGATCCGAGGGGGACATGCAAGGAAAATAAAAAACAGCATTTTAGCTTGCACATGATTGTATAATAAAATCAGCAGAGCTTCCCCTCATTTCAGATCTACCCCTCAGATTAACAGCGACTGCACTTCCAAGTGCACTTTCAATCCAAATTCAAGTGCACTTTGCACTTGTAGTGCAAATTGGATTTGCCTTTCGTAAATAACCCCCCCTATAGACCTCTCCTCTCCTTTAATCTTCATTTGAAGAGAACCCTCTGCACTGATGGCTCTGAACCATGCAGATTTACTTTCTGGCAAGGATGATCTCCGGCGTGTTCGCACAGCCCACGCGCAGAGCCCGCCAGGAAGTCCGCACTGCGCTGCCCTAATCACAGGCAGTGAGACATTGTCCCGAAACGCGGCTGCAGAGATCAGGAAATGTCTCACTGCCTGTGATTAGCGCAGTGCCGACTTCCTGGCGGGCTCTGCACGTGGGCTGTGCGAACACGCAGGAGCTCACCCTTACTTTCTGGTATCACAGAAGGGACCGGGTGCATTTCTCCTAGATCCAGATTAAAAGAAGAAAGGAATTTACCTTTATTACTGTGGCTCACCTGCTGAATGGTGTTGTCAGCTGTGGGATGGGTGAGGAAATGATCCTCAGGTGCTGGAATTTTGGGTTTAGGAAGAAGTACTGGGCGAAGGGTGCTATGGGAGCGCTGAGGTGGTGGATCTGTGAATAGAAGTTAAAGTGGAAGACAGGATTAAAGAGAGCAACATTGGGAAAATTAAGAAATACAAAGTTCTGTTATTATGCAAGATACTCTTTAGGGAGAGATTATAAGGGGGAATCCAGGATAGAAAAAAATATTTCAGGGTCCTAGTAGATTACAGTAGATTACAGATTCAGCAATAGCATGCAATGCCAAGCTTCAGCAAGTAAAGGCAGCAGACCATTAGCATGTAGGGATGCACCGATAACCATTTTTTAATCGGTACCAATACCGATGCTGAGTATCAATACTTACTGGTGCGATTTGCGACCATACAAAATGAATGGGTGCAAATCGCACTGCAAAGAATTCAGTGCAATTCCTGTCCGAAGCACATGCAGTTTCTTGCACCGCTCCTATGTGAACCCAGGCTTGTAATAGAGATTTTCACCAGATTTTCACCAGAAACCTCCCTGCATGATGGGTTTGGGCTTAGGCTCTTCCCACCTCTCCCATGGCTTTTTTTCCTTGCATTTCCAGCAGCTCTCTCCTCCCTATCCTTCAGCGTCTCTTTCCCCCCAGCCTCCAGAGGGTATCGGGAGCATTTTAAGGGGTACTTGTAAAAATACTCGGTATTGGCACTGATACCAATACCGGTATCGGTGCATCCCTATTAGCATGCTTTAAAAAGGGTATTTACTCAAGATAAAAGACTACTTCTACCACTGTACAAAACTCTGGTTTGGCCACATCTTGAGTATGCCAGTCCTCAGGAAGGATGAGCTGTAACTGGAGAGAGTGCAGAGAAGGGTAACAAAGCTAATAAGGGAGCTGGATGACCTCAGTTATGGGAGGTGGAGGATCTCAGTTATGGTTGAGGGAAGACCTCAGTTATGGGGGATGGAGGACCTCAGCTATGGAGAATGATGGACCTCAGTTATGGGGGATGGAGGACCTCAGTTATGGGTGATGGAGGAACTCAGTTATGGGTGATGGAGGAACTCAGTTATTGGCAATGGAGGAACTCAGTTATGGAGAATGGAGGAACTCAGTTATGGGGGATGGAGGACCTCAGTTATGGGTGATGGAGGACCTCAGTTATGGGTGATGGAGGAACTCAGTTATGGGCAATGGAGGAACTCAGTTATGGAGAATGGAGGAACTCAGTTATGGAGAATGGAGGAACTCAGTTATGAAGAATGCAATATTTCAGTTATGAGGCATGGAGGATATTAGTTATGAGTGATGGAGGACCTCAGTTATGGATAATAGAGATACTCAATTATGAAAGACTGAGGAATTCAATTACGGGAAATGGAGGACCTCGGTTATGGAGAATGAAGGACATTAGTTATGGGGAAGGAGGACCTCAGTTATGGGGACGGAGGACCTTAGTTATGGGTGATGGAGGAACTCAGTTATGGGGGATGGAGGAACTCGGTTATGCAGGATGGAGGACCTCAGTTATGGGGAATGGAGGACCTCAGTTGTGGGGATGGAGGAACTCAGTTATGGAAGATGGAGGACCTCATTTATGGAGAATGGAGGACCTCAGTTATGGAGAATGGAGGACCTTAGTTATGGGTGATGGAGGAAATCAGTTATCGGGGATGGAGGAACTTGGTTATGCAGGATGGAGAACCTCAGTTATGGGGAATGGAGAATGTCAGTTGTGGGGATAGAGGACCTCAGTTATGAAGAATAGAAGACCTCAGTTATGGGGGAAGGAGGATCTCAGTTATGAGTAGGGATGAGCCTAATGTTCGAGTCGAACATAAGTTCGACTTGAACATTGACTGTTCGCCTGTTCGCCAAACATTGAACATTATGCGGTGTTCGTGGCAAATTTGAAAAGCCACGGAACACCGTTAAAGTCTATGGGACACTAACATGAAAAACTAAAAGTGCTAATTTTAAAGGCTTACCGGTATATGCAAGTTATTGCCATAAAAAGTGTTTGGGGACCCGGGTCCTGCCCCAGGGGACATGTATCAATGCAAAAAAGTTTTTAAAATGGCCGTTTTTTCAGGAGCAGTGATTTTAATAATTCTTAAAGTGAAACAATAAACGAGTCACCCGTTTACGTCACTGGGTGGCACCGCCCCCAGCTATATAACAGCTGTCATCACAAAGAAGATTGAGTCAGCGTGTGCCTCACATGGAGGTGGAGTTGTTGCGTTTTTCTTTTTGATCCGTCAGCGCTGTGATCAAGGATAGATAGACATCGCAAGACAGTTTTTTTTTTTTTAATAAAGGACTTGTCTCCTGTAATTTTTACATTCAGACACTTTTGTTGTGAATGTGTAGGGGTACAATGTACCCAAAACCCATTCACATAGGGGAAGGCTGGGATCTGGGGGCTTGTTAAAGGGGGCTTCCAGATTCCAAAAAGCCCCCCACTACCACCGGACAAGGGTTATGGGGATGAGGCCCTTGTCTCCATCAACATGGGGACAAGGTGCTTTGGGGGCAACCCCAAAACATCCTCCCCATGTTGAGGGCATGTGGCCTGGTACGGTTCAGGAGGGGAGCGCTCTCCCCCCCCTCTTTTCTGTGGCCTGCCAGGTTGCATGCTCAGATAAGGGTCTGGTATGGATTTTGGGGGGACCCCAATGCCATTTTTTTTAAATTAGCGCCGGGTTCCCCTTAATACCCATACTAGACCTGAAGGGCCTGGTATAGATTTTGGGGGGACCCCCACGCATTTTTAAAAAAAATTTTGATGCTGGGGTCCCCTTAATATTCATACCAGACCCAAAGGGCCTGGTAATGGACTGGGGGAGAACCCATGCCATGTTTTTCAATGATTTTTATCTATATTGCCGCGATTCATTACAGCCGCCATCAGTTTTAAGCCCAAGTTCACACTGGGCTGCGGGAGTGAAGCCGTGCGAGTTCAGCTTAACTCGCACAATTTCACTCCCGCTTGTCAGTCCCGATTTTGGACGCAATTACAGAGACATCTGTGCAGTTTTTGCACAGATGGCAATGTAAATCGCGGGCTGAATTTGCAAAAAGTAGTACAGAAATTACTTTTTGAAATCGGTGCAGCGTCGCACCGATTAGGACGGTGCCATTGCCGGCAATTGCCGCTGATTTGACATGCGATTTGACATGTCAAATCGCATGTCAAATTGCACCAGTGTGAACCAGGGCTAAATTACTTTTTTCCTTTAGAAATGTAATTTTGCTGTGGTATTGTTAAAAACCTGAGGAAAATGTGCTACTTTATAGGCATATTAAGGAGACTTCCCAGACACGATATTTAAAGGTATATTTTATTTTTTTGTTTCACTTTAAGCATTATTAAAATCACTGATCCTGAAAAAAACCTCAGTTTTTAAAACTTTGTTTTGCATTGATACATGTCCCCTGGGGCAGGACTGGGTCCCCAAACACTTTTTCACTTTCACTTTCGCATATAAGCCCTTAAAATGAGCACTTCTGGTTTTTCATGTTCGTGTCTAGGGATGAGCCGAACACCCCCCCCGGTTCGGTTCGCACCAGAACTTGCGAACGGATAAAAACTTCGCACGAAGGTTAGAACCCCATTGAAGTCTATTGGAATCGAACGTTCGAAATCAAAAGTGCTAATTTTAAAGGCTAATTTGCATGGTATTGTCCTAAAATGGGTTTGGGGACCCGGGTCCTACCCCAGGGGACATGTATCAATTCAAAAAAAAGTTTTAAAAATGGACGTTTTTCGGGAGCAGTGATTTTAATAATGCTTAAAGTGAAAAAAAAAGTGAAATATTTAAATATCGTACCTGGGGGGTGTCTATAGTATGCCTGTAAAGTGGCGTGTGTTTCCCGTGCTTAGAACAGTCCCTGCACAAAATGACATTTTTAAAGGAATAAAAGTCATTTAAAACTGCTTGCGGCTTTAATGTAATGTCGTGTCCTGGCAATATGGATGAAAATCAGTGAGACAAACGGCATGGGTACCCCCCAGTCCATTACCAAGCCCTTTGGGTCTTGTATGGATATTAAGGGGAACCCTACACCCAAATTAAAAAAAGAAAAGGCGTGGGGCCCCCAGGCCCTATATACTCTGAACAGCAGTATACAGGTGGTGCAAACAAGACAGGGACTGTAGGTTTGTTGTTAAGTAGAATCTGTTTGTAATTTTGAACTGGTAGCTCCAGCCAAAAAATATATTTTAAGCTTTTTGGAAAACTTAGGGAAGGGTTATCACCCCTGTGACATTTGTTTTGCTGTCTGTGCACCTCTTCAGAAGATTTCACCTCACTTTCTGTCCCAATGACAAATGTTTTTTGACAATTTGGGATTTTTAGTGAAACAAGGATTGGTGATAAAGCATCAGTGGAGAGGTGAAATGCTTTTCCCATATTAACTCTTACAGAAGAGAATTTCCCTTCCTAGGGGTAGATTTCATTTCGCTTCCTGTTGTCTCCTTCCGTTTGCAAGTAGGAGTCGTTTGTAAGTTGGATGTTTGAAAGTAGGGGCCTGCCCTATATACTCTGCGGAAATTGGGGCCTTAGGTGTTGCCACAACACTGTAAGCCCTCCCAGGGCCCTGCTGTGAAATATCAGATCAAGAATTGTAGTTACATGCCCCTGTTGAAGAGGGGCAGAAAAATTGGGCCTTTGGTGGTGGTGGTGGTGGTGGTGCTGGTGCCACAACACTGTAAGTCCTCACAGTTACTCTTGGTGGGTGCTGCAATGGGCCCTGCTGTGAAATATTAGATCAAGAATTGTAATTACATGTCCCTGTTGAACAGGGGCAGAAAAATTGGGCCTTAGGCACTGATGCCACAACACTGCAACCCCTCACAGATACTCTAGTTGGAGCGCAGGAATGAGCCCTCCTGCAAAATATTGCATCAAAAATTGTAATTACATGCCCCTGTTAAACAGGGGCTGAAAAATTGGGCCTTAGGCACTAGTGCTGGTGCCACAACACTGCAACCACTCACAGATACTCTAGTTGGAGCGCAGGAACGAGCCCTGCTGCAAAGTATTGCATCAAAAATTGTAATTACACGCCCGTGTTAAACAGGGGCTGAAAAATTGGGCCTTAGGCACTGGTGCTGGTGCCACAACACTAAAACCCCTCACAGATACTCTAGTTGGAGCACAGGAATGAGTCCTGCTGCAAAGTATTGCATCAAAAATTGTAATTACACGCCCCTGCTAAACAGGGGCTGAAAAATTGAGCCTTAGGCACTGGTGCTGGTGCCACAACACTGCAAACCCTCACAGATACTCTAGTTGGAGCGCAGGAATGAGCCCTGCTGCAAAGTATTGCATCAAAAATTGTAATTACATGCCCTGTTAAACAGGGGCTGAAAAATTGGACCTTAGACACTGGTGCTGGTGCCACAACACTGCAACCCCTTTATAGACACTCTAGTTGGAGCGCAGGAATGAGCCCTGCTGCAAAGTATTGCATCAAAAATTGTAAATACATGCCCCTGTTAAACAGGGGCAGAAAAATTGGGCTTTAGCCACTGGTGGCAGCGCCCAGAAATAAAAAATACTCTTACAAGTTATCAGCATGATCATAGAGGAGGAAGAGGATAGTCACTCAGCATCAGCATAGGGAGTCTTGAAGGAATCTGACATTTCCAAAAAAAATTAATCGGTTACATCAGCATCAGGTGCTTGGTATCTGGTGGTGATCTAAGACTGATTCATTTTTATGAAGGTCAGCCAATCAACCGAGTCGGTGGACAGGCGCACCCTGTGATCGGTTACAAAGCCACCAGCAGCACTGAATGCGCATTCCGAAAGAACGCTGGATGCAGGACAGGCCAGTAGCTCAATTGCATACTGTGCAAGCTCTGGCCAGTGATCCATCCTCAAGACCCAGTAACCCAGAGGATTTTCGGTGGGAAAGGTGTCCAAGTCAGATCTTGCCCCTAGGTATTCCTGCACCATGTAAAACAGATGCTGGCAATGGTTGCTGGAACCAATCATACCTTGGAGCTGCGGACTAAAAAATTGTCTGAACGCATCGGTCAGACGGCCACCTTCTCCACCGCTCCTTCTTTGACTGACCGAAGCCTCAGCAACACGTTGTCCAGGAACAGGAGTTTGTAACCTCCCAGTCTCTGGGAACACGTTGCACAGACCTTTCTGCAAGGCCTCCCGAAGATGTTTCATCCTCTGCTCCCTCTGCGAATGCAAGATAAGGTCCACAACCTTACCCTTGTAATGTGGTTCAAGGAGGGCTGCCAGCAAGTAATGATCCCTCTCCTTGATACCACGAATATGAGGATCCTTCTGCAGGCTTTGAAGGATCAGGGAGGCCATGCAGCGTAGGTTTGCTGAGGCATTCGGTCCAGAGTCCTCTGGGTCACTAAGGATGACATGATCCGCAGCCACCTCCTCCCAGCCTGGTACAAGTCCATGGGTTTCTTGGGACTCTAAATGATCCCTTAAAGACTGTTGCTGATGCTGAGTACCAGACTCCACCTCCATGCTGACACAGTCCTCCTCCTCCTCCTCTTCCTGTGTGATGGGCAGGCACGCAGGAACACTGTCTGGATAAAGGGGGCCTTGAGAGCTAAGGAAGTCCTCCTCTTCCTGCCTCTGTTCTGCCTCAAGTGCCCTGTCCATTTTTCCACGTAGCGTGTGCTCCAACAGGTGGACAAGGGGGACAGTGTCACTGATGCATGCACTGTCACTGCTCACCATCCTCGTGGCCTCCTCAAATGGTGACAGGACAGTGCATGCATCCCTGATCATGGCCCACTGGCTTGGGGAAAAAAAACAAGCTCCCCTGACCCTGTCCTGGTGCTATGGTCACACAGGTACTCATTGGCTTTGAGTTCCACCTGGTGGGCATGTCACAGCTTAGGCGGTTCTTGGGCAGGTTAAATTCCTTTTGGAGGTCAGCCAGCCGAGCACTGGCATTATATGACCAGCGGAAATACACACAGACTTTCCTGGCCTGCCTCAGGACATCCTGTAAGCCCGGGTACCTGCCCAAGAACCGCTGCACCACCAAGTTAAGGACGTGAGCCAAACAGGGCACATGGGTCAGTTGTCCCTGTCGGAGGGCGGAGAGGAGGTTGGTGCCATTGTCGCAAACCACTATTTCTGGCTTAAGCTGGCGTGGCGTCAACCACCTCTGAACCTGTCCCTGCAGAGCTGACAGAATCTCTGCCCCAGTGTGGCTCCTGTCCCCCAAGCACACCAGCTCAAGCACCGCATGGCATCTTTTGGCCTGCGTACTTGCGTAGCCCCTTGAACACCTACGGAGCACCGCTGGTTCCGAGGACGAAGCACAGGAAGAGGCCATGGAGGAAGAAGAAGAGGAGTGGGTGGAGGAGAGTGGTGTGTCAGATTCACCAGTAGTAGCATTTTGGAGGCTTGGTGGAAAAACCTTCAACACTACTGCACCTTGTCCTGCATCCTTCCCAGCTGCCAGCAGAGTCACCCAATGCGCCGTGAAACTTAGGTAACGTCCCTGTCCATGCCTGCTGGACCATGAGTCAGCGGTAATATGCACGCTACCGCTAACCGCCCTGTCCAGCGAGGCCAAGACATTGCCTTCCACATGCCGGTAGAAAGCCGGAATTGCCTTCCATGAGAAAAAGTGGCGTTTGGTAACCTGCCACTGAGGAACTGCACATTCCACAAACTCACGGAAGGGGACAGAGTCTACCAACTGAAAAGGTAGCAGTTGAAGTTCTAACAATTTTGCCAAGCTAGCATTCAACCGCTGGGCATGTGGATGGCTGGGAGTGAACTTCTTTCTGCGGTGCAGAAGCTGGGACAGGGAAATTTGCCTGGTACAATCTGACGTTGGTGTACTGATAGCAGATTGCCCGCAAGTACTTGGCTGTGACACACCTAATTCTACACCTTCATTCCTCTCAGTGCAGGTCTCAGAGAGGACTGAAGGTATAGTGGGGTTGGAGATCCCAGCTGATGAGGAGCAAGGAGAGGTCCTCTTTGTTCATTGGTGTGGGTCTGTTAGGTACGCTTGCCAACAAACTGCATGGCAGGTCAACATATGTGTGGTCAAGCATGTGGTGCCCAAGTGGGAGATGTTTAGGCCACGCGAGATACACTTGAGACATATGTTGCAAATAGCAGTGGTGCGATCTGATGCACTCATCTCAGAAAAGACCCACACCAAAGAGCTTTTGGAATAACGCGCAGAGACAGCAGTGCCCTGCACATGCGGAGCTCTGCGGTGTGAGGCAGTCAGTGTGCTGCCCTTAAGCTGGCCCCTGGATGGCATCCTGCCTCGTTGGTGATGCGCCTCCTCCTCCCTCCTATTAGGCACGCTCGTGGAGTCAGTGACCTCATCATCCCCTCCCTCCTCATCACTGGAGCAAACCTGGCAGTATGCTGCAGCAGGGGGAATATGACTGCCAGATTGCTGTCCTTCTTGGGCACCCCCTCTGTCTGGGCTCACATTACTGCCTTCCTCTAGCTGAGTACCATCATCGGAGCCTTCAAAAAGCTGGGCATCCTCCTGGAGAATGTACCCAACACTGTGGTCAAACAGGTCGAGGGACTCCTCATGTCAGAGAGCTTACCTTGCTGGTAGTGGTGCTGGCCTCCTTAGGGCGCGCCGGTGCGCGTTGGTGCGTGCATTCCTGTACGTGCTACTGTGCACGCTCCTGCAGGCGCTGGTGTGTGTACTGGTGTGCGGGCGCATGCATGTGCGTGCGTGTGCATGCGCGGGCGTGCGCGCGCGCCTGTGAGCGTCGGCGTGCGTGCCGTTGGCGCCAACCGGCCTATTTAGGTTTGCCATGCACTCTGCTCAGTGCTGCCTGATCATCAGCTCCCTGTGCCTTAGTTCCCGTTGCCTGTCTCATGTTCCTGTGTACCTGATCTCCTTACGACCCGGATTGCCTTTGGATTCTCCTGTTTGCTGCCTGTACCTGACCTTGGCCTGTTTTACTCCGCTTCTGCCTGCTCCTGTTGTACCTTTGCTGCCAGCCTGTTGCCGAACCCTGCTTGTGCCCCGATCTGCCTGTCTTGCTCCTGCTCAGCACCTGTAACCGGTGTTCCTGACTACTGACCTGCTGCTTGAAGATCATCTCTCATCCTGTACCTGGATCCCTTCAGCAGGCTCTCATACCATTCCGCACTCCCGTGCCTCTTGTCTGCTCTACCAGGGGCCGTGAGTCGGATAAGTAAGGGAGTCTACCCTCTGCCCAAGTGGACTCATCAGTCTGGTAAGTGGAAGTCTGACACCTCAGGAGGACATGGTGGGGCTAGGGAAGGAGTGACTGATGCCATTGAGCTGAGGGAAGAGGCCGTGTTGGCAGCTGCTTTGCCAGACAAAGTACCCTGAGCCTGGGTGAGAGAGGATAAGGAGGATGAGGACGGTTTGGTCATCCACTTGACCAAGTCTCCTGCATGTTGCGGCTCAACACAGCCAGCTGCCGAAAAAAAAGGTCAAGCGTGTCCCACGGCCACGTGCTGATGAGGATGCACCATGTCCATGACCAGCACTGTTGCCTCTAGACCCAGAGCCTGCTTGCCCTCTTTTATTGGCTTGTGACTGTCTGCCTCTCCTTGTTGGCCTTCCAGACATACTATTGGCCTGCAGCTGTGCAACTGTGCAGGGTTACACAGTACACTAACTGGAAATACTTCAAGAGCCTGCCTGTGCTATTAATAGTATCAGAAGAAGCACACAAGCACCTGGCTTCAGGTAGCTATACTGTAGGTGCAACTGTGTAGGGTTACACAGTAAACTAACTGGAAATACTTCAAGAGCCTGCCTGTGCTGTTAATAGTATCAGAAGAAGCACACAAGCACCTGGCTTCAGGTAGCTATACTGTAGGTGCAACTGTGCAGGGTTACACAGTACACTAACTGGAAATACTTCAAGAGCCTGCCTGTGCTGTTAATAGTATCAGAAGAAGCACACAATCACCTGGCTTCAGGTAGCTATACTGTAGGTGCAACTGTGCAGGGTTACACAGTACGCTAACTGGAAATACTTCAAGAGCCTGCCTGTGCTGTTAATAGTATCAGAAGAAGCACATGAACACCTGGCTTCAGGTAGCTATACTGTAGGTGCAACTGTGCAGGGTACACAGTACACTAACTGGAAATACTTCAAGAGTCTGCCTGTGCTATTAATAGTATCAGAAGAAGCACACAAGCACCTGGCTTCAGGTAGCTATACTGTAGGTGCAACTGTGCAGGGTTACACAGTACACTAATTGGAAATACTTCAAGAGCCTGCCTGTGCTATCAATAGTATCAGAAGAAGCGCACAAGCACCTGGCTTCAGGTAGCTATACTGTAGGTGCAACTGTGCAGGGTTGCACAGTACACTAACTGGAAATACTTCAAGAGCCTGCCTGTGCTGTTAATAGTATCAGAAGAAGCACACAAGCACCTGGCTTCAGGTAGCTATACTGTAGGTGCAACTGTGCAGGGTTACACGGTACACTAACTGGAAATACTTCAAGAGCCTGCCTGTGCTGTTAATAGTATCAGAAGAAGCACATGAACACCTGGCTTCAGGTAGCTATACTGTAGGTGCAACTGTGCAGGGTACACAGTACACTAACTGGAAATACTTCAAGAGCCTGCCTTTGCTATTAATAGTTTCAGAAGAAGCACACAAGCACCTGGCTTCAGGTAGCTATACTGTAGGTGCAACTGTGCAGGGTTACACAGTACACTAACTGGAAATACTTCAAGAGCCTGCCTGTGCTGTTAATAGTATCATAAGAAGCACACAAGCACCTGGCTTCAGGTAGCTATACTGTAGGTGCAACTGTGCAGGTTTACACAGTACACTAACTGGAAATACTTCAAGAGCCTTCCTGTGCTGTTAATAGTATCAGAAGAAGCACACAAGCACCTGGCTTCAGGTAGCTATACTGTAGGTGCAACTGTGCGGGGTTACACAGTAAACTAACTGGAAATACTTCAAGAGCCTGCCTGTGGTGTTAATAGTATCAGAAGAAGCACACAAGCACCTAGCTTCAGGTAGCTTTACTGTAGGTGCAGCTTTGCAGGGTACACAGTACACTAACTGGAAATACTTCAAGAGCCTGCCTGTGCTGTTAATAGTATCAGAAGAAGCACACAAGCACCTGGCTTCAGGTAGCTATACTGTAGGTGCAACTGTGCAGGGTTACACAGTACACTAACTGGAAATACTTCAAGACCCTGCCTTTGCTATTATTGGATCAGAAGAAGCACACAAGCACCTGGCTTCAGGTAGCTATACTGTAGGTGCAACTGTGCAGGGTTACACAGTACACTAACTGGAAATACTTCAAGAGCCTGCCTGTGCTATTAATAGTATCAGAAGAAGCACACAATCACCTGGCTTCAGGTAGCTATACTGTAGGTGCAACTGTGCAGGGTTACACAGTACACTAACTGGAAATACTTCAAGAGCCTGCCTGTGCTATTAAGCAACAATCACCTGGCTTCAGGTAGCTATACTGTAGGTGCAACTGTGTAGGGTTACACAGTACACTAACTGGAAATACCTCAAGAGCCTGCCTGTGCTGTTAATAGTATCAGAAGAAGCACACAAGCACCTGGCTTCAGGTAGCTATACTGTAGGTGCAACTGTGCAAGGTTACACAGTACACTAACTGGAAAAACTTCAAGAGCCTGCCTGTGCTGTTAATAGTATCAGAAGAAGCACACAAGCACCTGGCTTCAGGTAGCTATACTGTAGGTGCAACTGTGCAGGGTTACACAGTACACTAACTGGAAATACTTCAAGAGCCTGCCTGTGCTATTAATAGTATCGGAAGAAGCACACAATCACCTGGCTTCAGGTAGCCATACTGTAGGTGCAACTGTGCAGGGTCACACAGTACACTAACTGGAAATACTTCAAGAGTCTGCCAGTGTTATTAATAGGATCAGAAGAAGCACACAAGCACCTGGCTTTGGGTAGCTATACTGTAGGTGCAACTGTGCAGGGTACACAGTACACTAACTGGAAATACTTAAAAAGCCTGCCTGTGCTATTAATAGTATAGGAAGAAGCACACAAGCACCTGGCTTCAGGTAGCTATACTGTAGGTGCAACTGTGCAGGGTACACAGTACAGTAACTGGAAATTCTGTAAAAACACCTGCCTTCCTGTCAGTATATTAGGAAGAGAATAACAGGAACGGATCCAGCTAAACTGAATACAGTATATATATATATATATATATATATATATATATATATATATATATATATATATATACACACAACACCTGGGATGCATAAATAAACACAATACACTTTAAGTGCATATATCTGACTCGACCTGCCTACTCTATCTAACTTAAATCAAATGACACTGTCTCTCTCTGTCTATCTTTCTTCACCGCAACAAACTACACAGGGCCGACGTGCAGGCGGCCTTATATAGTGTGGGGCGTGTACTAAACCCCCTGAGCCATAATTGGCCAAAGCCTCCCTGGCTTTGGCCAATTATGGCTCTCTGTACACACGACGCTGTGATTGGCCAAGCATGCGGGTCATAGTGCATGCTTGGCCAATCATCAGCCAGCAAAGCACTGCAATGCCGCAGTGAATAATGGGGTGTGGCGCGCGAACGGCCCATAACGTTGGTAATTTGGCGAACGACCGAACACACAATGTTCAAGTCAAACATGGGCTCGACTCGAACACGAAGCTCATCCCTATTTGTGTCCCATAGACTTTAACAGTATTCGTACAAATTTTTTGCCTGTTCGCATGTTCTGGTGCGAACCGAACCGGGGGGGTGTTCGGCTCATCCCTAGTTATGAGGATGGAGGTCCTCAGTTATGAGGATGGAGGACCTCAGTTATGGAGAATGGAGGACCTCAGGTATGGAGAATAGAGGACCTCAGTTATGAGGAATGGATGACCTCAGTTATGGGGAATGGAGGACCTCAGCTATGGGGGATGGAAGATCTCAGTTATAGGGTTTAACATGTTACTGTTAGGAGCAGTTGTTTCAGAGCTTAGTAAATGAGGTGAAGCTCTGCTGACTTTCATCATCCAATCATGTGCAGTCAAAAAGGCTGTTTTTTTTTCATTTTCCTTGCATGTGATTGGGTATTCTTTGTAAAGTAAATCTTTACCTGATTTACTAAGCTATGGAACAACTGCCCTTTCAGAGTGCAACTGCACTTTGCAAAGTGCACAGTCTATTTGCCTTAAGGAAATCAACTTCCAATTTATGAGGATATGGAAATACATAGTGACCTGTGTGCACAAACACATGCATACACGCACGCACATAGAACTGGTCTTTTTCCAGCCTTTCAGCTAGGTAAAGAGATAAGAGAAGGAGGAGGTAAGGAGAGGATGAATGTGGACATCCAATACACATGTGTCCATTTTTAGGCTAAGAATGGAATCAGGGAGAGAGTAAAAGGATTAATGGGAAGAAAAGGAGAAGGGAAACAAAAGAAATGGAAAGCTTTTGGGTGATGCTTGCTCACAGGAGATACTTACTTTTCATGCATGTCTTCTCTTCTTTTCTGATGTTATCAAACCTGGTTCTCCCTTCCCAACCCTTATAATTTATAGTTGAGACTCTTGTTCTGAAAGAAACAAGGGCTGATGAGTAAATGGTTGGGGGTGATATGTACTAATATCTTCATGTTCCGGGGGTGAGTAGGCACTTACTCAGTTTCTGCATCCACAAAACCTACTTTTCTTCTAAGACTGTCTGATGAGTGGAGAGAGCTGGGAGCAGTTGGCAAGCCCTCTGGAGAGATGTTGTCAGTGGGGATTGGTCCAACCTTAACAGTCTGTTCATTCTGCCCTCTCGAAGGCTGAGAATCTGAAAGTTATGGAGAATGGAGAAACTCAGTTATGGAAGATGGAGGAATTCAGTTACGGGGAATGGAGGAATTCAGTTACGGGGAATGGATGACCTCAGTTATAGAGAATAGAGGACCTCAGCTATGAAGAACGGAGGACCTTAGTTATGGGAAATTTAGGACCTCAGTTATGAGGATGAAGGACCTCAGTTATGAAGAATGGAGGACCTCAGTTATAGGGGATAGAAGACCTCAGTTATGAGGATGGAGGACCTCAGTTATGGAGAATGGAGGACCTCAGGAATGGACAATGGAGGACCTCAGGAATGCACAATGGAGGACTTCAGTTATGGGGGATGGAGGACCTCAGTTATGGGGGATAGAGGACCTCAGTTATGGGGAATGGATGACCTCAGTTATGGGGAATGAAGGGTCTCAGTTATGGGTGGTGGAGGATCTCAGTTATGGGGAATGGAGGACCTCAGTTATGGGGAATGGAGGATGTCAGTTATGAGGATGAAGGACCTCAGTTATGGGCGATGGAGGACCTCAGTTATGGGGGATGTAAGAGCTCAGTTATGAGGAAGGAGGAACTCAGGTATGGGAATGGATTACCTCAGTTATGGAGAATGGTGGACCTAAGTTTTTTGGGGGGGGGGGGTGGAGGACCTCAGTTATGAGGATGGAGGACCTCAGTTTTGAAGAATGGAGGACCTCAGTTATGGGAAAGGAGGACCTCAGTTATGAGGGATAGAAGACCTCAGTTATGGAGAATGGAGGGCCTCAGGTATGGACAATGGAGGAAATCAGTTATGGGAATGGAGGACTTCAGTTATGGGGGATGGAGGACCTCAGTGATGGGGAATGGATGACCTCCGTTATGGGGAATGGAGGACCTCAGTTATGGGGAATGGAGGACCTCAGTTATGGGGTGTGGAGGATCTCAGTTATGGGGAATGGAGGACGTGAGTTATGAGGATGAAGGACCTCAGTTTTTAGCAATGGAGGACCTCAGTTATGTGAAATGGAGGACTTCAGTTATGGGGGATTGAGGACCTTCGTTATGAGGATGGAGGATCTCTGATATGGATAATGGATAACCTCAGTAATGGGGGATGGAGGACCTCAGTTATGGGGAATGGAGGAACACAGTTTTGGAGGATGGAGAAATTCAGTTACGGGGAATGGAGGACCTCACTTGTGGGGATGGAGGACCTCAGTTATGGGGGATGGAAAAACACAGTTATGGAGAATGGAGGACCTCAGTTATGGGGATGGAGGACTTCAGTTATGGGGAATGGATGACGTCAGTTATGGGGAATGTAAAACATCAGTTATGGGGGGTGGAGGATTTCAGTTGTGGGGAATGGAGGACCTCAGTTGTGTGGATGGTGGAACTCAGTTATGGAGGATAAAGGACCTCAGTTATGGGGGATGGAGGACCTCAGTTTTGGGGAATGCGTGACCTCATTTATGGGGGATAAAAGACCTCAGTTATGGGGGGTGGAGGATCTCAGTTATGGGGAATGGAGGGCCTCAGCTATGGGGGATGGAAGCTCTCAGTTCTAGGGTGTAACATGTTACTGTTAGGAGCAGTTGCTTCAGAGCTTAGTAAATGAGGCGAAGCTCAGCTGACATCCATCATCCAATCATGTGCAGTCAAAAAGACTGTTTTTTTATTTTCCTTGCACATGATTGGGTATTCTTTGCAAAGTAAATCTTTACCTCATTTACTAAGCTATGGAGCAACTGCCCTTGCGGAGTGCAACTGCACTTTTCAAAGTGCACAGTCTATCTGCCCTTAGGAAATGAACCCCCAATTTATGGGCATATGGAAATACATAGTGACCTGTGTGCACAAACACATGCATACACGCACGCACATAGAACTGGTCTTTTTTCAGGTTTTTAGCTAGGTAAAGCAATAAGAGAAGGAGGAGGTAAGGAGAGGATGCATGTGGACATCCAATACACATGTCCATTTTCAGGCTACGAATGGAATCAGGGAGAGGGTAAAAGGATGAATGGGAAGAAAAGGGAAAGAAAAGAAATGGAAAGGATGTGGGTGATGTTTGCTCACAGGAGATACTTACTTTCCACGCTTTTCATATCTTCTTTTCTGATGTTATCAAACCTGGTTCTCCCTTCCCAACTTTTATAATCTATAGCTGAGACTCTTGTTCTGAAAGAAACAAGGGCTAATGAGTAAATGGTTGGGGGTGATATGTACTAATATCTTCATGTTCCGGGGGTGAGTAGGCACTTACTCAGTTTCTGCATCCACAAAACCAACTTTTCTTTTAAGATTGTCTGATGAGTGGAGAGAGCTGGGGGCAGTTGGCAAGCCCTCTGGAGAGATGTTGTCAGTGGGGATTGGTCCAACCTTAACAGTCTGTTCATTCTGCCCTCTCGAAGGCTGAGAATCTGAAAGTTATGGAGAATGGAGAAACTCAGTTATGGAAGATGGAGGAATTCAGTTACGGGGAATGGAGGAATTAAGTTACGGGGAATGGATGACCTCAGTTATAGAGAATAGAGGACCTCAGCTATGAAGAACGGAGGACCTTAGTTATGGGAAATTTAGGACCTCAGTTATGAGGATGAAGGACCTCAGTTATGAAGAATGGAGGACCTCAGTTATAGGGGATAGAAGACCTCAGTTATGAGGATGGAGGACCTCAGTTATAGAGAATGGAGGACCTCAGGAATGGACAATGGAGGACCTCAGGAATGGACAATGGAGGACTTCAGTTATGGGGGATGGAGGACCTCAGTTATGGAGAATGGATGACCTCAGTTATGAGGAATGAAGGGCCTCAGTTATGGGTGGTGGAGGATCTCAGTTATGGGGAATGGAGGACCTCAGTTATGGGGAATGGAGGATGTCAGTTATGAGCATGAAGGACCTCAGTTATGGGCGATGGAGGACCTCAGTTATGGGGGATGTAAGAGCTCAGTTATGGGGAAGGAGGAACTCAGGTATGGGAATGAATTACCTCAGTTATGGAGAATGGAGGACCTAAGTTATTGGGGGGGGGGGTGGAGGACCTCAGTTATGAGGATGGAGGACCTCAGTTTTGAAGAATGGGGGACCTCAGTTATGGAGAATGGAGGACCTCAGGTATGGAGAAAAGAGGACCTCAGTTATGGGGAATGGATGACCTCAGTTATGGGGAATGGAGGACCTCAGCTATGGGGGATGGAAGATCTCAGTTCTAGGGTTTAACATGTTACTGTTAGGAGCAGTTGTTTCAGAGCTTAGTAAATGAGGTGAAGCTCTGCTGACTTTCATCATCCAATCATGTGCAGTCAAACAGGCTGTTTTTTTTTCATTTTCCTTGCATGTGATTGGGTATTCTTTGTAAAGTAAATCTTTACCTGATTTACTAAGCTATGGAGCAACTGCCCTTTCAGAGTGCAACTGCACTTTGCAAAGTGCACAGTCTATTTGCCTTAAAGAAATCAACTTCCAATTTATGAGGATATGGAAATACATAGTGACCTGTGTGCACAAACACATGCATACACGCACGCACATAGAACTGGTTATTTTCCAGCCTTTCAGCTAGGTAAAGAGATAAGAGAAGGAGGAGGTAAGGAGAGGATGAATGTGGAGATCCAATACACATGTGTCCATTTTTAGACTAAGAATGGAATCAGGGAGAGAGTAAAAGGATGAATGGGAAGAAAAGGAGAAGGGAAACAAAAGAAATGGAAAGCTTTTGGGTGATGCTTGCTCACAGGAGATACTTACTTTTCATGCATCTCTTCTCTTCTTTTCTGATGTTATCAAACCTGGTTCTCCCTTCCCAAGCCTTATAATTTATAGCTGAGACTCTTGTTCTGAAAGAAACAAGGGCTGATGAGTAAATGGTTGGGGGTGATATGTACTAATATCTTCATGTTCCGGGGGTGAGTAGGCACTTACTCAGTTTCTGTATCCACAAAACCTACTTTTCTTCTAAGACTGTCTGATGAGTGGAGAGAGCTGGGAGCAGTTGGCAAGCCCTCTGGAGAGATGTTGTCAGTGGGGATTAGTCCAACCTTAACAGTCTGTTCATTCTGCCCTCTCGAAGGCTGAGAATCTGAAAGTTATGGAAAATGGAGAAACTCAGTTATGGAAGATGGAGGAATTCAGTTACAGGGAATGGAGGAATTCAGTTGCGGGGAATGGAGGACCTCAGTTATAGAGAATAGAGGATCTCAGCTATGAAGAACGGAGGACCTTAGTTATGGGAAATTTAGGACCTCAGTTATGAGGATGAAGGACCTCAGTTATGAAGAATGGAGGACCTCAGTTATAGGGGATAGAAGACCTCAGTTATGAGGATGGAGGACCTCAGTTATGGAGAATGGAGGACCTCAGGAATGGACAATGGAGGACCTCAGGAATGCACAATGGAGGACTTCAGTTATGGGGGATGGAGGACCTCAGTTATAGGGGATAGAGGACCTCTGTTATGGGGAATGGATGACCTCAGTTATGGGGAATGAAGGGTCTCAGTTATGGGTGGTGGAGGATCTCAGTTATGGGGAATGGAGGACCTCAGTTATGGGGAATGGAGGATGTCAGTTATGAGAATGAAGGACCTCAGTTATGGGCGATGGAGGACCTCAGTTATGGGGGATGGAAGAGCTCAGTTATGAGGAAGGAGGAACTCAGGTATGGGAATGGATTACCTCAGTTATGGAGAATGGAGGACCTAAGTTATTGGGGGGGTGGAGGACCTCAGTTTTGAAGAATGGAGGACCTCAGTTATGGGAAAGGAGGACCTCAGTTATGAGGGATAGAAGACCTCAGTTATGAGGATGGAGGACCTCAGTTATGGAGAATGGAGGGCCTCAGGTATGGACAATGGAGGAAATCAGTTATGGGAATGGAGGACTTCAGTTATGGGGGATGGAGGACCTCAGTGATGGGGAATGGATGACCTCTGTTATGGGGAATGGAGGACCTCAGTTATGGGGAATGGAGGACCTCAGTTATGGGGTGTGGAGGATCTCAGTTATGGGGAATGGAGGACGTGAGTTATGATGATGAAGGACCTCAGTTTTTAGCAATGGAGGACCTCAGTTATGTGAAATGGAGGACTTCAGTTATGGGGGATTGAGGACCTCCGTTATGAGGATGGAGGATCTCTGATATGGATAATGGATAACCTCAGTAATGGGGGATGGAGGACCTCAGTTATGGGGAATGGAGGAACACAGTTTTGGAGGATGGAGAAATTCAGTTACGGGGAATGGAGGACCTCACTTGTGGGGATGGAGGACCTCAGTTATGGGGGATGGAAAAACACAGTTATGGAGAATGGAGGACCTCAGTTATGGGGATGGAGGACTTCAGTTATGGGGAATGGATGACGTCAGTTATGGGGAATGTAAAACATCAGTTATGGGGGGTGGAGGATCTCAGTTGTGGGGAATGGAGGACCTCAGTTGTGTGGATGGTGGAACTCAGTTATGGAGGATAAAGGACCTCAGTTATGGGGGATGGAGGACCTCAGTTTTGGGGAATGGGTGACCTCATTTATGGGGGATAAAAGACCTCAGTTATGGGGGGTGGAGGATCTCAGTTATGGGGAATGGAGGGCCTCAGCTACGGGGGATGGAAGATCTCAGTTCTAGGGTGTAACATGTTACTGTTAGGAGCAGTTGCTTCAGAGCTTAGTAAATGAGGCGAAGCTCGGCTGACTTCCATCATCCAATCATGTGCAGTCAAAAAGACTGTTTTTTTATTTTCCTTGCACATGATTGGGTATTCTTTGCAAAGTAAATCTTTACCTCATTTACTAAGCTATGGAGCAACTGCCCTTGCAGAGTGCAACTGCACTTTGCAAAGTGCACAGTCTATTTGCTCTTAGGAAATTAACCCCCAATTTATGGGGATATGGAAATACATAGTGACCTGTGTGCACAAACACATGCATACACGCACGCACATAGAACTGGTCTTTTTTCAGGCTTTCAGGTAGGTAAAGAGATAAGAGGAGGAGGAGGTAAGGAGAGGATGCATGTGGACATCCAATACACATGTCCATTTTCAGGCTACGAATGGAATCAGGGAGAGGGTAAAAGGATGAATGGGAAGAAAAGGGAAACAAAAGAAATGGAAAGGATGTGGGTGATGCTTGCTCACAGGAGATACTTACTTTCCACGCTTTTCATATCGTCTTTTCTGATGTTATCAAACCTGGTTCTCCCTTCCCAACCTTTATAATCTATAGCTGAGACTCTTGTTCTGAAAGAAACAAGGACTGATGAGTAAATGGTTGGGGGTGATATGTACTAATATCTTCATGTTCCGGGGGTGAGTAGGCACTTACTCAGTTTCTGCATCCACAAAACCTACTTTTCTTCTAAGACTGTCTGATGAGTGGAGAGAGCTGGGAGCAGTTGGCAAGCCCTCTGGAGAGATGTTGTCAGTGGGGATTGGTCCAACCTTAACAGTCTGTTCATTCTGCCCTCTCGAAGGCTGAGAATCTGAAAGTTATGGAGAATGGAGAAACTCAGTTATGGAAGATGGAGGAATTCAGTTACGGGGAATGGATGACCTCAGTTATAGAGAATAGAGGACCTCAGCTATGAAGAACGGAGGACCTTAGTTATGGGTAATGGAGAACCTCAGTTATGAGGATGAAGGACCTCAGTTATGAAGAATGGAGGACCTCAATTATAGGGGATAGAAGACCTCAGTTATGAGGATGGAGGACCTCAGTTATGGAGAATGGAGGACCTCAGGAATGGACAATGGAGGACCTCTGGAATGGACAATGGAGGACCTCTGGAATGGACAATGGAGGACTTCAATTATGGGGGATGGAGGACCTCAGTTATGGGGGATAGAGGACATCAGTTATGGGGAATGGATAACCTCAGTTATGGGGAATGAAAGGCCTCAGTTATGGGTGGTGGAGGACCTCAGTTATGGGGGATAGAGGACATCAGTTATGGGGAATGGAGGACCTCAGTTATGGGGAATGGAGGATGTCAATTATGAGGATGAAAGACCTCAGTTATGGGCGATGGAAGACCTCAGTTATGGGGGATGGAAGAGCTCAGTTATGAGGAAGGAGGAACTCAGGTATGGGAATGGATTACCTCAGTTATGGAGAATGGAGGACCTAAGTTATTAGGGGGGTGGGGGACTTCAGTTATGAGGATGGAGGACCTCAGTTTTGAAGAATGGAGGACCTCAGTTATGGGAAAGGAGGACCTCAGTTATGGGGGATAGAAGACCTCAGTTATGAGGATGGAGGACCTCAGTTATGGAGAATGGAGGGCCTCAGGTATGGAGAATGGAGGGCCTCAGGTATGGACAATGGAGGAAATCAGTTATGGGAATGGAGGACTTCAGTTATGTGGGATGGAGGACCTCAGTGATGGGGAATGGATGACCTCCGTTATGGGGAATGGAGGACCTCAGTTATGAGGAATGGAGGACCTCAGTTATGGGGGATGGAAAAACACAGTTATGGAGAATGGAGGACCTCAGTTATGGGGTGTGGAGGATCTCAGTTATGGGGAATGGAGGACGTGAGTTATGAGGATGAAGGACCTCAGTTTTTAGCAATGGAGGACCTCAGTTATGTGAAATGGAGGACTTCAGTTATGGGGGATTGAGGACCTCCGTTATGAGGATGGAGGATCTCTGATATGGATAATGGATAACCTCAGTAATGGGGGATGGAGGACCTCAGTTATGGGGGATGGAGGAACACAGTTATGGAGGATGGAGAAATTCAGTTACGGGGAATGGAGGACCTCACTTGTGAGGATGGAGGACCTCAGTTATGGGGGATGGAAAAACACAGTTATGGAGAATGGAGGACCTCAGTTATGGGGATGGAGGACTTCAGTTATGGGGAATGGAGTACCTCAGTTATGGGGAATGGTAAACATCAGTTATGGGGGTGGAGGATCTTAGTTGTGGGGAATGGAGGACCTCAGTTGTGTGGATGGTGGAACTCAGTTATGGAGGATAAAGGACCTCAGTTATGGGGGATGGAGGACCTCAGTTTTGGGGAATGCGTGACCTCATTTATGGGGGATAAAAGACCTCAGTTATGGGGGGTGGAGGATCTCAGTTATGGGGAATGGAGGGCCTCAGCTATGGGGGATGGAAGATCTCAGTTCTAGGGTGTAACATGTTACTGTTAGGAGCAGTTTCTTTAGAGCTTAGTAAATGAGGCGAAGCTCGGCTGACTTCCATCATCCAATCATGTGCAGTCAAAAAGACTGTTTTTTTATTTTCCTTGCACATGATTGGGTATTCTTTGCAAAGTAAATCTTTACCTCATTTACTAAGCTATGGAGTAACTGCCCATGTAGAGTGCAACTGCACTTTGCAAAGTGCACAGTCTATTTTCCCTTAGGAAATCAACCCCCAATTTATGGGGATATGGAAATACATAGTGACCTGTGTGCACAAACACATGCATACACACACGCACATAGAACTGGTCTTTTTTTAGGCTTTCAGCTAGGTAAAGAGATAAGAGAAGGAGGAGGTAAGGAGAGGATGCATGTGGACATCCAATACACATGTCCATTTTCAGGCTACGAATGGAATCAGGGAGAGGGTAAAAGGATGAATGGGAAGAAAAGGGAAACAAAAGAAATGGAAAGGATGTGGGTGATGCTTGCTCACAGGAGATACTTACTTTCCACGCTTTTCATCTCTTCTTTTCTGATGTTATCAAACCTGGTTCTCCCTTCCCAACCTTTATAATCTATAGCTGAGACTCTTGTTCTGAAAGAAACAAGGGCTGTTGAGTAAATGGTTGGAGGTGATATGTACTAATATCTCCATGTTACGGGGGTGAGTAGGCACTTACTCAGTTTCTGCATCCACAAAACCAACTTTTCTTCTAAGATTGTCTGATGAGTGGAGAGAGCTGGGGGCAGTTGCCAAGTCCTCTGGAGAGATGTTGTCAGTGGGGATTGGTCCAACCTTAACAGTCTGTTCATTTTGCCCTCTCGAAGGCTGAGAATCTGAAAGTTATAGAAAATGGAGAAAATCAGTTATGGAAGATGGAGGAATTCTGTTACGGGGAATGGAGGAATTCAGTTACAGGGAATGGAGGACATCAGTTATAGAGAATAGAGGACCTCAGCTATGAAGAATGGAGAACCTTAATTATGGGTAATGGAGGACCTCAGTTGTGGGAATGGGGATGGAGGACCTCAGTTATGAGGATGGAGGACCTCAGTTATGAAGAATAGAGGACGTCAGTTATGGGGGATAGAAGACCTCAGTTATGAGGATGGAGGACCTCAGTTATGGAGAATGGAGGACCTCAGGAATGGACAATGGAGGACCTCAGGAATGGACAATGGAGGCCCAAAGTTATGGGAATGGAGGACTTCAGTTATGGGGAATGGAGGACCTCAGTTATGGGTGGTGGAGGATCTCAGTTATGGGGAAGAGAGGACCTCAGTTATGGGGAATGGAGGATGTCGGTTATGAGGATGAAGGACCTCAGTTATGGGTGATGGAGGACCTCAGTTATGGGGGATAGAAGAGCTCAGTGATGGGGAATAGAGGTCCTCAGTTATTGGGAATGGAGGACCTCAGTTATGGGGAATGGAGGACCTCAGTTATGGGGTGTGGAGGATCTCAGTTATGGGGAAAGGAGGACATCAGTTATGAGGATGAAGGATCTCAGTTTTGAGGGATGGAGGACCTCAGTTATGGGAAATGGAGGACTTCAGTTATGGGGGATTGAGGACCTCCGTTATCAGGATGGGGGACCTCTGGTATGGATAATGGATAACCTCTGTAGTGGGGGATGGAGGACCTTAGTTATGGGGGTTGGAGAAACACAGTTATGCTATGGAGCAACTGCCCTTGCAGAGTGCAACTGTACTTTGCAAAGTGCACAGTCTATTTGCCTTACGGAAATCACCCCCCAATTTATGCGGATATGGAAATACATAGTGACCTGTGTGCACAAACACAAACATATACGCATGCATATAGAACTGGTCTTTTTTCAGCCTTTCAGCTAGGTAAAGAGATAAGAGAAGGAGGAGGCAAGGAGAGGATGAATGTGGACATCCAATACACATGTGTCTATTTTCAGGCTAAGAATGTAATCAGGGAGAGGGTAAAAGGATGAATGGGAAGAAAAGGAGAAGGGAAACAAAAGAAATGGAAAGGATGTGGTTGATGCTTGCTCACAGGAGATACTTACTTTTCATGCATCTCATCTCTTCTTTTCTGATGTTATCAAACCTGGTTCTCCCTTCCCAACCTTTATAATTTATAGCTGAGACTCTTGTTCTGAAAGAAACAAGGGCTGATGAGTAAATGGTTGGGGGTGATATGTACTAATAACTTCATGTTCCGGGGGTGAGTAGGCACTTACTCAGTTTCTGCATCCACAAAACCAACTTTTCTTCTAAGATTGTCTGATGAGGGGAGAGGGCTGGGGGCAGTTGCCAAGTCCTCTGGAGAGATGTTGTCAGTGGGGATTGGTCCAACCTTAACAGTCTGTTCATTCTGCCCTCTCGAAGGCTGAGAATCTGAAAGTTATAGAAAATGGAGAAAATCAGTTATGGAAGATAGAGGAATTCAGTTACGGGAATGGAGTAATTCAGTTACGGGGAATGGAGGACCTCAGCTATGAAGAACAGAGGACTTTAGTTATGGGTAATGGAGGACCTCAGTTGTGGGAATGGAGATGGAGGACCTCAGTTATGAAGAAATGAGGACCTCAGTTATGGGGGATAGAAGACCTTAGTTATGAGGATGGAGGACCTCAGTTATGGAGAATGGAGGACCTCAGGAATGGACAATGGAGGACCTCAGGAATGGAAAATGGAGGACCTCAGTTATGGGGAATGGAGGACCTCAGTTATAGGGAATGGATGACCTCAGTTATGAGGAATGGATGACCTCAGTTATGAGGAATGGATGACCTCAGTTATGGAGGACCTCAGTAATGGGGAATGGAGGACCTCAGTTATGGGGATGGAGGACCTCAATTATGGAGAATGGAGGACCTCAGTTATTGGGGGGGTGGGGTGGGTGATGGAGGGCCTCAGTTATGGGGATTGAAGAGCTCAGTTACGAGGATGGAGGACCTCAGTTATGGGAATGGAGGACCTTAGTTATAAAGAATGGAGGACCTGAGTAATGGGGGGGGGGGGGGGTGGAAGACCTCAGTTATGAGGATGGAGCACCTTAGTTATGAAGAATGGAAGACCACAGTTATAGGGGCAGGGGGACCTCAGTTATGGGGGATAGAAGACCTCAGTTATGATGCGGATGGAGGACCTCAGTTATAGAGAATGGAGGACATCAGGTATGGACAATGTAGGACCTCATTTATGGGAATGGAGGACTTCAGCTATGGGGGATGGAGGACCTCAGTTTTGAGCGATGGAGGACCTCAGTTATGGGAAATGGAGGACTTCAGTAATGGGGGATGGAGGACCTCAGTTATGAGGGATAGAGGAACACAGTTATGGAGGATGGAGAAATTCAGTTACGGGGAATGGAGGACCTCAGAAGTGGGAATGGAGGACCTCAGTTATGGGGGAAAGAATTCCTCAGTTATGAGGATGGAAAACCTCAGTTATGGAGAATGGAGGACCTCAGTTATGGGGATGGAGGACTTCAGTTATGGGGAATGGATGACCTCAGATGTGGGGAATGGAAAACATCAGTTATGGGGGGTTGGAGGATCTCAGTTGTGGGGAATGGAGGACCTCAGTTGTGGGGATGGTGGAACTCAGTTATGGAGGATAAATGACCTCAGTTATGGGGGATGGAGGACCTCAGTTATGGGGAATGGATGACCTCAGTTATGGGGAATGGAAGACCTCAGTTATGGGGGGGTGGAGGATCTTAGTTATGGGGAATGGAGGGCCTCAGCTGTGGGGATGGTGGAACTCAGTTTTGAGTGATGGAGGACCTCAGTTATGGGGGATAAAAGAGCTCAGTTATGATGATGGAGGACCTCAGTTATGGTAATGGAGGACCTTAGATATGGGGGAGGGAGGACCTCCATTATGGGCGACAGAAGACCTCAGTTATGGGGATGGAGGACCTCAGTTGTGGGAATGGTGCATCTCAGTTATGGAGAATGGAAAACCTCAGTTATGGGGGGATAGAGGACCTCAGTTTAGGGGGATGGAAGACCTCAATTATGAGGATGGAGGAACTCAGTTATGAGAATGTTGGATCTCAGTTATGGAGAATAGAAGTCCTCAGTTATGGGGGGATGGAGGAGCTCAGTTATGAGGGATGGAGGAGCTCAGTTATGGGGAATGGAGGAGCTCAGTTATGGGGAATGGAGGAGCTCAGTTATGGGGGATGGATTACCTCAGTTATGAGAATGGAGGAGCTCAGTTATGGGGGTGGAGGACCTCAGTTATGGAGAATGGAGGACCATAGTTATGGGTGGTGGAGGACCTTAGTTATGGGGGATGGAGGACTTCTGTTATGGGCGATGGAGGAACCCAGTTATGGGGAATGGAGGACCTCAGTTATGGGAAATAGAGGACCTCAGTTATGGGGAATGGAGGACCTCAGTTATGGGGAATGGAGGACCTCAGTTATGGGGGGTGGAATACATCAGTTATGGGGGGGTGGTGGATCTCAATTGTGGGGGATGGAGGACCTCAGTTATGGGAATGGTGGACCTTAGTTATGGAGAATGGAAGACCTCAGTTATGGGGGATGGAGGACCTCAGTTATGGGGAATGGATGACCTCAGTTATGGAGGACCTCAGTTTTGGTGGATGGAGGACCTCAGTTATGGGGGATAGAAGACTTTAGTTATGGGGGATGGAGGAACTCAGTTATGGGGAATGGAAAACCTTGGTTATGGGAGACGGAGGACCTGAGTTAAAGGTGACCTCAGTTATGAGGATGGTTGGTCTCATTTATGGGGGGGTGGAAGACCTCAGTTATGAGAATGGAGGAACTCAGTTATGGAGAATGAATGACCTCAGTTATGGGGGATGGAGGACCTCAGTTATGAGGATGGGAGACCTCAGTCATGGGGGTGGATGACTTCAGTTATGGAGAATGGAGGACCTCAGTTAAGGGGAATGGAGGACTTCAGTTTTGGGGGATGGAAGACCTCACTTATGAGGATGGAGGAGGTCAGTTATGACAATGGTGGATCTTGGTTATGGAGAATGGAAGACCTCAGTTATGGGGGGATTTCAGGACCTCAGTTAAGAGGATGGAAGACCTCAGTTATGGGCAATGGAGGAAATCAGTTATGGAGAATGGAGGACCTCAGTTATGGGGAATGCAGGACCAAAGGTATGGGGAATGGAGGACCCCAATTATGAGGGATGGAGTACCTCAGTTATGGGCAAAGGAGGAACTCTGTTATGGGTGATGGATGTGCTCAGTTATGGGGGATGGTGGACCTCAGTTATGGGCAATTGAGGATCTTCATTATGAAGATGGAGAGTCTCAGTTATGGGAAATGGATTACATCAGTTATAGGGGAAGGAGGAATTCAGTTATGGAGGATGGAGGACCTCAGTAATGAGGATGGAGGACTTCAGTTATGAGGATGGAGGGTTTCAGTTATGGAGGACCTCAGTTATGAGTAGGAATGAGCTTTGTGTTCGAGTTGACCGTTGGTTAGAGATAAGTAAGGGGACTCAAATGGGCTTATGCCTTTATCTGGGGTATGATGTCATTGCGTTGGTCATATTGTACATTATAAGCGCTTTATACACCTACTAAATGTGAGTGTTCTCTATTTTATTAAATGTATCTAATTTTTTTACTGGTTTATACTATGTGGAGTTTTTTTCTCCCTTTTTGGCTATATTGTGTGTCTGCACGAGAGGACCCAGCACATCATGCTGTCCATTTCCTAGGATTGCTGTTTTGTGTTGATCCCTGGACATATGGACCATCTTCCACTCTGATCCTGACTACAGGCGTAGATGTTCCATGCATTGGTGTTTTAAACCACAAGCCTTACTGACTCATTGTGCATAAGCCCATTTGAGTCCTCTTACTCCGGTAAGCCTTTTCACAACTGGTGGTGGTTCTACTGCTGTTTTTTCACCTAAATATTGATGTCATGTGGGAAATTCTCTCTTGGTTTAGAAGTCACCTTCTCCCCATTATTGTTTATGGACTTTTTTTCACTTATGATAATATATGGACTCACTGACTATTGGATGTCCTGAGATATTAATGTCACTGTTCTACATAAATATTGTTTGTAATTATTTATATTTCACATATTGACTTTTCTTGTCACTTTTTTCATACATTATTTATGGTCATTTGCATTACAAAGAATGTGTAAAAATACATATTTTTTGTGGTCATTCACATTATACTTCATTGTTTTTACATATTTGAGCGCTGCACATAATTTCTGTATACAATCAGGTCCATAATTATTGGGACATCAACACAATTCTAATCTTTTTGGCTCTATGCACCACCACAATGGATTTGAAATGAAACCAACAAGATGTGCTTTAACTGCAGACTTGCAGCTTTTATTTGAGGGTATTTACATCCAAATCAGGTGAACAGTGTAGGAATTACAACAGTTTGTATATGTGCCTCCCACTTTTTAAGGGACCAAAAGTAATGGGACAGATTAACAACCATCCATCAAACTTCCACTTTTTAATATTTGGTTGCAAATCCTTTGCAGTCAATTACAGCCTGAAGTTTGGAACGTATAGACATCACTAGACGCTGGGTTTCATCCCTGGTGATGCTCTGCCAGGCCTCTACTGCAACTGTTTTCAGTTCCTGCTTGTTCTTGGGGCATTTTCCCTTCAGATTTGTCTTCAGCAAGTGAAATGCATGCTCAATCGGATTCAGGTCAGGTGATTGACTTGGCCATTGCATTCCACTTCTTTCCCTTAAAAAACTCTTTGGTTGCTTTCGCAGTATGCTTCGGGTCATTTTCCATCTGCACTGTGAAGCGCCGTCCAATGAGTTCTGAAGCATTTTTCTGAATATGAGCAGATAATATTGCCCGAAACACTTCAGAATTGATCCAGCTGCTTTGGTCAGCAGTCACATCATCAATAAGAACCAGTTCCATTGGCAGCCATACATGCCCACGCCATGACACTACCACCACCATGCTTCACTGATGAGGTGGTATGCTTTGGATCATGAGCAGTTTCTTTCCTTCTCCATACTCTTCTCTTCCCATCACTCTGGTACAAGTTGATCTTGGTCTCATCTGTCCATAGGATGTTGTTCCAGAACTGTGAAGGCTTTTTTAGATGTTGTTTGGCAAACTCTAATCTGGCCTTCCTGTTTTTGAGGCTCACCAATGGTTTACATCTTGTGGTGAACCCTCTGTATTCACTCTGGTGAAGTCTTCTCTTGATTGTTGACTTTGACACACATACACCTACCTCCTGGAGAGTGTTCCTGGTCTGGCCAACTGTTGTGAAGGGTGTTTTCTTCACCAAGGAAAGAATTCTTCGGTCATCCACCACAGTTGTTTTCCGTTGTTTTCCGGGTCTTTTGGTGTTGCTGAGCTCACCGGTGCTTTCTTTCTTTTTAAGGATGTTCCAAACAGTTGATTTGGCCACACCTAATGTTTTGCTATCTCTCTGATGGGTTTGTTTTGTTTTTTTCAGCCTAATGATGGCTTTCTTCACTGATAGTGACAGCTCTTTGGATCTCATATTGAGAGTTGACAGCAACAGATTCCAAATGCAAATAGCACACTTGAAATGAACTCTGGACCTTTTATCTGCTCCTTGTAAATGGGATAATGAGGGAATAACACACACCTGGCCATGGAACAGCTGAGCAGCCAATTGTCCCATTACTTTTGGTCCCTTAAAAAGTGGGAGGCACATATACAAACTGTTGTAATTCCTACACCGTTCACCTGATTTGGATGTAAATACCCTCAAATTAAAGCTGAAAGACTGCAGTTAAAACACTTCTTGTTCGTTTCATTTCAAATCCATTGTGGTGGTGTATAGAGCCAAAAAGATTAGAATTGTGTCGATGTCCCAATATTTATGGACCTGACTGTATGTATTTTTGGTTTGCACTTGTTTGGTTGTGCTGGCTATTTGATTAAAATTTAGTTGGGGTGTTAGTGTGATTTATACCATTTTTTTTCTATTCATCCCTAGTTATGAGGAGGGAGGACCTCAGTTAGGGGAAATGAGTACAAACATTAACCACTTAAGGACCGGAAGGTTTTACCCACTTAATAACCAGAGTACTTTTTGCAATTTGGCACTGCGCTGCTTTAACTGGTAATTGAGCAGTCATGCAATGCTGTACCCAAACAAAATGTGCGTCCTTTTTCCCCCACAAATAGAGCTTTCTTTTGGTGGTATTTGATTACCTCTGCGTTTTTTATTTTTTGCAACATAAATGAAAAAAATGATATTTTCTACTTTTTGTTATAAACAAAAATCCAATAAACTCAATATTTGTCATGCATCTAGAACAAAATGTATTCGGCCACATGTCTTGGGTAAAAAAAATTCAATAAGCGTATATTTATTGGTTTGCACAAAAGTTATAGCGCCTACAAACTAGGGTACACTTACTGGAATTTAGGCAGCTTTTAGTTTATGACTATCTATCTCATTTCTTGTGGTGCTAAAATGGCAGGGCAGTACAAAACCCCCCAAATGACCCCATTTTGGAAAATAGACACCCCAAGGAAATTGATGAGAGGCTTGTTGAGCCCATTGAATATTACATTTTTTCATCAGTGATTGAATAAAAAAATATAAAAATTACACAAAGTTGTCACTAAATGATATATTACTCAAACATGACATGGGCATATGTGGAATTGCACCCCAAAATACATTCTGCTGCTTCTCCTGAGTATGGGGATACCACATGTGTGAGACTTTTTGGGAATCTAGCCGTGTACAGGACCCTAAAAACCAAGCACCGCCTTCAGGCTTTCTAAGGGCGTAAACTTTTGATTTCACTCCTCACTACCACATTGACCCCATTTTGTAAAGTAGACACCCTAAGATATTTGCTGAGAGGCATGTTGAGTATTTTGCAGCTCTCGCTTTTTTGTCACAAAGTTTTGAAAATTCAAAAAAGAAAAAAAAATGTTCCTTTTCTTTTTTCATTTTCCAAAACAAATGAGAGCTGCAAAATACTCACCATGCCTCTCAGCAAATAGCTTGGGGTGTCTACTTTACAAAATCGGGTCATTTTGGGGGGGGGGGGGGGTGTTGTGCTATCTGGACATTTCAGGGCCATCCAAAACTGTGATAGGTAGTGAGGAGTGAAATCATCATTTTAAAATCCTGAAGGCGGTGATTAGTTTTCGGGGTCTCACACATGTGGTATCCCCGTACTCAGGAGAAGCAGCTAAATGTATTTTGGGGTGCAATTCCACATATAACCATGCCATGTTTGAGCAATATATCATTTAGTGACAACTTTGTGTAAAACAAAAAAGAATATTCAATATTTCCAAAACTTGTGGCAAAATATAAAATATTCCATGGACTCAAAATGCCTCTCAGCAAATAGCTTGAAGTATCTTATTTCCAAAATTGGGTAATTTGGGAGGGGGAGGGGGGGTTTGAACTATCCTGGCATTATGCACAACATTAGAAGCTTATGCCACACATCAGCCACTCTTCTAACCACTTGAACCACAAAGTCCTTTCTGACACTTTTTTACAAGAAAAAATATTTTTTAATTGCTAGAAAATTACTTTGAACCCCAAACATTATATATATATATATATTTTTTTTTTTTTTTTTAAAGCAACGACCCTACAGATTAAAATGGTGGATGTTGCAATTTTTTTTTGTTCACAAAGTATTTTTCAAATGCAATTTTTGGGGAAAAAAACACTTTTTTGAATTTTAATGCACAAAAACATACTATACTGCCCAAATGTTTGGTGAGATATAAAAGATGTTCTTATGCCGAGTATATAGATACCAAACACGACATACTTTAAAATTACAATTTTAGCAGCAGCTACAAACCATATACATTTTAAAGCCTTTACAGGTTAACACTTTAGATTTACAGAGGAGGTGTACTGCTAAAAATTATTAGCCTCGATCTGACGTTCTCGGTGACACCTCACATGCATGGTGCAATTGCTGTTTACATATGACACGAGACCGATGCTTGCGGTCGCCTTTGTGCACAAGCACAGGGGAACAGCGTCGCTTTAATTATTTTGCTTCTTTATATTATTTTTACACTGTCCCCTTTTTTTTTTTATCATTTTTATTGTTATCTCAGGGAATGTAAATATCCCCTATGATAGCAATAGGTAATGACAGGTACGCTTTTTTGAAAAATGTGGGGTCTATTAGAGTCTAGATCTCTCCTCAGACCTTAAAGCATCTGACCACACCAAGATCGGTGTGATAAAATGCTTTCCCAATTTCCCAATGGCGCTGTTGATATCCGGTGAAATCTAAGTCATGAAATGCTCGTAACTTCCAGTTTCTTAGACCATAGAGATGATTGGAGCCGTTCTTGTCTCCGATCAGCTCTATGATCAGCTGGCGGAACGACCGGCTGCATTCTCAGGTCACGATGGGACAGGAGAGCCAGAGGAAACCATGGAAAACAGCCTGGGGGGGGGGACGTTCCCTCCCACTGCTTGTAAAAGCAGTCTAGTGGCTAATTAGGATTGCTTTTACATGAAAGCCGACCGCTGCCTGAAAAGAATGATACCAAGATGATACCTAAACCTGCAGGCATCATTCTGGTATAACCACTCAAAGTCCACCAACATACCAGTACATCGCTGGTCCTTGTTGGACATATATTGTAATATTCTTTTTTTTTCATGCAACCTGAGGGTTAAATGAAAAAAGAGAACTAACAGATTCCTCCATTCACATCGATCGATCAGTGGTATTCCCATCATTAGAATACCACCCTGCATCCACCCACTGATGGGCATTCATGCACCGTTCTTTTTTTTTCGTTTAGCCCATGGGCTGAACGAAAAAAAAAGAACCTAACACCGATGTAGATGAAGAAATCTCTGCCAAGAAAAGTAAATGAAGATATATGCTGAAGCATAGGGGCGATCCGCCCTTAATGTCCACCCCTTCCCTTATGCTTCGACATATATGCTCTTTTTTTAACTGTGGTGGTGAAATCACCTCCTACAGAGCTGGAGTCACGGATTTATAAATCGTGAGAGCAAACCCTGTTGCTGTCAAAATAAATAAATCATTGCTGCAGCTGAATGGCGTACCTGCAAAGCAAACTATGGTTAACAATAAAACACAGTAACAGTACAGTATAACAGTGGAATGACATACCTGTAAAGCAAACACAATAAAACAGTAACTTTACAGTTAAGCATAAAATACAGTAAAACAGAGCAGAACAATAGAGCCTGCATAATAATGCCTCTCATGCAGCTGGCTCACTGCATATGCATTGGGAAGTTGGGCCACAGCATTGTCTGGAAACAAAGGGGCTGTGATGATCTCTTCCTGGAATTTTAGAAAGGATCCAGGTCATCCAGGTGCTTTGTATAGTACATGAGCGTTGAACAGAGGCAATTGGAATATGTATACAGACACTTTTTTGTACCAGCGTCTGGCCTTACGGGCAACTAAGTACGGCACCATCATCTGGTCGTTGAAGTCCATTTTAAGGGTATATTAATGGACACAGAGGGGCTTCTCAACACCAGTCGCTGTGATAATTTGGACTTCCTTGTCTGCGTGAATGGAAGACAGAATGAAAATGTTCCGTTTGTCCTTCCATCTCACAGTAAGCAATTCATTGGGCCCCAAGCAGGCTCTCTCCCCTGTCTAAGTCGGGTATATACAAGCCGTTGGGGGAAGCCCCGGAGATTAGATTGCACGGTGCCACTTGCACTAATTCCTAATTGAAAGAGGTGCCTAAAACGTGGCACGCTTGTATAAAAGTTGTCCACGTTGTAGTGAGGTGCCTGTGAAACAACGTAAAATGACAGGAAAAGTACTTGATGGGGATATATGTTCCTCCACAGATTCTTAAATTTACAATCTAAAGTAATACCAGCAAAGACTTCAGGGTAAAGAAGGAAAGTTCTTTACCCTGTGTTGGTAAAGTCTGTTCTGGGGCTGGTTTTATTGGGAGTCTGATAGAGCTCTGGGTGGGACAAACTCCCAAGTCCGTGGACCGCAGTTTAATGTTTTCCTTTCAGGTCTTGATTAAGGCAGCTGGTCCTAGCTCTCAGTGGGAGAGTGTGTGTCTCTATGTGAGGAGGCATCTAAGAGCATGGCTGCTCAACCAAGACTTTGGATACAAGTATTTGCGTTTGTAAGGACACTTACTACAAAACCAAGGACTGGTCAGACTACGGACACAGTAGGGCTCGGTAGAGAAGAAGTTTATTTTTGTTTGATTGATGGCAAGATGCCCTTTTTTCTTCTGTTTGGAAATATCCTGTGCATTAAACATGGTGTTTTCCTAAAGAGACTGTGAGTTTGTCCCTGCATCGAGTCTGATCACCTACAAATTGGTGGCTTGAAGCGGGTACAAGACCCAGAGACTGTACCTCTTGCAGCGGCATTTTTGAAAAAATAAATAAGAGCCAGCGCTCCTAAAGGGACAGTACGCTAAGAAAATATTTGTTTTTCTTTTTTTTTTTTTATTAATTCACTGGTACCAGTAAACTGATAAGAGAATGGAGGAACTAATGAAACAGCTGGTACAAGCACGCACAGTCCAACAAGAAACTAACCACTTGGTGATAACTGCTACTCAAGTGGCCATGCAGGAGCAGAAGGAGTTCAATAAGCTCATACAGACTCAGGTGCAGTCCCTGACTGACAAAGTCCTACATGTGGACAATGTTACAGATTTACACAAGCGAGTGCAGGCTGCATTACAGAAAATGACGGCTGAGGATGATGTGGAGGCTTTCCTCACAGTTTTTGAGAGGGTGGCAGAGTGTGAAGAGCTACCCCTGGAAAAATGGGCTGAGGTCCTTGCCCCCTTTTTGACCAGGGACCCACAGAAGGCCTATTTTGATCTAAATGCTGCTGAGGCCCGGCAATATGAAACTCTGAAAACTGAGATTCTGGCCCGCCTTGGCATAACAATGGCTGTGAGAGCTCAGCGCGTCCATGCTTGGCAATTTAAGGTCGACCAACCTGCAAGGTCCCAGACCTCATTCACCTCACACGGATGTGGTTACAGCCAGAGGTCGTCACCCCAGCCCAAATCTTGGAGAGAGATGTAGTAGACCACTTTGTGAAAGCCCTTCCAACCCCTATACAGCGGTTTGCTGGTAGAGCTGATCCTAAAGATGCCAATGAATTGGTGGCCCTCATGGAGCGGTACTTGTGTACTGAGGATTTTCTTCGGGGTGTAGTACCCACAGAATCCTTCTCCAAGAGACAGAAGCCCACCAACCCGGGAAAAGGCGATCCCGCCCTAAAGTGGGGGAAAAAGGAAGTAAATGCGATAGAGGTTCCTGAGGCGCAAGGAGTGAAGAGGCTCAATTACCAAAGGGAAACCCGCCAGGACCGGGGTCCTATAGTGTGCTGGCGTTGCCAAGAACCTGGCCGCCAGTTGTCCGCTAAACCAGGAATCTATGGATTACAGTATGACCCAGAAAAGCTCTTTTGTTGCTACACCAGGGGACACCCCACAACAGCCAGGCGGCACTGAGAAACAAATTTGTGTCATTGTGTAGTGGAACATATTGCTCAAATGCAAGACCGGATTGGAAAAGTCATGCCCATTGTTAAGTCCCACTTGCAACAGGCTTAGCAGGCTCAGGCTAGAGTCTATAACCATTCCGCCAGGATCCGAACCTTTAACCCCGGTGACGGAGTTCTTGTGCTGGTACCTACGGTGGAGAGCAAATTTCTGGTGAAATGGCAAGGCCATACGAGGTTGTATAACAGGTGGGGGAAGTTAACTATAGAATACATCAGCCTGGCAAAAGGAAACCCTACCAAATCTACCATGTCAATCTATTGAAGCCCTGGAAAGACAGAGAATCCCTTATGGTCCAAGCACCCTTGGCGATGACTACCACAGGTCCTTCAACCATGCCTGGGGTGGAGATCGCTGAGGCTTTGTCCATAAGCCAAAAACAAGAAACCAAGGAATTTCTGCTAAGAAATAGGGAGTTCTTCTCTGATCTTCCAGGGGTAATAAAGCATGATATTGTGACCGAGCCAGGGGTGAAAGTTAACTTAAAACCTTATCACATCCCAGAAGCTCAACGCCAAGTAATCTCAGAGGAAATAAGGAAAATGTTGGATCTTGAGGTAATGGAAGAATCCCATAGTGAGTGGTGTAGTCCAATCGTCCTTATTCCCAATTCGGATGGAAGCATCTGATTTTGTAATTATTTCCAAAAGTTAAATGAGGTGTCAAAATTTGATGCTTTTCCAATGCCCAGGGTAGGTGAATTAATTGAGTGTCTAGGACATGCTCAATATATCACCACCCTGGACCTTACGAAGGGGTATTGGCAAATACCACTTACAGAACGTGCAAAAGAGAAGACAGCCTTTTCCACTCCTGAGGGCCACTGACAGCACAAGAGGATGCCATTCAGCCTACATGGGGCCCCAGCCACTTTTCAGAGGATGATGGTTCGCATCCTTAAACCCCACCAAGCCTATGCATCTGCATATTTAGATTACATGGTAATTTTTGGTGAAAACTGGGAGAGCAACTTACCTAAAGTGCAGGCTGTTATTAACGCCCTCCATTGTGAGGGTCTGACAGCAAATCCTAAGAAGTATGCTGTGGGATTAGAGGAGGCCCGGTATCTAGGGTACATTATTGGCAGGGGGATAGTAAAACCCCAAGTCACAAAGATCCAAGCAATCCAAAGTTGGCCAAGACCCCTGAATAAAAAACAAGTCGGGGCTTTTTTGGGGTTAGTAGGCTATTACAGAAGGTTTGTGACCAATTTTGCTACATTGGCCGCTCCCCATACGGATCTTACCAAGGGGGGGAAGTCCTCAGAGGTAACTTGGTCCCCAGAAGCTGAGAAAGCTTTCCAGAACCTAAAGACTGTCCTGTGTAATAGCCCTGTCTTAATCACCCCGGATTTCACACAGAAATTTGTAGTGCAAACGAATGCTTCAGAAGTGGGGTTAGGTGCAGTGTTATTCCAAGTGCTGAATGGGGAGGAACAAACCATAGCGTTCTTAAGCAGAAAATTGACCCCTGCTGAAAAAAGGTACGCCATTGTAGAACGGGAATGTCTAGCCATCAAATGGGCTCTGGAAAGTTTAAAATATTATCTGTTAGGGCGACAGTTTAGGCTCCTAAGTGACCATTCCCCACTTAAATGGATGGGCCAAAATAAGGAGAAAAATGTTACCAGATGGTTCTTGGCTCTACAGAATTTTAAATTTTTAGTAGAACATAAACCAGATAGCCAACAAGCTAACGCTGATGCTCTCTCCAGAGTTTACAGTCTGTTTGCCCAAGGTGCTCAACCCCCCGAGTTTGAGCAGAAGTGGGAGATATGTAGCGGGGTGCCTGTGAAACAAGGTAAAATGACAAGAAAAGTAATTGATGGGATATATGTTCCTCCACGGATTCTTAGATTTACAATCTAAGATAATACCAGCAAAGACTTCAGGGTAAAGAAGGATAGTTCTTTACCCTGTGTTGGTAAAGTCTGTTCCGGGGGCTGGTTTTATTAGGAGTCTGGTAGAGCTCTGGGTGGGACAGACTCCCAAGTCCGTGGACCACAGTTTAATGTTTTCCTTTCAGGTCTTGATTAAGGCAGCTGGTCCTAGCTCTCAGTGGGAGAGTGTGTGTCTCTATGTGAGGAGGCATCTAGGAGCATGGCTGCTCAACCCTGACTTTGGATACAAGTATTTGCGTTTGTAAGGACACTTACTACAAAACCAAGGACTGATCAGACTACGGACACAGTAAGGCTCGGTAGAGCAGAAGTTTATTTTTGTTTGATTGATGGCAATATGCCCTTTTTTCTTCTGTTTGGAAATATCCTGTGCATTAAACATGGTGTTTTCCTAAAGAGACTGTGAGTTTGTCCCTGCATTGAGTCTGACCCCCTACAATGTATAAATGGTACCCCTTTCACAATAAGGGTGACACCAAGTCCCAACCAATCTTGCCGCTGCTCCCCATGTAGCCAGGGCAGTCAAGGGGGTCCATGCTTCTATCTTTTCTCTTGTAAACCAGGAAACTATATGTATAGCCCGTGGCCATGTCACAGAGCTTATACATCTTGGCCCCATATCTGAAATGCTTGCCGGGGAGAAACTGTTTGAACACAAGGCGGCCAGAAATGTAATCAGGTACTCAAGGAAACACGGCTGCAAATTGTTGCTTGAAGTGGTTTACAAGGGGCCGGATTTTATGGAGTTGATCATATTCAGGGTCACCCCGAGGACGACAGAGTTAATTGTCATTGAAATGCATGAACTGCAAGATTTGCTCGTATCGAGTCCTGGTCATGGAAGCAGAGAATACGGGCATATGGTGAATTGGGTCAGTGGACCAATATGACCGCAACTCACTCTTTTTAGTAATGCCCATGAGGAGGGATAGGCCCACAGATGTTTTAAATGTGGGAACCGTTATAGGTTTCCAGCCAAATTCTCTGGCAAGGGTCAAATGGGGATTTGCAGCGATAAATTGGCCAGCATATAAATTGCTTTGGTCCACAATAGATCTGTACAGATCTTCCGTGAAAAACAGCGAATAAAAGTAAAATGTGCTGTTTCCACCTGAATTCTGGGTTGGCCAGTGAATGAAGGAAGTACGGGCTTTGCAGAAGGGGTGGGCTGCCAATCAGGTTCTGCAAACATATCAGGAGGAGAACTATGGGCTCTATGGGCCTGTGTTCAAGCTCTTGGTGGCTGCGGGACACTACCTGTGCTAGCCACCGCACCAGCTTGAACTGCACTGATGGGAATCGCCACATCACCAAGTGTTACTACAGTGCTGATTTGTCGAAGATGTTCTAGGCCGCTGGTGCTTGCCAGTTCACCAGAAGGTTGAGTCAAACTAGTACTGGCTCTCTGCTCCATATGAGAACCCTGTGGTTGTTGCACCTCGGCAACAGGAGACCGGGGATGCCTGACCTTAGCAGGGGCCACTACTCTATGGTCAGAGCTCTCTGTCAGGGGTGCCGCTGCTCTACGAGTTCGTATACTGAGCCTGAATCAGATTGTGATTCTGAGGCTTCCCCTTCGCTATCATCTATCATGCTCAGCATCATGTAGACCTCTTCACTAGTGTACCTTTCGTTTGACAGTTTGGTCACTAAATTTATAGGCACAGCTAGTGTGTCTCTCAGGTAAAAAAGCATCTAGTTGTCAGAGACTGCTTGAATTGCTACCAAAATAATTAACTGTTAGCGTTTGCAGGGATCAGGTGTGACTCTGCTAATGCTGCAGTTTTATGTGCTGTGTTTTGTAAAGTGACAGTGATCTATTGATACTGCACTTGGGTGGGCTGGGCTGGGCGGAGGGGCTAAATGCAGGTTCTGGAAGGTGTCAGGGCTGATCCTGCTAACATTTAGTTTTTGGGGACGCTATTACAGTTCTGATCAGATCAAAGATTTTGATCCGTTCAGACACTATACTAGTAATGGAGCTACAATTGCTTCCCTGAAAATAAGCCCGTTCTTATATTAATTTTGGCAACAAAAGACAAAATAGGGCTTATTTTCGAGGTCTTACCATGTAATGTGCTGTCTTCTCCCCCCTTCTCTCTCCCTGCCCGTCAGGAATTCCCAGTGTGAACCGAGTTAAAATACCTGTGAAATCCTATATTACACTCTATTACAGTAGTATATAATGTACAATGTGTGTGTTTCTGTAATATAATTGTGCCAAATACCTTTGTTATAGAGCCGCTCTGCGCTTCTGTGACCCGTCGGCGCTCTCTTCCCCGCTCCAAGCACTGAGAGATACTCCGCTGACAGCTGGGAGAGGAGGAGGAGAGCAGCGGGTGGTCAGCTGAGCGACGCTGTACCGAAGGTATTTGGCACAATTATAATACAGAAACACACACATTATACATTTTATACTACTGCAATAGAGTGGATTATAGGATTTTACAAGCATTTTAAACTATTTTTGGGGTAGAGCTTATATTGCAGCCTTCCTGGAAAATAATGCTAGGTCTTATTTTCGGGGGAAACACTGTATATAGTGTGTGTGTGTGTGTGTGCATGTTAGTGTTACTGGCACTAGTCTGACGCTGCCTGGGATTGATGCTGACTCTAACTGACGCTAAAACTGATGTCACCCATGACGCTAATATGGTGATAAGAGAAATATCTGTACACTATACTAGTGACACTGGTGACAAGAGGTGAGAGAGTTAATTGGGGGGGATCAAGGGGTTAAAACCTTTATTATGGAATATATGGGGGTACCCTAAACCTACCTGGGCCTATCACTAACTGCCCTAATGCTATTTAGTGCCACATGTGACACCAATACAGTGATCAGTGAAAAATCTGAAAACTGTACTTGGTGACACAGTAACAGGGAGTGAAAGGGTAAACTGGGGGGGTGATCAGGGGGTGATCAAAAGGGTTAAATGTATGCCTACGTGTCCTGGTGTCAGTGTAGTGTTGGTGTACTCACAGTAGATGTCTTCTTCTCTCGAGCTGGAATCGAAAAGGTCTCCACGAGGGGAGATGACATCACTTCCTCTGCCTGTGTTTACATTACACAGGCAGAGGACAGTCTGCCGTTCACCAGAACCGATCAGCAGGTCCAGGCCAGAAATCATTGGCCTGGGCCTGTAAACTTCTCTAAAGAATCCGATCACAGCCGGGGGGGCGCGTGTGCGCCACCTACCCGCAGGCACGAGCACTGTACAGGTATGGCGATTCACCAAATGGTTAAACACAATTTTCCTGGAGAAGACACGCTTAAGAGAAGATATGATTGCAATATACAAATCTTTGAATGATGACTGTAGTATTGGGAAGAAACTGTTTAATATAAGGTTTCTGGGGAAGATATGTAACCACACAATGAAGTTGGACAGGATGTGGCTCAGTCTTTAAGGATATATTCACCTTTGGTAACATGTTACATGTTACACCTGCATCTAGGGTGTAACATGTTACTGTTAGGCTCGGTTCACACTAGGACGACTTGTCAGGCGACCTAGGTCGCCTGACAAGTAGCGTCCCGACCAGTACAATGGAACCGTTCTAATCGGAGCGACGCAAGTCGCTCAGACTTAGAAAAAGGTTCCTGTACGACTTTGGGGGCGACTTGGGGCGACTTGCATAGACTTCTATACAGAAGTCGTTTTGCAAGTCGCCCGGGCAGTCGTGTGCAGGTCGCCTCGGTGAGGTGACCTGCAAGTCGTGCCGCTTCTGGTGTGAACCGAGGCTTAGGAGCAGTTGCTTCAGAGCTTAGTAAATGAGGCAAAGCTTTGTTGACTTCCATCGTCCAATTATGTGCAGTCAAAAATGCTGTTTTTTTTTTTTCCATTTTCCTTGCACGTGATTGGGTATTCTTTGCAAAGTAAATCTTTACCTCATTTACAAAGCTATGGAGCAATTGCCCTTTGTGGCAGAGCAAGGCTCTGTCCCTATAAAAATGGGGTTAAAGTGGACACAGGGTCTGCATATCGGCTGAGTGCAGAGCTACAGAGCGTAAATTTGAAACAGAGAAAACTGCTCTGGCAGTTTTCTCCAGGTTTTGCTAGTTCCCTATGGGGCTCTGTAGTTTGGAGATCCTTCAGAGTCTTGGGTGGGACGGGATCTCCAACCGTGTGTCCGGGTCTTGTGGACAGCCAGCAGGGTGTGTGCCCAGGTGCACACAGCCCATATAACGAGGGGCTGGTGAGAGCAGAATGAGAGAGGAGGAAGGTGGAGCTGGAGTAGTGGCTGCTAGTAATTGTCTCTGTGTGAGAATAGATGCTGTGTGCATTGAAGGGCTTTAAAACTGTGGGTGTCCAAGGAGCCAGAAGCTGTGTGTGTTGAAGGGCTTCAAAGCTGTGTGCGTCCAAGGAGCCAGAAGCTGTTTGCATTGAAGGGCTTCAAAGCTGTGTGCGTCCATGGAGCCAGAAGCTATGTGCGTTGAAGGGCTTCAAAGCTGTGTGCGTCCATGGAGCCAGAAGCTATGTGCGTTGAAGGACTTCAAAGCTGTGTGCGTCCATGGAGCCAGAAGCTATGTGCATTGAAGGGCTTCAAAGCTGTGTGTGGCCATGGAGCCAGAAGCTGTGTGCGTTGAAGGGCTTCAAAGCTGTGTGCGTCCAAGGAGCCAGAAGCTATGTGCGTTGAAGCTCTTAAACCTGTGTGCGTCCAAGGAGCCAGAAGCTATGTGCGTTGAAGGGCTTCAAAGCTATGTGCATCCAAGGAGCCCAAATCTGTGTGCGTTGAAGCTCTTAAAGCTGTGTGCAGCCAATGAGCCTAAGACTGTGTGCATCCAAGCAGCTTGTTTGAGGGGCCTGTACCTATAGCAGCAGTACTGTTGAAGAGTAGCCAGGTGGGCTAGCATTTTAATTTGGATTTTGTGTATTTAATTGAAGTTTGGACCCCTGCATGGGATTCCTGGATGGACTTTTGTTTTGTTTTTCCCTTTAATAAACGTGGGCTACCAGGCTCTTAACTATAAATGCCTCTCTGATGTGGACTCACTGCACCAAAACGCATCTATCCACTTGAGCTGAACAATCCCCAATGTCACACCTTGCAGAGTGCAACTGCCCTTGCAACATGCACAGTCTATTTGCCTTTAGGAAATCGACCCACAATTTACAGCAATATGGAAATACATAGTGACCTGTGTGCACAAACACATGCATACACGCACGCACATAGAACTGGTCTTTTTCCAGCCTTTCAGCTAGGTAAAGAGATAAGAGAAGGAGGAGGTAAGGAGAGGATGCATGTGGACATCCAATACACATGTGTCCATTTTCAGGCTAAGAATGGAATCGGGGAGAGAGTAAAAGGATGAATTGGAAGAAAAGGAAAAGGGAAACAAAAGAAATGGAAAGAATGTGGGTGATGCTTGCTCACAGGAGATACTTACTTTTCATGCATCTCATCTCTTCTTTTCTGATGTTAACAAACCTGGTTCTCCCTTCCCAACCTTTATAATCTATAGCTGAGAGTTTCGTTCTGAAAGAAACAAGGGCTGATGAGTACATGGTTGGAGGTGATATGTACTAATATCTCCATATTCTGCGGGTGAGTAGGCACTTACTCAGTCTCTGCATCCACAAAACCAACTTTTCTTCTCAGAATGTCTGATGAGTGGAGAGAGCTGGGGGCAGTTGCCAAGCCCTCTGGAGAGATGTTGTCAGCTGAGATTGTTCCAACCTTAACAGTCTGTTCATTCTGCCCTCTCGAAGGCTGAGAATCTAACCTAGAGGAGAAATATCAGAGCCATGTGATCTATGATACCACTTGAAGACCAGCCATTTTCAGACACTTTTTGTTTGAAATATTTTTTTTTTTTTGCTAGAAAATTACTTAGAACCCCCAAACATTAAATATATATTTTTTTAAAGCAGAGGCCTCGAAGAATAAATTGGTGGGTTTTGCAATTTTGTATGTTACAGTATTTACACAGTGGTTTTTCAAACACAATTTTTGTGAAAAAATACACTTTTTTTTTTTTTTTTTTTTTTTACATTTTAATGCAAAAAAAAAAAAACAACCCATAACCCATTTTCTTGTAAAATATAAAAGATGATGTCATACCGAGTAAATAGATACCAAACATGTCACGCTTTAGAATTGGGCAACAGTGACAAACATAAATTTTACTATCTATAGGTGACACTTTAAAAGCCTTTATAGGTCACTAGTTTAGATGTACAGAGGAGGTCCGAGCTAGAATTACTGCCAATGATCTGATATTCTGATGTCCCATGTGACAGTAAAAGGTGGTGACAGGTCCTCTTTATGGAGAGATCTGGGGTCTATAATGAATGTAAACATCCCATGTGACAGTAATAGGCGGTGACAGGTCCTCTTTATGGAGAGATCTGGGGTCTATAATGAATGTAAACATCCCATGTGACAGTAATAGGAGGTGACAGGTCCTCTTTATGGAGAGATCTGGGGTCTATAATGAATGTAAACATCCCATGTGACAGTAATAGGCGGTGACAGGTCCTCTTTATGGAGAGATCTGGGGTCTATAATGAATGTAAACATCCCATGTGACAGTAATAGGAGGTGACAGGTCCTCTTTATGGAGAGATCTGGGGTCTATAATGAATGTAAACATCCCATGTGACAGTAATAGGTGGTGACGGGTCCTCTTTATGGAGGGATCGGGGGTCTATAAGACACCAAATCCCTCCTTTGCACTTGAAAGCAATCAAAACACCAAGATCAGCATTTTTGAATACTTTTGATTTTTAAAAAATGGCGCTGTTGACATCCCAGTAAAACGGAAGTGCTGTCATGTCATCGCTTCCGGGTTACCATAGTGGGGACCCAATCAAAGCTGATTCCAGCTTTGTATTAGTGTTGGGCAAACGGCTTGGACTGAGCATAGGTTTGGCCCGAACATTGTCTGTTCGATGGCTCAGCAAACATCCAAATTTGCGTGCGCTCAGCGGGATGTGCGCCCGCCGAGCCCCACCACACACTGCATGCTGCATAGTGCATAGCTGGTTGTTAAGGAGCGGGCCGGTGTTGTGTAAATTTTAATTAAAATGTATTCAATACGTATTGTCACAGTGTCTCCCAGTGTTAGTTATGCTCTGGCCCTCTCTAAAGAGCGAACCGGGGCAGACTGATGCCGGTGGAGGCCCATTTGGTAGTGAAAAGCTTCCTGTAGATGTGGAGAAGTGTTGGCAGAGTGAGGATATGTCCGCCAGCGAAGGGCCCCTGTGTTATGCATAGACGTTCGTCTGGGGGGAATGTGTTCACTCTGCAAGGACATTATCGGTTTGATACCTATCTGCCTTTTATGGATGCATTATACAAAAGAGCTGAAAAGTGCGCTTATTAGCGCAGGAGACACTGATTACACATAGCGTATAGTGGAATATCCACGTCAGCCACCCCGCTGACAGCTGAATGAAAAATAAAACATTTCCGGCCCCTGACACAGAGCACCCCCTGGCAAAGCCCCCTATCCCAAAGTAATCCCTTCATGTTGAGGGCATGTGGCCTGATATGGTTCAGGAGTGGGGGGGTGCCTGCTCGCTCCCCCCCTTTCCTGACCCGCCAGGCTGCATGCTCAAATAAGGGTCTGGTATGTATTTTGGGGGGACACCACACCATTTTTTTTTTTTAAATTGGTGCGGGGTTCCCCTTGAAATCCATACCAGACCTGAAGGGCCTGGTATGGATTGGGGGGACCCCCACGCCATTTTTTAAAACATTTTTATATTGCCGGCAATTACTTGCAGCCAGAAAAAAAACTATTTAAATGTCATTTTTTTTTCATTAGAAAGGCCAATTTTGCTGCAGCAGGTTCTATACATGGTACAGATGCACCACTTTACAGGCAGACTAAGGGGATCCCCCAGACTCTTCATTTAATCGCTTCTGGACCAGCGATTAAGGTGAATCGTCGTAGGTGTACATCGGCCCATGCACCCGCTCTTGTGGACGCGGAGACGTGCACGCTCCCATTGGCCATCGGGGGGAGCCAATCAGCGGGTGGGGCGATCTCGATGTACGCCGGCGACCCGCGATCCTTACCCGCAGTGACAGAACGGGTATCTGCCTGTGTAAACAAGGTAGATCTTCGTTCTGACAGGGGAGATCACACAGATCCTGTCTTTCTGCTATGGAGGAAGACAGTCCCGCTAATCACCGCCATTTACTAGTAAAAAAAAAAATAATAAAAATGCCATAAATTTGTTCCCTATTTTGTAGATGCTATACCTTTTGTGCAAACCAATCAGTATACGCTTATTGCAATTTTTTTTTAAATAAGTAGAAGAATACATATCGGCCTAAACTGATGAAGACATTTTTTTTTTTTGGGATATTTATTATAACAGAAAGTAAAAAATGTTGTTTTGTTTTTCTAAATTGTCGCTCTTTTTTTTTTTTTTTGTAGTGCAAACAATAAAAAAAAAAAATTGCAGAGGTGATCAAATACTACCAAAAGAAAGCTCTATTTGTGGGACAAAAGGGACATCAATTTTGTTTGGGTACAGTGTCACGCGACCGCGCAATTGTCCATTAAAATAACGCAGTGCCGTATCGCAAAAAATTGCCCGGTCATTAAGGGGTCAAATCCTTCCGGTCCTTAAGTGGTTAAAGGAATTTTTCATTTTCATTGTTTTCACTTTAAGCTTCATTAAAATCACTGCTTCTGTAAAAATGATCCTTAAAAAAAAGAAAAATTGCATTGATACATACATACAGTACCCGGGCCCCCATACCCTTTTATGGCCAAAAACTTGCATATAAGCCTTCAAAATAGGCGCTTTTGATTTTTCAGGTTCGGGTCCCATAAACCTTAATAGGGTTTGCTGCTCAGGTCCGAATTTTTCAATGTTCTGGTGCGAACTAAATCTGGGGGGTGTTCAGCCCAACTCTACTTTGTATGGGACTCTGACTAGCCGGTGGATGTACCTGCAAGTAGCACGGGTCTCAGGGTGGGACGGGAGGGCCTGTGAGAGCCGTGGAAAGTGACAGGAGCGGTGGGGCTCCCCTCCTGCTGCTTGCAATAGCAATCGAGTGGCTAGTAAGCCACTCCAGTTGCTATTACAAGAGAGTCAACCGTCGGCTCTAAAAAAAACCGGTACCAGGGTGATGCCTGCAACTGCATTAAACATGTGGGCCGTCAATAAATTTGTTTTGTTTCGTTCCATTTCGTTAATTTCGTAATTTTCGTTAAAAAAGCAAAAAATACCTTTCTCAATATGGCAGTCGTCGACTCATTATGCTCATTATGCTCATTATGTGCTGTACTGACTTCCTCCTGGGGCTGTACCCCTGCAGTGCTCATTATGAGGGGCTCCCACCATTCCTGTGCTGTGCTCATTATGAGGGGCTCCCACCATCCCTGTGCTGTGCTCATTATGAGGGGCTCCCACCATCCCTGTGCTGTGCTCATTATGAGGGGCTCCCACCATCCCTGTGCTGTGCTCATTATGAGGGGCTCCCACCATCCCTGTTCTGTGCTGTCTTCCTGGATTTGTACCCCTGCTGTGCTCATTATGAGGGGCTCCCACCATCTCTGTGCTGTCTTCCTGGGTTTGTACCCCTGCTGTGCTCATTATAAGGGGGTCCCACCATCTCTGTGCTGTCTTCCTGGGTTTGTACCCCTGCTGCTCTCATTATGAGGGGCTCCCAACATCCCAATGCTGTGCTGACTTCCTGGGTTTTTAACTTCATCATAACGAATAATCGTAATTATTATGACAATAATAAAACTATATTAACGAACATTCTTATTTTGTCTGATTCTGAATCTCCCATCGACTACCAGTACCAGTCTCCCACTCCCATATTAAGAAAGGTCATTTTCCCAACCCTCACTCAGCAGCAGAAGAAAACCTCTGATTGGTCAACAAAACACCCAGTCACGTTTCCGTTGTAACGGAATTTGGATCCGAAATTCATCAACGAAATTTTCGTATACAATTCGGAAGCATAGAAATTCGTATTTTGGATGCTTCCGAATGTACGAATTTTCGGAAATTCGTACGAAACGAACCGCACATGTCTAAACTGCATCTCACCCCGATATAAGCACCTGAAGTCACATGACATACCAGGTATGTGATTTGGTAGCAAGGGGTTAAATGAACCTTTTGTCTCATTCAGATTCCATATTTTGTCACCTTGTAACACTTTGGAATCCTTTAGAAGGAGCTACAATATGTGGCCAGAAAAAAAAATTGGGTTTAGCCTGCTGCCCCATGGTACTCTCTCTAAAATGATGTATACCATATGTTGAATGAATGATACATATATGTAAGGGATGTCAAAATCGGGTACCCCAAATAAAAAAGGATTATAGTTTTGCTAATGAAAAAAGTAAAACTCATGTCATTTCTATTAAATCACCAGTAGATGGCAGCATAGAGTGAAAAGCCTGAATGACATAAAGCACATTCTAATGGAACCATTGCTAATAAGCAGGGGAACCAAAAGACTGACCTTTGTTTCTGGTGGGAATACAATAGCAGTTGCCACCCAGTCTATCAGTCTGAAGGTCATGTGTTTGTGTCATTGCAGGTAAGAGGGAGCATATTTAAGGCTATAAACAGGGTGAGAGTGGTTTAAGTTATATCTCTGTGATCAGTAAAGGATGCTGTCTGATTAACATATCAACACATGTGCAATTGTTTATTTTTTCCTATAAGGACATTATTCCTGTACATGTGAATGTTATTATTATAGATATAGATGTGTATTATTTTGTATGAACACAATAGCGGTTGCTACCCAGTCCATCAGTCTGAAGGTCACGTGTTTGTGTCATTGCAGAAACTTTTTAATAAAAACACTTCTGGTTTCACCCGACCCGCTCCCTTCGCACATTGGAATTATTGACCATACTTTCAGCATATGTGCAACATATACAGTGCCTTGAAAAAGTATTCATACCCCTTGAAATTTTCCATATTTTGTCATGTTACAACCAAAAACATAAATGTATTTTATTGGGATTTTATGTGATAGACCAACACAAAGTGTCACATAATTGTGAAGTGGAAGGGAAATGATAAATGATACAAATAAATATGTGAAAAGTGTGTGTGTGTGTGTGTGTGGGGGGGTGTTATTTGTATTCAGCCCCCTTTACTCCAATACCCCTAACTAAAATCTAGTGGAACCAATTGCCTTCAGAAGTCACCTACTTAGTAAATAGAGTCCACCTGCGTGTAATTTAATCTCAGTATAAATACAGCTGTTCTGTGAAGCCCTCAGATGTTTGTTAGAGAAGATTAGTGAACGAACAGCATTATGAAGGCCAAGGAACACACCAGACAGGTCAGGGATAAAGTTTTGGAAAAGTATAAAGCAGGGTTAGGTTATAAAAAAATTATCCCAAGCTTTGAACATCTCACGGAGCTCTGTTCAATCCATCATCCGAAAATGGAAGGAGTATGGCACAACTGCAAACCTACCAAGACATGGCCGTCCACCTAAACTGACCGGCCGGGCAAGGAGAGCATTCATTAGGGATGATCGGAACACCCCCCCGGTTCGGTTCGCACCAGAACCTGCGAACGGACCGAAAATTCGCACACGAAAGTTAGAACCCCATTGAAGTCTATGGGACTTGAACGTTCGAAATCAAAAGTGCTCATTTTAAAGGCTAGTTTGCATGGTATTGTCCTAAAAAGGGTTTGGGGACCTGGGTCCTGACCCAGGGGACATGTATCAATGCAAAAAAAACTTTTAAAAACGGCCGTTTTTTCGGGAGCAGTGATTTTAATGATGCTTAAAGTAAAAAAAAAAAAGTGAAATATTCCTTTAAATATCGTACCTGAGGGGTGTCTATAGTATGCCTGTAAAGTGACGCGTGTTTCCCGTGTTTAGAACAGTCCCTGCACCAAATGTCATTTTTAAAGGAAAAAATCTCATTTAAAACTGCTTGCGGGTTTAATGTAATGTCGGGTCCTGGCAATATGGATGAAAATCAGTGAGACAAACGGCATGGGTACCCCCCAGTCCATTACCAGGCCCTTTGGGTCTTGTATGGATATTAAGGGGAACCCCGCACCCAAATTAAAATAAGGAAAGGTGTGGGGCCCCCAGGCCCTATATATTCTGAACAGCAGTATACAGGCGGTGCAAACAAGACAGGGACTGTAGGTTTGTTGTTAAGTAGAATCTGTTTGTAATTTTGAACGGGTACATTTTTAACGTGTTTAGCTCCAGCCAAAAAATCTTTTTTAAGCTTTTTGGAAAACATAGGGAAGGGTTATCACCCCTGTGACATTTGTTTTGCTGTCTTTCCTCCTCTTCAGAAGATTTCACCTCACTTTTTGTCCCAATGACAAATGTTTTTTGAAAATTTGGGTTTTTTTGTGGAACAAGGATTGGAAAGCATCAGTGGAAAGGAGAAATTGTTTTCCCATATTAACTCTTACAGGAGAGAATTTCCCTTCCTAGGGGTAGATTTCATCTCACTTCCTGTTGTCTCCTTCCGTTTGCAAGTAGGAGTCGTTTGAAAGTAGGGGCCTGCCCTATATACTCAGCAGAAATTTGGGCCTTAGGTGTTGTTGTGGCCACAACACTGTAAGCCCTCACAGGGCCCTGCTGTGAAATATTAGATCAAGAATTGTATTACATGCCCCTGTTGAACAGGGGCTGAAAAATTAGGCCTTAGGCACTGGTGCTGGTGCCACAACACTGCAACCTCTCACAGACACTTTAGTTGGAACGCAGGAACGAGCCCTGCTGCAAAGTATTGCATCAAAAATTGTAATTACACGCCCCTGTTAAACAGGGGCTGAAAAATTGGGCCTTAGGCACTGGTGGTGGCGCCCAGAACCAAAAATGTTCTTACAAGCTATCAGCGTGATCATTGAGGAGGAGGAGGATAATTACTCAGGGATAGTCACTCAGCATCAGCATAGGCAGTCTTTGAAGGGATCTGAGATTTCAAAAAAAATATTCCGTTACATCAGCATCAGGTGCTTGGTAGCTGGTGGTGATCCAAGACTGATTCATTTTTATGAAGGTCAGTCGATCGACCGAGTCGGTGGACAGACGCACCCTGTGATCGGTTACAAAGCCTCCAGCAGCACTGAATGTGCGTTCCGAAAGAACGCTGGATGCAGGACAGGCCAGTAGCTCAATTGCATACTGTGCAAGCTCTGGCCAGTGATCCATCCTCAAGACCCAGTAACCCAGAGGATTTTCGGTGGGAAAGGTGTCCAAGTCAGATCTTGCCCCTAGGTATTCCTAAACCATGTAAAACAGACGCTGGCGATTGTTGCTGGAACCGATCATACCTTGGGGCTGCGGACCAAAAAATTGTCTGAACGCATCGGTCAGACGGCCACCTTCTCCACCGCTCCTTCTTTGACTGACCGAAGCCTCAGCAACACGTTGTCCAGAAACAGGAGTTTGTAACCTCCCAGTCTCTGGGAACGCGTTGCACAGACCTTTCTGCAAGGCCTCCCGAAGATGTTTCATCCTCTGCTCCCTCTGCGATGGCAAGATAAGGTCCGCAACCTTACCCTTGTAACGTGGATCAAGGAGGGTTGCCAGCCAGTATTGGTCCTTCTCCTTGATACCACGAATACGAGGATCCTTACGCAGGCTTTGCAGGATCAGGGAGGCCATGCAGCGTAGGTTTGCTGAGGCATTCGGTCGGGAGTCCTCTGGGTCACTAAGGACGACATGGTCCGCAGCCACCTCCTCCCAACCACATACAAGTCCATGTGTTTCTTGGGACTGATCCCTTAAAGACTGCTGCTGATGCTGAGTGCCAGGCTCCACCTCCATACTGACACAATCTTCCTCCTCCTCCTCCTCGTCCTCTTCCTGTGTGATCGGCGAGCACGCAGGAACACTGTCTGGATAAAGGGGGCCTTGAGAGCTAAGTAAGTCCTCCTCTTCCTGCCTCTGTTCTGCCTCAAGTGCCCTGTCCATTATTCCACGCAGCATGTGCTCCAACGGGTGGACAAGGGGGACAGTGTCACTGATGCATGCACTGTCACTGCTCACCATCCTCGTGGCCTCCTCAAATGGTGACAGGACAGTGCATGCATCCCTGATCATGGCCCACTGGCGTGGGGAAAAAAAACCAAGCTCCCCTGACCCTGTCCTGGTGCCATAGTCACACAGGTACTCATTGATGGCCCTCTGCTGCGTGTGCAGCCGCTGCAGCATGGCCAACGTTGAGTTCCACCTGGTGGGCATGTCACAGATTAGGCGGTTCTTGGGCAGGTTAAACTCCTTTTGGAGGTCCGTCAGCCGAGCACTGGCATTACATGACCGGCGGAAATGCACACAGACTTTCCTGGCCTGCCTCAGTGTGACTCATGTCCCCCAAGCACACCAGCTCAAGCACCGCATGGCATCTTTTGGCCTGCGTACTTGCGTAGCCCCTTGAACGGCTACGGAGCACCGCTGGTTCCGAGGACAAAGCACAGGAAGAGGCCATGGAGGAAGAAGAAGAGGAGGGGGTGGAGGAGAGAGGTGTGTCACAATCATTAGCATTTTGGAGTCACCCAATGCGCCGTGAAACTTAGGTAACGTCCCTGTCCATGCCTGCTGGACCATGAGTCAGCGGTAATATGCACCTTACCGCTGACCGCCCTGTCCAGTGAGGCATGGACATTGCCTTCCACATGCCGGTAGAGAGCCGGAATCGCCTTCCGTGAGAAAAAGTGGCATTTGGGTACCTGCCACTGAGGAACCGCACATTCCACAAACTCACGGAAGGGGGCAGAGTCTACCAACTGAAAAGGCAGCAGTTGAAGTGCTAGCAATTTTGCCAAGCTAGCATTCAACCGCTGCGCATGTGGATGGCTGGGAGCAAACTTCTTTCGCCGGTGCAGCAGCTGGGGTAGGGAAATTTGCCTGGTACAATCTGACGTCGTTGTACCAAAAGCAGATTGCCCACAAGTACTTGGCTGTGACACACCTAATGCTACACCTTCATTCCTCTCAGTGCAGGTCTCAGAGAGGACTGAAGGTATAGTGGGGTTGGAAATCTCAGCTGATGAGGAGCAAGGAGAGGTCCTCTTTGTTCTTTGGTGTGGGTCTTTTAGATACGCTTGCCAACGAACTGCATGGCAGGTCAACATATGTCTGGTCAAGCATGTGGTACCCAAACGGGAGATGTTTTGGCCACGCGAGATACGCTTGAGACATATGTTGCAAATAGCAGCGGTGCGATCTGATGCACTCGTCTCAAAAAAGGCCCACACCAAAGAACTTTTAGAATAACGCACAGATACTGCAGCGCCCTGCACATGTGGAGCTTTGGGGTGTGATGCAGTCAATGTGCTGCCCTTAGGCTGGCCCCCGGAGGGCATCCTGCCTCGTTGGTGATGTGCCGCCTCCTCCTCCTCGCCTCCTCATCTTCCTCTCTCCTATCAGGCACCCACGTTGAGTCAGTGACCTCATCATCCCCTCCCTCCTCATCACTGGAGCAAACCTGGCAGTATGCTGCAGCAGGGGGAGCATGACTGCCAGATTGCTGTCCTTCTTGGGCACCCCCTCTGTCCGTGCTCATGTTCCTGCCTTCATCGAGCTCAGTATCATCATCAGAGCCTTCCAAACGCTGGGCATCCTCCTGGAGCATGTACCCAACACTGTGGTCAAACAGTTCGAGGGACTCCTCAGGAGGACATGGTGGGGCTAGGGAAGGAGTCACTGATGACATTGAGCCGAGGGAAGGGGCCGCTGCTTTGCCAGACAAAGTACCCTGGGCATGGGTGAGAGAGGATGAGGAGGATGAGGATGGCTTGGTCATCCACTCGACCAAGTCTTCCGCATGTTGCGGCTCAACACGGCCAGCTGCCGAAAAAAAGGCCAAGCGTGTCCCACGGCCATGTGCTGATGAGGATGCACCGTCTCCACGACCAGCACTAGACACAGAGCCTGCTTGCCCTCTTATTTGCTTGTGACTGACTGCCTCTCCTTCTTGGCCTTCCAGACATACTAATGGCCTGTAGCTGCACTAAGCTTGGATATATATATATATATATATATATATATATATATATATATATATATATACTTATATATATACTCTGATACTGCAGCTAGCAAAATCAACTGCCTGCCTGTAGTATGAGAACACCACCTACCTTCTACAGGTAGCTTTAGCTGAACACTGTGAGGTGGACGCACCCCACTAACTTGTAGGTTTAGCTGAACACTGTGAGCAGGATGCACCCCACTAACTGTAAATAGTCAAGCTGCCTGACTCTGGTACTAATAGGATCAAATGAACACCAGCAATTTTCTTCAGGTAGCTGTAAATACTGTAAGAAGACAAGCCTGCCTGTCAGTAAGAAGATAACAGGAACGGATCTAGCTGAACACTGTGAGCAGGACGCACCCCACTAACTTGTAGGTTTAGCTGAACACTGTGAGCAGGATGCACCCCACTAACTGTAAATAGTCAAGCTGCCTGACTGTGGTAATAATAGGATCAAATGAACACCAGCAATTTTCTTCAGGTAGCTGTAAATACTGTAAGAAGACAAGCCTGCCTGTCAGTAAGAAGATAACAGGAACGGATCTAGCTGAACACTGTGAGCAGTACGCACCCCACTAACTTGTAGGTTTAGCTGAACACTGTGAGCAGGATGCACCCCACTAACTGTAAATAGTCAAGCTGCCTGACTGTGGTACTAATAGGATCAAATGAACACCAGCAATTTTCTTCAGGTAGCTGTAAATACTGTAACAAGACAAGCCTGCCTGTCAGTAGGAAGATAACAGGAACGGATCTAGCTAAACTGAATACAGTGTATATATATATATATATATATATATATATATATATATATATATATAACACCTGGGATGCATATATATACACAATACACTGTAAGTGCAGCTAACTGACTGACTGTTCTGCCTAATCTATCTAACTCAAATCAAATGTCACTGTCTGTCTCTCTCTCTCTCAATGAACGTCGGAACACACACTACACAGGGCCGCTGTGCAGGCGGCCTTATATAGTGTGGGGCGTGTACTAAATCCCCTGAGCCATAATTGGCCAAAGCCTTCTTGGCTTTGGCCAATTACGGCTCTCTGTTCAGATGGCGCTGTGATTGGCCAAGCATGCAGGTCATAGTGCATGCTTGGCCAATCATCAGCCAGCAATGCACTGCGATGCCGCAGTGAATTATGGGCCGTGACGCGCCACACGAATTCGGTGAACGGGCGAACAGACGATGTTCGAGTCGAACATGGGTTCGACTCGAACACGAAGCTCATCCCTAGCATTCATCAGAGAAGAGCCAAGAGGTCCATGGTAACTCTGGAGGAGCTGCAGAGATCCACAGCTCAGATGGGAGAATCTGTCCACATGACAACTATTAGTCGTGTTCTCCACAAATCTGCCCTTTATGGAAGAGTGACAAGAAGAAAGCCATTGGTGAAAGAAAACCATAAGAAGTCCTGTTTGCAGTATGTGAGAAGCCATGTGGGGGACATAGCAAACATGTGGAAGAAGGTCAGATGAAAACAAAATGGAACTTTTTGGCCTAAAAGCAAAATGCTATGTGTGGCGGAAACCAACACTGCACATCACCCTGAACACCCCATTCCCACTGTGAAACATGGTGGCGGCAGCATCATGTGGTGGGGATGATTTTCTTCAGCAGGGACAGGGAAGCTGGTCAGAGTTGATGTGAAGATGGATGGAGCCAAATAGAGGACAATCTTAGAAGAAAACCTGTTAGAGTCTACAAAAGCCTTGGGACTGGGGCGGAAGTTCACCTTCCAGAAGGTGTTGCTAGGAGGATATATTGTTGCTGAATGCTCTATAATTATCAGAGGGAATCTATCGTTGCTGGGGTGGGGTCTATTAGTGCTGGATAGATCTATTTTTGCTAAGGGGTGTCTAGTATGGCTGGGGTGGAGTCTTCTGTTGCTGGGATGGGGTCTGTTGTTGCTGGGGTGGGAAACTATTGTTGCTGGAGGGGTCTATTGTTGCTGGGGGATCTATTGTTGTTGGGGTGGATTCTTTTGTTGCTGGGGGGAGATCGACTGTTGCTGGTTGGATGTGCTTTTGCTGGGGGATCTAGTGTGGCTGGGTGAGTTCTATGGTTGCTGGGGGGGGGGGGTCTATTGTTGCTGGCTGCAAACAAATTTCCTACAAATTACTTTTCACCACAGACTATTACTTGGTTCTGTATTCTCTATAGGCGTGGCACTGGGAGGTGGGTAGGGGGAGGAACCAAGGGGCAGTGAGTTCCTGCACCTATTCTCTGAGAAAAGAAGCCCTGTAAAGGACTAATTACAGGAGATAAATGACATATGACAAAGTTAACTTAAATTCTTTCTTACCCGGCATTTACGGCATTGTCCCCATCCTCTGAAGGAAGTCCGGAGGAATTGTCCCCAACTTCGGAAGGAAGGCCGGAGGAATGACTCACTTTCTGAAGAACTGGAACCGCTACTGGTTTTAACTGCAGGAGGAAGAAATTTCCTGTCATATCATGAACTAAGCAGTGGTTGAGGGGGGGGGGTCATAAAAAAATGGGAATATTGGAGGAATATGAGAGCCTAGAGTGTTTCCCAATCATTTTTCAGTCAAGGCACCCTTTAAAATGATGCACAACTTTGAGGCACCCCATGTAAAAACGAAAACTATTATTTTTTTGTAACACTGTAACATTCACACATGTAGGACCCTTAAAGTTAGAGATGATTTATTTTTCCAAAGTCAGTACACATTTGCATATTGGTACTGACCAGTATCCCAAGGTTTCTCTTCTCCCTCACTCATCTCATCAGTGCTGATAGAAAGAGACAGGTGAATGGCAAACCAGGATGCTGTGCAGGCGCCTACCGTCCAGCTCATCGACTGATGACGTCATTGGTTGTTAGGACAGCGGTGGTTAGAAGGTTGTAATGGTGCACAATGAAAACCCAAGGCTTTGTGTAACTACGTAAAAGGCAGGCTTTATTCACCTGCTGGCTTATACAGTGGGGGAAAATAATTGATCTGATCCCCTGCAGATTGTGTAAGTTTGCCCACTTACAAAAAATGAAGGGTCTATAATTTTTATCATAGGTGTATTTTATATGATAGAGACAGAACATCAATCAAAAATCCAGAAAAAAACACATGATACAAATGTTACAAATGGAGTTGCAGTTCAGTGAGTAAAATAAATATTTGATCCCCAAGCAAAACATGACATAGTAGTTGGTGGAGAAACCCTTGTTGGCAAGCACAGAGGTCAGACGTTTCTTGCAGTTGGTGACCAGGTTTGCACACATCTCAGGAGGGATTTTGGTCCACTCTTCTTTACAGATCCTCTCTAAATACTTAAAGTTTCTTGGCTGTCTCTTGGCAACCCGAAGTTTCAGCTCCCTCCATATATTTTTTTTTTTTTTTAAGGTCTTAATTAAGGTCTGGAGACTGGCTAGGCCACTCCATGACCTTAATGTGCTTTATGAGCCACTCCTTTGTTGCCTTGGTGGTATGTCTTGGGTCATTGCCATTCTGGAAGACCCATCCACGACCCATCTTCAGTGTTCTGGCTGAGGGAGGAAGGTTCTCATCCAAGATTTTACAATACATGGCCACATCCATTGGACCAATGCGGCAAAGTCGGTCTGTACCTTTAGCAGAGAAATAAACCCAAAGCATCACATTTCCACCTCCGTGCTTGACTGTAGGGATGGTGTTCTTAGGGTCAGAGTCAGCATTTTTCTTCCTCCAAACAAGACAAGTCGAGTTAATGCCAAAGAGCTCAATTTTGGTCTCATCTAACCACAGCACTTTCTCCCAATCCTTCTCTGAATCATTTAGATGTTCATTGGCAAACTTCAGATGGGCCTGTACATGTGTCCTCCTGAGGGGGAGACCTTGCGGGAGATGCAGCGCCCTGCATGTAGATCACAGGGCTGGACGCATGGATGGGGGGGCGGCGCCTGTGCGCCCCTAATGGACGGGCTGCCGCTGGTCTGTGGAAGTTTGTGATCATATGGGACTTTACCACTTGAAGCTAGCCTTTTCTGGAACTTTTTGTTTAAATCAGTATTTTTTTTTTTTTTGCTAGAAAATTACTTAGAACCCCCCATAACACATATAGACATACCCCACTTTTAAGTACACAATGGGGTTTATTTACTAAAGCTGGAACGTGCAAAATCAGGCTCACTTCTGAATAGAAACCAATGAGCTTCCAGGTTTTATTACCAAAGCTTAATTGAACAATCTGGGGTTAGAAGCTCATTGGTTTCTATGTAGAAGTGAGCCTGATTTTGCACTTTCCAGCTTTAGTAAATAAAACCCATTGTGTACCTAAAAGTGGGGGATATATATATATATGTATATATGTGTGTGTTAGAAGTAAAGTGACCCAGCGCAAATTTAAACAATGGCATGTCTCCATCCCTAAATGTATTGTAGAAAAATATAGAGAGTGGAAATGGGACTTTGCATGAAGCATGTCATTATGATTACTAGGTGTGTGTATGTATGTATATATATATATACAAAGAATCTGTAAGCAATACCCGGCTCCAGTATGGGGATAACATGGTGGCCTGAAAATAATTGTCTCAACCGGGGTTGAGGTAGGATACAAACCCCCCCCCTCCCCAAATAGATCAGAGAAGGGACCAGGGGGACACCAGCCACAGAACAAACCAGACAGTCACGTTACATGTCCATAAAGTATTTAGTGTATATATTTGCTCAAAATCTGTGAAAAGATATGTGAAAAAATATATAAAAAAAACATATAAACAAAATAAAACAAAAACAATAACTGTGAATGAACAAAAAATGGTGTGATTAGAGTCAAACGTGTGTATGTTCACATTGAGGGATTGTGTATGTGTGAATAAAATGTGTGTGGGGTGATCCCATGAGTGAGATCGGGGTGTATAAGTGATAAAATGTGTGTGGAGTGAGTGAAAATTAATAGCACACCTATGAAGAGTGTGCAAGGAAGCAACAATGCACAAAGGAATGTGTGTATAGGTTGATAAAGAAATTGACCCACCCATAAAGGTGTGTAGGTGGGCAACAGAGGCATAAGGAAAGGAATATATGTGGAAGCGTGAGTGGACCTAGCATCACTTGTGTGGTATGAGTGTGGCTCAGAGTGATCCCTTCCTTGTGAAAATTGGGAGGAGTGAAGGGTCAGTCGGCAATAGCTGATATACCCCCACCCCAGTCCTGGGCAGGTCCCTGACAGCGTCATGTGGGAGAACAGGGCTGTGAGGGTGTCTGCAAAAGTTTTAAAGTAGGATGCCGAGAAGCCATTTGGGCCAGGGCTTTTGCCCGTTTTGAGTTGCTTAATAGCTCTTTTGAGCTCTTCTTCAAAGATGGGGTTGTCTAGGTCGCAAGCATTTTCCCGGGAGATGGGTCTGGGGCTAAACTCCTTGAGGAAGTCTTTGATAAGGACTACTCTCATAGCGTGGCCTGTAGTTGCTTCAGTTTGTTGGGGTAGATTGTAAATATCCGTGTAGTACCGTTCAAAGTGGGATGCTATGTCAGCCGTTACTGTACTAGCCCATCCTAGGGGATCTTTATTTTTATTATAATTATCATGTTAATAATTTCCTATGATTATATTCAGTGTGCTTACAAATATACACTTTTAGATTTATATATTCCTAGTAATCACAATGACAAAGTTCCATTTCCACTCTCTATATTTCTCCATTTTATATATATATATATATATATATAAATATATATATATATATATATATATATATATATATATATATATATATATATATATATATATATAAAACCTAAGTTCCATTAGACCCTAAGTGATCCAGAGGAAGGCAAAAAAAACATCAAAAATAAAGTCCGATGTGCGTCAACAGGCCTCAAGAATCCTTCCCGACCTCCAATGGCTGTTGGATAAGTCTTTATTCCATGTATAAGTAGGTAAAGGTAAATTTGAAGGTATCAACCAGATACACCATATAGTATATTTAGTAGAACCAGAATCACTGTTACTGGACTATGTAGACTTTATATTGTATTATTATTGTATCAGTACGTATCAGTATTAAAATTAGTGCTCTACACTGCCCAGGAGAGATGATAGAATCTCGTGTATTGGGAAGACAGCGTCCACCGCAATTTCTGGTTAACACTTCCTGGCTGTGGAACGCAGAAAACGTCACTTCCGGTTTGCCGTAAGGTCTTGCCCTGACACGCCCTCTACCTGGAAGTATCGGGTCACATATATATATATATATATATATATATATATATGTGTGTGTGTGTGTGTGTGTGTGTCATCCATCGCACAGGTGCCGTCCTGTAGCAGCAAAACTGCTATAGAGTGGACCTAAACCGGTTAACCTTTGTTTGGCCCATTGTTTCCTAGAACTTGCTCACGGATTGCAGGGATATCCACCATAAGCATGCCAACATCTTCAAGGGCCCCAACGTAGCTGGCAGAAGACCAAACTTAGAGACTGTACATACACTATATTGTCAAAAATATCGGGACACTTGCCTTTACACGCACGTGAACTTTAATGGCATCCCAGTCTTAGTCCGTAGGGTTCAATATTGAGTTGGTGTTGGACGAGAAGGCGTTCTGGTGGTAGGGGACTCAATTCTTAGAAGGACAGAGAGGGCAATCTGTAACCAAGACCTGAAGCGCCGAACAGTATGTTGTCTACCGGGCGCTCGGGTTCGGCACATCACAGATCTTGTGGACAGATTACTGGGAGGGGCTGGGGAAGACCCGGCTGTCATGGTGCACGTTGGCACCAATGACAAAGTCAGAGGCAGATGGAGTGTCCTAAAGAACGATTTTAGGGATTTAGGTGCTAAATTGAGGAAAAGGACCTCCAAGGTAGTGTTCTCAGGAATACTACCAGTACATCGAGCCACACCAGAAAGGCAGAGGGAGATTAGGGAAGTAAACAAGTGGCTGAAGAGCTGGTGTAGTAAGGAGGGGTTTGGGTTCCTGGAGGACTGGGCCGACTTCTCAGTCGGTAACCGGTACTATAGAAGGGACGGACTGCACCTAAATGAGGAGGGTGCAGATCTGCTGGGAATGAAGATGGTCAAAAAGTTAGAGGGGTTTTTAAACTAGGCAATGGGGGGGAGGGTCCAGAGACAGTGATAGCCAGCGCGGAAGATATTCCAGAGGGTAGTATTGGGGGCATTAGTGGTAGGTTAACCAAAGCACAAAAACACAAGGTGAGTATAGTAGCAAGTCCTAGTTGCAATCTTGAAACACCCAATACGAGGACAATATGCGACCGGTCTAAACTATGTGGCATGTTCACTAATGCCAGGAGCATGGCGGACAAGATGGGTGAACTAGAGATACTGTTGTACAAGGAGAATTTGGATTTTGTGGGAATTTCAGAGACCTGGTTCAACAGCTCTCATGATTGGCTGGCAAACATTCAAGGGTATACCCTATACCGCAAGGATAGAGAGGGTAAAAAAGGGGGAGGGGTATGCCTATATATCAAGAATAATGAACAAGTGAATGTGAGAGATGACATCACTGAGGGAGCTAGGGAGGAGGTGGAATCTTTATGGGTAGAGCTCCAAAGGGATGAAGCTAAGGGGAAAATAATACTGGGAGTATGCTATAGGCCCCCTAACCTGAGGGAGGAAGTGGAGATGGATCTCCTATCACAAATTGGATTAGCAGCAAGGATGGGAAGTGTTATCATAATGGGGGATTTTAATTATCCAGACATAGACTGGGCGGAGGGAACCGCGCATTCATTTAAGGCTCGCCAGTTCCTTAATGTCTTGCAGGACAATTTTATGGGTCAGATGGTAGACGCACCAACTAGAAATAAAACATTACTGGATCTACTGATTACCAACAATACAGACCTGATCACAGATGTGGAAATACGGGGCAATTTAGGTAACAGCGATCACAGGTCAATTAGTTTCAGTATAAATCACACAAATAGGAAACATGAAGGTAACACAAAGACACTGAATTTCAAAAGAGCCAACTTCCCTAAACTACAAAGCTTGCTAAAAGGCATAAATTGGGATAAAATATTAGGAACAAAGAATACGGAGGAGAGATGGGTTTGCTTTAAGAGCATATTAAATAAGGGCATTAGCCAATGTATCCCATTGGGTAATACATTTAAAAGAGCGAACAAAAATCCTGGATGGCTTAACTCCAATGTAAAAATGCATATAAATGCAAAGGAGAAGGCCTTCAAAAAATACAAGGTTGAGGGATCATCCTCAGCATTCAGACTTTATAAAGAATGCAATAAGAAATGTAAGGGTGCAATTAGGACGGCTAAGATAGAACATGAAAGACACATAGCGGAGGAGAGCAAAAAAAAATCCCAAGAAATTCTTTAAGTACGTAAACAGTAAAAAAGGGAGGACAGACCATATTGGCCCCATAAAGAATGAGGAAGGACATCTGGTTACAAAGGATGGGGAGATGGCAAAGGTATTGAATTTATTCTTCTCCTCAGTCTTCACGAGTGAATCGGGGGGCTTCAGTAACCAAAACTGCAGTGTTTATCCTCATGACACAACACAGGAAGCACCTACATGGTTAACAGAGGACGGAATTAAAATTAGACTTGAGAAACTTAACATTAATAAATCACCGGGACCAGATGGCTTGCATCCGAGGGTACTTAGGGAACTCAGTCAGGTGATTGCCAGACCGTTGTTCCTAATTTTTACAGACAGTCTATTGACTGGAATGGTACCAGCTGATTGGAGAAAAGCCAATGTAGCACCAATATTTAAAAAGGGCCCAAAAAACATCCCTGGGAATTACAGACCAGTTAGCCTAACATCAATAGTATGTAAACTCTTGGAGGGGATGATAAGGGACTATATACAAGATTTTAGTAATAAGAATGATATCATTAGCAGTAATCAGCATGGATGCATGAAGAATCGTTCTTGCCAAACCAATCTATTAACCTTCTATGAGGAGGTGAGTTGCCATCTAGATAAAGGAAGGCCCGTAGACGTGGTGTATCTGGATTTTGCAAAAGCATTTGACACAGTTCCCCATAAACGTTTACTGTACAAAATAAGGTGCGTTGGCATGGACCATAGGGTGAGTACATGGATTGAAAACTGGCTACAAGGGCGTGTTCAGAGGGTGGTGATAAATGGGGAGTACTCAGAATGGTCAGGGGTGGGTAGTGGGGTTCCCCAGGGTTCTGTGCTGGGACCAATCCTATTTAATTTGTTCATAAACGACCTGGAGGATGGGATAAACAGTTCAATCTCTGTATTTGCAGACGATACTAAGCTAAGCAGGGCAATAACTTCTCCGCAGGATGTGAAAATCTTGCAAAAAGACCTGAACAAATTAATGGGGTGGGCGACTACATGGCAAATGAGGTTCAATGTAGAAAAATGTAAAATAATGCATTTGGGTGGCAAAAATATGAATGCAATCTATACACTGGGGGGAGAACCTCTGGGGGAATCTAGGATGGAAAAGGACCTGGGGGTCCTAGTAGATGATAGGCTCAGCAATGGCATGCAATGCCAAGCTGCTGCTAATAAAGCAAACAGAATATTGGCATGCATTAAAAGGGGGATCAACTCCAGAGATAAAACGATAATTCTCCCGCTCTACAAGACTCTGGTCTGGCCGCACCTGGAGTATGCTGTCCAGTTCTGGGCACCAGTCCTCAGGAGGGACGTACTGGAAATGGAGCGAGTACAAAGAAGGGCAACAAAGCTAATAAAGGGTCTGGAGGATATTAGTTATGAGGAAAGGTTGCGAGCACTGAACTTATTCTCTCTGGAGAAGAGACGCTTGAGAGGGGATATGATTTCAATTTACAAATACTGTACTGGTGACCCCACAATAGGGATAAAACTTTTTCGCAGAAGAGAGTTTAATAAGACTCGTGGCCACTCATTACAATTAGAAGAAAAGAGGTTTAACCTTAAACTACGTAGAGGGTTCTTTACTGTAAGAGTGGCAAGGATGTGGAATTCCCTTCCACAGGCGGTGGTCTCAGCGGGGAGCATTGATAGCTTCAAGAAACTATTAGATAATCACCTGACTGACCGCAACATACAGGGATATGTAATGTAATACTGACACATAATCACACACATAGGTTGGACTTGATGGACTTGTGTCTTTTTTCAACCTCACCAACTATGTAACTATGTGCACCCCATGGTGCGGACATTGTTTCCTGAAGACGATGCCATTTACTAAAGCCATAATGCTTCGATTTAAACAGCTGGTGTTGTCAAATCATAGTTTGACGAGTATGTAGACGAAATCTTGCACCTTCCCTTGGCACCCCAGTCGCTGGACCTTAATATCATGGTGCACTATGGTCAATTTTGGAGAACAAGATTCGGGAATGTCTTTGGAATCTCTGCGAGAACTGGAGCGATTTTTGTATGAAGAGTGGTATCAGATTCCATTATCCACCATCCAATTCCAATGAGAAAAAAAAGGGAGAATTTAGGCCGTCTTGGATACCAAAGGTAGTCCAACACCATATTAGGTAACGATTTTGTTATTCTATATGTTGTTTACATCATTTTGTCCAACCCCTGTACTTTGTTATTTACTTCAAGGTCTCGAGTTTCATTTCAGGGTGACCCTAAGGTTTTAACAAAAATCACTAGTTTACTTCTATTAATGTGCATACCTGAAGTGTCAGTGGTGCTGGGGCATATGCCAAGGCCAAGTAAGAAAAGAGGACTCGACAGGTGCTACATTACAAGTAGTTCCTGAGAACCATAGTTCTCAGTAATCAGAAAATGAATCCTTATCTATGGAGCCAGTCAGGGTTGATTTTATGATGAGAAATACCCCCTGAGTGACATAGCTTTGAGCCTTTGGTGAGGGACACCTGAGTAGATATGGCCTGCAATCTTCATTTTTATGCTTCCATAAACAGTACATCCCACTACAGATCTCCTCCAGCCACCCCTGATGGTCTTGGGTCTCAACAAAATGTATACAGGAAGCTTTTACACATACCGGCCAGTGGCCCTGCAGAGTTATGGAGGGGGAAGTTCTTGGGACATTAGAATGCAAATGAGTTCAGACCACCATAAGTCTGTACTGTCTGAACTGTCTACTAATACACACAAATCTCTCAGTCTCCTTACCTGTTTAATCTTATTTTGAAGATAACAGTCGCCACTGATGGCTCTGAACCCAGCAGATTTACTTTCCGGTGTCAGACAAGGAGCTGGGTGTTTTTCTCCTGGAACCACCTCTGGAGAAGATGGGACTTTATCTTTGTTATTGTTACTTATCTGCTGAATGGGGTGATCCACTGTAGGAGACTTGGTTAACTGATCCCTAGGGTCCTCTAGATCCTCCCCATCTTGCTGGGTTATGCAGTGGTCTTGTGTCTGGTTATTTAAGTCTAATAGGAGTTGCAAACCCAAACACAATCCTGTGGGTGGAAGTCAAAGATGGTGAGAAGGAGAGACTGGTAAAATCAGCAAAATCAAGAAATACAAAGTTATGTTCAAAGGAGAAATAAGAGGAAGGACAGAAGATGGAAAAAAAGAGAGGACCAAGGTAAGGACAGGATGAATGTGGACAATTGATAGACATGTGTCTATTTTTAGTTCGATTACATATGAAAGCAAGAAGAGGATGAAAGGAAAGAGAAAAAGGAAAAGTGAAAGCTAAAGGAAAAAGATGATGGTGATTTCTACCATGTAGCATTTGCCGTATGCCTTTGTCTTCTTTGATGTGACCAGCACTGCCTTTCCCTTGACATATTTGACCTTCTCTTCCTTGGGTTCTTTTGCTGAAAGAAACAAGGGCTCACAAGTATGGGGCTTGAGGTAATGTGGATTATTACCTCTATGCTTCACAGGCAGCAAATCACTTACTCTTTCTCTGCATCCACAGAACAGATTCTTTTTCTAAAACTTTCCAACATGTGTACAGAGCTACGGGCGTGTGCTAAGCCCTCCAGAGAGATGATGGCAGAGGGGAATTGTCCAATCTTAAGAGTCCGCTGATTCTGTCCTCTCCAGGGATGAGAGTCCATCCTAGGAGACGAAAGTCATAGCTATGTGATTTATGATTACCAAGTAGACAGGATATTAAAATGAACTCCTTTGTCACATTCTAACATTTTTCTGGGTGTTTCCCACCTTTAACTACTTGCTGACCAGGCCTTTTTCTGGAACAGCCTTTCCCAACCAGTGTTCCACGGCAAACTGGGGTTCCGCCAGAGGTCCTCAGGTGTGTCACAGGATCATGGTAGAGAAGGGCTGTCAGATGAACCCGATCTACTGATCTCCTGCCAAACTGTACATCAACACTGTGAGGGAGCTCCATCAGCCTCGGCAAAGTGAAAGTAAAGGGAGGGGGGAATGTTCTGTGCTCTCTGCTTCCCCCTACAGTGCAGCACCTGGCTGTGTGAGGAAAGGTACTGTGCTAGAACTTTTTAAAGGGCTTTATACATGTGTATGTATGTGTGTACATGTGTCTACGTACGTGTGTGTACATGTGCGTATGTGTACATATGTCTGTATGTCTGTGCGAATGTGTATGTGTGTACATATGTGTGTGCAGTTGTATACGTGTGTATGTGTACATGTGTCTATGTGTGTGTACATATGTTTGTGTGTGTACATGTGTCTGTGTGTACATGTGTGTTTCTGTGTGTGTGTGTGTACATGTGTCTGTGTGTGTGTGTAAATGCATCTGTGTGTTTTGTACGTGTCTGTGTGTACGTGTTTGTGTGTGTGTACATGTGTGGGTGTGTACATTTGTGTGTGTGTGTGTCCATGTGTTGGTGTGTGTGTGTGTGTGTACATGTGTCTCTGAGTGTGAGCATGTGTTTGAGTGTGTACGTGTGTGTGTGTACATGTGTCTGTAAGTGTGCGCATGTGTTTCTGTGTACGTGTGTATGTGTATGTATGTTACTTTTAATCCTGACTCCCCTCCCCCCTATTCCTGTACCATCAGAACTGCTTTTTTAGGGCTTGTTTGTGATAGCAGCAATGACTGCTGCTCCTTTGAAAAGCAATCCATGCTCAGATTGCTTTTCAGAGGCATTTGACAGCTGGTAAAGAGGCTGTAAATGCAGCATTACTTCACCGCAACTGTGCAATGCACACAGTTGCGGTGAAGCCCCATTCACCTGGGTATACCTTCAGCTGCATCCACAGCATATGTACACCCCCAGCTGCTGCCCTGCAGCTAAAGGGGGAGCAGTTGGGGGTGGTAAAAACAGCTTAACCATGTGGTTTTACCACTCCTCTAACCTCACATGTGAACATGCCCTTGATTCACATCTGTGTAGCTACATGCTGCATGTAGGGCAGCCTATTCATTTCAATGAGCTTACATACCCGCAGAAATGCAGGGAAAGAAGTCCCCGACCCTTTTTTAAAATTGCTCCACACCTTTTGCCAATGTTCGGGGGACCAATTCTCTGAGAAAAAAAAAACCCTGATGATAGCACTACAAGTATTTGGCTGTGTAGTTATTTCCATCCTAATATAAGTTTGAATTTATAATGATGAACGTTTGTCGGTAGGAGATAAATGGTGAATTACAGGAGATAAATTATGGATAATGAAAGTACATGGGAATGAGTTAAATTCCTTCATACCCAACATCAATGACAGTGACAATGTCCCTGGCATTCAGCTGCAGCCAGGAGGGATCATTCACTTCTTGAAGAATCTGAACCTCTAGTGGCTTCACCTAAAAGAATAAATAGCCAGTCAGATGATAAACTTTAAAGAGAGATAGATCTCTAGAATTTATTGGAGGTGCACTAGAAAGCTAAATGTTTTGGAACACCAAATGTAACACCCATATGTTCTTGTTGGGTAGGCTATTCAAAAACACTGGGCATTAATATGGAGTTGTCCCCCCATCTTGGCAGCCTTAACAGCTTCCACTGTTCTGAGAAGGCTTTACACAAGATTTTGGATGGTGTCTGTGGGGATTGTGCCCATTGGTGAGGTCAGGTACTGGTGTTGGACAAGAAGACCTGGCTCACAATTGATGTTCCAATTCATCAAAAAGTTCATAAGGGTTGAGGTCAAGGCTTGGAGTTTGCTTAATATCTCATTCCAAAATAATGACCTCCACTTCTCTGGGAAGGCTTTCCACAAGTTTTACTAATTCATCTCAAAGGTGTTCAGTAGGCATGAGGTCAGGGCTCTGTGCAGGACACTCGAGTTTGTCCACACCAGACTAGTCACACCATGTCTTTATCAAGCTGGCTTTGTACGCAGGGACACAGTCATGTTGGAACAGAAAAGGGTCTTCACCAAACTGTTACCACAAGAGCACAATTGTCTGCAATGTCTTTGTATGATAGAGTATTAACAGTACCCTTCACTGATTTGTCCATATATTTCTGGCTGTATAGTGCATACCTCCCAACCGTACCGCATTGCCCCTGAAAGTCCCGCATGGGAGGCCTGTCCCGCGTCCCAGGCACCTTCATTCCGGGACAATACAATGTCCCGGAATTGCCCCCTTGGCCGACCTGATGCCCCCTAAAAAATGCCACGGCATCGCCGCTGTCCCTCACTGCCCGCTGTTTCTTTTGGCCGAGACCCGCTTTATTTTTCACCCCCAGACGCTGCCTGGCTCACTGCCCAAACAACTGGTTTCTAGACATGGCCCGCCTGGAGTCTAGCAACCAGTGCCGTCCACTGCCACCCCTCCCATTTGCATAATACTGCCCTCCACTGCCCCCTCCCATTATACTGCCCTCCACTGCCCCTCCCCATTATACTGCCCTCCACTGCCACCCCTCCCATTTACATTATACTGCCCTCCACTACCCCCCTCCCATTTACATTATACTGCGCTCCACTGCCACCCCTCCCATTATACTGCCCTCCACTGCCACCCCTCCCATTTACGTTACACTGCCCTCCACGACCCCCTCCCATTATACTTCCCTCCACTGCCCTCCTAACATCCTACTGCTCTGCACTGCACCCCTCCCATCATACTGCCCTACACTGCCATCCCCTCCCATCATACTGCCCTCCACTGCCACCCCTCCCATTTACGTTACACTGCCCTCCACGACCCCCTCCCATTTACATTATACTGACCTCCACTCCCCCCTACCATTATACTGCCCTCCACTGCCACCCCTCTCATTTATATTATACTGCCCTCCACTGCCCCCCTCCTATTATACTGCCCTCCACTGCCACCTCTCCTATTTTCATTATACTGCCCTCCAATACCCCCCTTCCATTTACATTATACTCCCCTCCACTACTCTCTCCCATTTACATTATACTGACCTCCACCCCACTCCCCTCCCATTATACTGCCATCCCCTGCCCTCTCCACTGCCCCCCTCCTATTATATTGCCCTTTACTGCCACCCCTCCCATTTACATTATACTGTCCTCCACTGCCCCCCTCCCATTATACTTCCCTCCACTGCCCTCCTCCCATCCTACTGCCCTCCACTGCCATCCCCTCCCATCATACTTCCCTCCACTGCCACCCCTCCTATAATACTGCCCTCCACTGCACACCCTCTCATCAAAAACTGTAAAAAAAACTTGTAAAATAAAATATAATGGTAAAAAATAAAAAAGTTAAATAACAAAAATGTAAAACTACTGATCCCGTCCACTGCACTACTAATTATGTCCACTGCTCTACTGACCATGTCCACTGCTCTACTGACCACGTCCACTGCCCTACTGACCACGTCCACTGCCCTACTAACCATGTCCACTGCCCTACTGACCACGTCCACTGCCCTACTGACCACGTCCACTGCCCTACTGACCACGTCCACTGCCCCACTGACCACGTCCACTGCCCTACTGACTGACACCATTCACAGTCCACACTGACATCACTGGCAGAACTACCAGCAAAGGTCGCACTTGTGACCGGGCCCTGGCCTTCTGCCACCTTGGGGGGGGGCCCAAGACTGCAGAACTGCACAGCGTGTGAAAGGGATCCTCTGTGGGACCATAAAGGGTGGTGGGATCATTGGGAAGGGCTCTGGGCTTGAAGGGAATGGCCCAGGCCAGAGGTCGGGGGCCCTTCATGGTTACTTGCACCAGGGCCCTGAAGGATCTAATTACACCTGTGCTGCACCCTGTATATAGCTCATCCTAGTACCCTTCATCCTGTTGATAGCTCATCCCAGTACCCTGCACCACATATATAGCTCATTCCAGAACCTTGCACTCTGTACATATAGCTCATCCCAGAACCCTGCACTCTGTCTATAGGTCATCCTTCAACACTGCACCCTGATATAGCTCATCCCAGTACCCTGCACACTGTATATAACTCATACCAGAACCCTGCACTCTGTACATAGCTCATCCCAGAACCCTGCACTCTGTACATAGCTCATCCCAGTACCCTGCAACCTGTATATAGCTCATCTCAGAACCCTGCACTCTGTACATAGCTCATCCCGGAACTCTGCACTGTGTACATATACAATTCCAGAACCCTGCACTCTGTACGTAGCTCATTCCAAAAGCCTGCACCCTGTATATAGCTCATCCCAGTACCCTGCACCCTGTATATAGCTCATCTCAGAACCCTTCATCCTGTATATAGCTCATCCCAGAACTCTGCACTGTGTACATAGCTCATCCCAGTACCCTGCACCCTGTATATAGCTCATCTCAGAACCCTGCACCCTGTATATAGCTCATCCCAGAACCCTGCACCCTGTATATAACTCATCTTAGAACCCTGCACTCTGTACATAGCTCATCCCAGAACCCTGCTCTCTGTACATAGCTCATAACAGAACCCTGCACTCTGTACATAGGTTGTCCCAGAACCTTGCACTCTGTACATAGCTCATCCCAGCACCCTGTACTCTGTATATAGCTCATCCCAGTACCCTGCACCACATATATAGCTCATTCCAGAACCTTGCACTCTGTACATATAGCTCATCCCAGAACCCTGCACTCTGTCTATAGGTCATCCTTCAACACTGCACCCTGATATAGCTCATCCCAGTACCCTGCACACTGTATATAACTCATACCAGAACCCTGCACTCTGTACATAGCTCATCCCAGAACCCTGCACTCTGTACATAGCTCATCCCAGTACCCTGCAACCTGTATATAGCTCATCTCAGAACCCTGCACTCTGTACATAGCTCATCCCGGAACTCTGCACTGTGTACATATACAATTCCAGAACCCTGCACTCTGTACGTAGCTCATTCCAAAAGCCTGCACCCTGTATATAGCTCATCCCAGTACCCTGCACCCTGTATATAGCTCATCTCAGAACCCTTCATCCTGTATATAGCTCATCCCAGAACTCTGCACTGTGTACATAGCTCATCCCAGTACCCTGCACCCTGTATATAGCTCATCTCAGAACCCTGCACCCTGTATATAGCTCATCCCAGAACCCTGCACCCTGTATATAACTCATCTTAGAACCCTGCACTCTGTACATAGCTCATCCCAGAACCCTGCTCTCTGTACATAGCTCATAACAGAACCCTGCACTCTGTACATAGGTTGTCCCAGAACCTTGCACTCTGTACATAGCTCATCCCAGCACCCTGTACTCTGTATATAGCTCATCCCAGTACCCTGCACCACATATATAGCTCATTCCAGAACCTTGCACTCTGTACATATAGCTCATCCCAGAACCCTGCACTCTGTCTATAGGTCATCCTTCAACACTGCACCCTGATATAGCTCATCCCAGTACCCTGCACACTGTATATAACTCATACCAGAACCCTGCACTCTGTACATAGCTCATCCCAGAACCCTGCACTCTGTACATAGCTCATCCCAGTACCCTGCAACCTGTATATAGCTCATCTCAGAACCCTGCACTCTGTACATAGCTCATCCCGGAACTCTGCACTGTGTACATATACAATTCCAGAACCCTGCACTCTGTACGTAGCTCATTCCAAAAGCCTGCACCCTGTATATAGCTCATCCCAGTACCCTGCACCCTGTATATAGCTCATCTCAGAACCCTTCATCCTGTATATAGCTCATCCCAGAACTCTGCACTGTGTACATAGCTCATCCCAGTACCCTGCACCCTGTATATAGCTCATCTCAGAACCCTGCACCCTGTATATAGCTCATCCCAGAACCCTGCACCCTGTATATAACTCATCTTAGAACCCTGCACTCTGTACATAGCTCATCCCAGAACCCTGCTCTCTGTACATAGCTCATAACAGAACCCTGCACTCTGTACATAGGTTGTCCCAGAACCTTGCACTCTGTACATAGCTCATCCCAGCACCCTGTACTCTGTATATAGCTCATCCCAGTACCCTGCACCACATATATAGCTCATTCCAGAACCTTGCACTCTGTACATATAGCTCATCCCAGAACCCTGCTCTCTGTCTATAGGTCATCCTACAACACTGCACCCTGATATAGCTCATCCCAGTACCCTGCACACTGTATATAACTCATACCAGAACCCTGCACTCTGTACATAGCTCATCCCAGAACCCTGCACTCTGTACATAGCTCATCCCAGAACCCTGCACTCTGTACATAGCTCATCCCAGTACCCTGCACCCTGTATATAGCTCATCTCAGAACCCTGCACTCTGTACATAGCTCATCCCAGAACTCTGCACTGTGTACATATCCCATTCCAGAAACCTGCACTCTGTACGTAGCTCATTCCAAAAGCCTGCACCCTGTATATAGCTCATCTCAGAACCCTGCACCCTGTATATAGCTCATCTCAGAACCCTTCATCCTGTATATAGCTCATCCCAGAACTCTGCACTGTGTACATAGCTCATCCCAGTACCCTGCACCCTGTATATAGCTCATCTCAGAACCTTGCACCCTGTATATAGCTCATCCCAGAACCCTGCACCCTGTATATAACTCATCTTAGAACCCTGCACTCTGTACATAACTCATTCCAGAACCCTGCTCTCTGTACATAGCTCATCCCAGAACCCTGCACTCTGTACATAGCTCGTCCCAGAACCTTGCACTCTGTACATAGCTCATCCCAGCACCCTGCACTCTGTATATAGCTCATCCCAGAACCCTGTACTCTGTACAGTAGGTGACCGCGATATTGTGTCAATCTCGTCGCATTTCTCGGCGAGATTTGACACCTGCGAGCCCCGTCGCGGGAGCCAGCGCCGAGATGGCTCACTGATCGGGAAAGGAAAACTTTGTTTTCCTTTTGCGATGAGTGACAGGCAGTGCTGACAGCTGTCTGGTATGAATCCTGGGGGGGAACGCCGCGCCAAATTTTAAATGAAAAAATCAGCATGGGTTCCCCCCCAGGGGCATACCAGGCCCTTAGGTCTGGCATGGATTGTAAGGGGAAACCCCTACGCCCAAAAATCGGCGTGGGGTCCCCCCAAAATCCATACCAGACCCTTATCCGAACACGCAGCCCGGCCGGCCAGGAAAGGGGGTGGGGACGAGCGCGCGCCCCCCCTCCTGAGCCGTACCAGGCTGCATGCCCTCAACATGGGGGGTGGGTGCCTTGGGGGAAGGGGGGGCGCCCTGTGGGCCCCCCCACCCCAAAGCACCTTGTCCCCATATTGATGAGGACAAGGGCCTCTTCCTGACAACCCTGGCCGTTGGTTGTCGTGGTCTGCGGGCGGGGGGCTTATCAGAATCCGGGAGCCCCCTTTAATAAGGGTGCCCCCAGATCCCGGCCCCCCACCTTATGTGAATGAGTATGGGGTACATGGTACCCCTACCCATTCACCTGGGGGAAAGTGTAAATAAAAAAAACACAGCACACAGGTTTTAAGAGTAATTTATTAGGCAGCTCCGGGGTCTTCTTCCGACTTCTCCCGGTGTTCCGCCTCTTCTCCCGGGCCCCTCCGCTATCTTCTTCCAGCTCTTTTGTCAGCGAGGGGCCCGGTCTGCTGCCGCTGTCTTGCCGCCGCTGTCTCGCTGCCGCTGTCTCGTCGCTTCTTCTCTTCTTCCGATGTTGACACGACGCTCTCTCTGGCTGGAATGCTGTGTGCGAGCTGCGGAGCCATTTTTATAGGCGGTGACCCCACCCCCTTGTGACGTCACGGTCCCAGCATGCGCAGGGACTCTGGCGTCATAAGGGGGCGTGACCCCAGAGTCCCTGCGCTGGGACCGTGACCTCACAAGGGGGCGGGGTCACCGCCTATATAAATGGCTCCGCAGCTCGCACACATCATTCCAGCCGGAGAGAGCGTCGTGTCAACATCGGAAGAAGAGAAGAAGCGACGAGACAGCGGCGGCGAGACAGCGGCAGCAGACCGGGCCCCTCGCTGGCAAAAGAGCTGGAAGAAGATAGCGGAGGGGCCCGTGAGAAGAGGCGGAACACCGGGAGAAGTCGGAAGAAGACCTCGGAGCTGCCTAATAAATTACTCTTAAAACCTGTGTGCTGTGTTTTTTTTTTATTGACACTTTTTTCACCTAGGTGAATGGGTAGAGGTACCATGTACCCCATACTCATTCACATAGGGTGGGGGGCCGGGATCTGGGGCCCCCTTATTAAAGGGGGCTCCCGGATTCCGATAAGCTCCCCGCCCGCAGACCCCGACAACAAACGGCCAGGGTTGTTGGGAAGAGGCCCTTGTCCTCATCAACATGGGGACAAGGTGCTTTGGGGTGGGGGGGCCCGCCCTTCCCCCAAGGCACCCACCCCCCATGTTGAGGGCATGCGGCCTGGTATGGCTCAGGAGGGGGGGCGCTCGCTCGTCCCCACCCCCTTTCCTGGCCGGCCGGGCTGCGTGCTCGGATAAGGGTCTGGTATGGATTTTGGGGGGGACCCCCATGCCGATTTGTCGGCGTAGGGGTTCCCCTTACAATCCATGCCAGACCTCAGGGCCTGGTATGCCCCTGGGGGGGAACCCACGCCGATTTTTTTCATTTAAAATTTGGCGCGGCGTTCCCCCTCAGGATTCATACCAGACAGCTGTCAGCACTGCCTGTCACTCATCGCGAAAGGAAAATAAAGTTTTCCTTTCCCGATCAGTGAGCCAGCGCAACATGCACAGTACCCTGTCGCCAAGAACCAGCGCGATAGTATTGCGCTGGAAACACAATCTCGCGGTCAGGTACTGTACATAGCTCATCCTACAACCCTGCACCCTGTATATAGCTCATCCCAGAACCCTGCATCCTGTATATAGCTCATCCCAGAATCCTGCACTCTTTACATAGCTCATCCCAGAATCCTGCACTCTGTACATAGCTCATCCCAGAATCCTGCACTCTGTACATAGCTCATCCCAGAATCCTGCACTCTGTACATAGCTCATCCCAGAACCCTGCACTCTGTACATAGCTCACCCCAGAACCCTGCACTCTGTACATAGCTCATCCCAGAACCCTGCACTCTGTACATAGCTCATCCCAGAACCCTGCACTCTGTACATAGCTCATCCCAGAACTCTGCTCTCTGTATATAGCTCATCCTACAACCCTGCACTCTGTACATAGCTCATTCCAGAACCCTGCACTCTGTACATAGCTCATGCCAAAACCCTGCACTCTGTACGCAGCTCATGCCAGAACCCTGCACTGTGTACATAGCTCATCCCAATACCCTGCACCCTGTATATAGCTCATTCCAGAACCCTGCACTCTGTACATAGCTCATTCCAGAACCCTGCACTCTGTATACAGCTCATCCCAGAACCCTGCACTCTGTACGCAGCTCATGCCAGAACCCTGCACTGTGTACATAGCTCATCCCAATACCCTGCACCCTGTATATAGCTCATCTCAGAACCCTGCACTGTGTACATATCCCATTCCAGAACCCTGCACTCTGTACGTAGCTCATTCCAAAAGCCTGCACCCTGTATATAGCTCATCCCAGTACCCTGCACCCTGTATATAGCTCATCTCAGAACCCTTCATCCTGTATATAGCTCATCCCAGAACTCTGCACTGTGTACATAGCTCATCTCAGAACCCTGCACTCTGTATACAGCTCATTTCAGAACCCTGCACTCTGTATACATGTCAGGATCTTGGTAGGAGACCGAGTTGCTGAGAGGGCTCCCCTTGCGGCCGAGTGCAGCTCAACCCTGAAGATGACACAGGGACGTGGTGCCCACAGAAGCACGGGTTGCCTGGAAGGAGGAGCCGGTGTTGGTGGCTTGATAGAGCAAAGTCACTAGAGGCAATGTGCTTAAGGTCCAAGGAGGGGACCAATGGAAGTCCAATAGGAAATCAGAAGCCAGGCCAGGGAGTCAAACACAGTAAGCAGTCCGAGAATCTAAGCAACAAGTCCAGGTACAGGAGACAGAGGAATGCGGGGTCCGTTTAGCCAAGCCGGGGTCAGATGCAGGAAGCAGGCAGGAAGAGTCAGAAGCAAGCCGGTGGGTAAGCCAGGAGGTCCAGAGGAGTAGATAATAAGCTGGGTCGGTACACAGGAGGTCCAGAGGAGTAGATAACAAGCCGGGTCGGTACACAGGAGGTCAGGACAACAGGAATCACAATCAAAGGAACACAGGAAGAGCTGATGATAATCCAGCAATGTGGCACTGTCAGTGGAACGTCTAAACAAACAAGGCGCAGTATCACGTCGTACGCGCACCGTTCCGTTCGTGTGTTCGTACCATTGCGACGTTGTTACGCACGCGCATTCGTCCGAACGTGGCGCCAGGCGTCCGCCTAGTAGAAACATTGCACACCCGTGTGCGTTGATGCGCGTTAGCGTGACCTTGCCTGTGCTGGTTTGCTAGCCTAGCAGAACTATGCATAGGGATGCGCCTATTTCCCTGACAATACAGCTCATTCCAGAACCCTGCACTGTGTACATAGCTCATTCCAGAACCCTGCACTGTGTACATAGCTCATTCCAGAACCCTGCACTGTGTACATAGCTCATTCCAGAACCCTGCACTGTGTACATAGCTCATCCCAGAACCCTGCTCTCTGTACATAGCTCATCCCAGAACCCTGCACTCTGTACATAGCTCATCCCAGAACCCTGCACTCTGTATATAGCTCATTCCAGAACCCTGCACTGTGTACTTATCTCATCTCAGAACCCTGCATCCTGTATATAGCTCATCCCAGAACCCTGCACCCTGTATATAGCTCATCCCAGAACCCTGCACTCTGTACATAGCTCATCCCAGAACCCTGCACTCTGTACATAGCTCATCCCAGAACCCTGCACTCTGTACATAGCTCATCTCAGAACCCTGAACTCTCTACATATAGCTCATCCCAGAACCCTGCTCTCTGTACATAGCTCATCCCTGAACCCTGCACTCTGTACATAGCTCACCCCAGAACCCTGCACTCTGTACATATAGATCATCCCAGAACCCTGCACTCTGTAAATAGCTTATCCTACAACCTTGCACTCTGTACATAGCTCATGCCACCCTGCATCCTGTATATAGCTCATCCCAGAACCCTGCACCCTGTATATAGCTCATCCCAGAACCCTGCACTCTGTACATAGCTCATCCCAGAACCCTGCACTCTGTACATAGCTCACCCCAGAACCCTGAACTCTGTATGTAATGCACTCCAAACACTGCATGCTTTTATCCTTTTTTTTTAAATGAGTGTGCTGGGGTTTGTATGTATCCATGAGACACTTGCTTGTGGAACAATAATAAAAGCATATATTTATAGGTTCAAGGAAGCCCTAGTTTTGTTTACTGATGCCCATTAAGCACCTCCTACTGTCAGAAGTCTGACCATGCCCACATTTGCCGCTGCGCGATATGCAAGGTTACTTCCTTCCTCAAGTGTCCCTCATTCTGAAGTTCAAAAGTTGTGAGGTATGATGGTGTACAATATAAGAGACATATCTCTAAAAGAGTTTGTAGATTACAATAAAGGAGAAGTCAGACACAGGTCTCCGGAGGACCAGAGGACAGGAAGTGTAATATTGGATATTTCACTCACATCCTGCAGAAGGCTGATGAGAGTAGCAAATGTTGGCCTCTGTTCAGGTTTGTGCGCCCAACATTTCATCATGATGTTGTACAAAGCAGGAGGACAATCATCTGGACATTCCAGCCGTTCACCCTCCCGGTCAATCTTCATTAAAATCTGAAGAAATGAACACATATATACAATCTTGGTTCTGTGAGACTGATGGATGGATGGTGAAAATGACACTCTATGAGAGAGCTCCAGGTTACCTGTTCCCCACTCAGTCCCTGCCAGGGTATTTGTCCAAAGGTGAACATCTCCCACATGGTGACCCCAAACATCCAGACATCCGATAGCAGTGAGAAGGTGCCAATTTTCAAGCTTTCTGGTGAACACCTGTCAAAAAGAAGACAGATAATTGGCAATCTAGTGATTCCCAGTTATAACCCTGTTTTAATTTCGATTAGCATTCTTAATCTCCCTTCTTGCTGGCTTCTATCCTCACCATGGAAAGGGCATCCTGCTTTGAGCAGACATTAGGTAATATTTATCTTTTTCAGTCAGCACCCTTGTAAGGCCAAAATCACCGATCTTTACCATTTCTTCGCTCACCAGCAAGACATTCCGTGTTGCCAAGTCCCTGTGGATGAACTTGTGGCTCTCAAGGTAGCTCATTCCAGAGGCTATCTGGATGCAGTACGACCACAAGAGCATCAGAGGATATTCTCCATAGTGTTCTCGCAGAGCATCCCGTAGGGATCCCAAAGGTGCCAACTCTGTGACCTGAGAAGAAAGACAAGAGGGTTGTGAGAACTAGCATCAACAGTAGAGCTTCTTCTTTTTACCTTCTTCACGCTTTTGCCTTCCTGCCTTTTTAAGAAGTTTAAGATGCAGGGAAGATCATGTGACCGCAGTAATTGGCTGACATGGTGGTCACGCTTTCGGTTAGGTGCTGGTCACTGTGCCAGGAGCATGCATGGCGCGTTCTCGGAACATCGCTATTGACCACAATTTATGCAAATATGGGGCCCCTCAGCACCTAGGCTCAGGTGCCAAAAGGCCACATATTTGTGTGTGGCTGGCACCAAGGGGTTAAGGGCCCATCTTGCACAATTTTATTAGAAGACTTTTAAGAAAAAACTCATAATAGGAGCTTCCCACACAGGGGTATTCAGCATTTGTCTTCCATCCAAAAAAAAAAACCATTCGGCTCTTCTGACTTGCACTTGCAGCACTCCTGCTCTGGCCTTACACTCCAGGCCCTAGTCTGTCTTCTACAGGCTGCTCACCTACCAACGTTTGGACCATGCTCTTGGCAGCCCCTTTGCTGCTTTGACTCCCACCTCTCTCCTAGGTGGTGCTCTCCTGACTCCTGGGCAACAAACTCCTGTCTGCTAGGGTGGAGCCCAGAACCATGGTCAGGTTACTACTAATAGCCCAGCACACAACTGACCAATTTGTGTGCCCATGGCACACACAACCTGGACCCAGGACCTGGACCCCCCCCATCACTTTGAAATCTTAAGGCTCGAGGTCCCAAAACAGACTTTACCAAACACTGAGGAAACTGAAAAGCCATTGTAGCCAGGAGCTGGCTATTGTGTCTGCAATTCAGGGACAGTATGTAGTGCTATTAATGTGGGACTTTATCCCTTTTGTGTTGGCTTGGATTCCATGTGTCATTTACTAGAGACAGAACTTGGAGCAGAGCAAAACATTGTGCAGTGCAGAGTGCTGGGATTAAACTACAGCCACCAGATTACTGAGGAGGAAAGAACAGACTGCTGGGAGAGGGTATAAAAAGGCTGGCTGAGGACTGGCACGCTTTCTTGGGACATCGGCCTGGATCTGCCAGTGTGAGCTGCGGCTGAATCGTGGCCTGCATAGGAGAGAGCGATACAGACCGATACAGAGGGACATCGGCGGACAGCTTCACCTCTTATGCCGCGTACACACGAGCGGACTTTACGGCAGACTTTGCCCGGCGGACTTTGACGGACTTTCTGAATGAACGGACTTGCCTACACACAATCAACCAAAGTCCGTCGAATTCATACGTGATGACGTACGACCGGACTAAAACAAGGAAGTTCATAGCCAGTAGCCAATAGCTGCCCTATCGTGGCTTTTTATCCATCGAACTAGAATACAGACGAGCGGACTTTTCGACCGGACTCGAGTCCGTCGGATAGATTTGAAACATGTTTCAAATCTAAGTCCGTCCAACTTTTGAGAGAACAAAGTCCGCTGGAGCCCACACACGATCGAATTGTCCGACGAAATCCCGTCGGCCGGGCACAGTCGGCCGTAAAGTCCGCTCGTGTGTACGCGGCATTAGCTGCAGCAGTTCAGAGGCTGATCCGGATCCTTCAGCATTTCCTGCACTAAAGATCCGGGTAGGCCGCGGCGCAGTGTGATCGGAGGATCAGACGCCATTCCCTGAGCCAGGACCCGGAGGGAGATCCTGATAGAAACATCATCATCTGCATCATTGCCAGCAACTTTTGTGATGCTGTCGGTGAGCAGGCACCTGCGCATTTAAACTAACAGACACTGCATACAGAATATTTCATTGTCTGATACTTGTAGTCCCACAAGAAGCAAGTTCTTTACCACCAATAGACACTGTATGTTAACATCTGTGCTTTGCTCACATCCCTGTCACATGTGATCCTAATGGATACTATCCTAATGGATACAATGCTATTGAAACAAAATATGCGGTGATCATGTGCTTTTCGATTATACAGGAAAAGTTGCAGTCACAAGGAGTTAATTGCGCACCAGCTAAATTTGCTCTGTTCCACCACAAGAGGATAACTTCATTCATCATAATTAAAGTGCTAGCTGAAGATTAGGCTGGTTTCATGGAGTTTTCATTACCCTTTTGCTCTTTCCTCATCTTCCAAAGTGACTAATGTTATTTAGCACAAGGGCATACCTCCCAACATTTTGAGATGGGAATGAGGGACACCTACTAGCAAATGTATGTAGGCATAGGACACGCCTCCTGCCACACCCCCTTAAAGGAGAATTAACCCCCAAAAAATGTTAATCAAATCCACAAGGACTTTTTTTACCACTACTATTCCTTTATATTGGCTTTTAAAATGTACAAATGCAGCAATTTAGAAATCAGATGAAAGGTTTAGCACTAGGAAACGCTTTTTGATAGATAAAAAGTGCATTTTATATACAACTATATAGATCAGATTAAAATGAGGGACAAATGAGGAGGAATGAGGGACAGAGGGACATTGCTCCAAATCAGGGACAGTCCCTCCAAATCAGGGACAGTTGGGAGCTATGCACAAGGGGTTTGCTCTAATTTTCCTGGAACTCTGTTTAAAGGAACCAGCCAATCTAATTCCAACAGCTTGCTGAATGTTTGTTAGTTGTTTGATGTTAAGTGCCTGTGGGCTGAGGGGATAGAGGGGAGTGGTCTGACATAGTTTTATTAAGTGTCAGCCCCCTGCCTCTCTCCTGCCTGTTCACATAGGCCTCAGGTACCAAAAGGGATTGTATTTGCACTGTGTTCCCTTGCTTCTTTGTGTATTACTAATTTAGAAGTCCCTGGATTTCACAATTTCATTGCATACTATTGTTATACTATTTCTAAACAAGTTATCTTTATGACATACAGTCTCATGTAATGCTTTTCTATGCCACTTTTACCTCAGTAACCAAATCTAAACTTCTTCACCTGCATCTTGTAAGTTTATTGTATTGGTGATAGTTGGTAAAGATATCTGAACCCAGGGTGTCAGAGGTGTCGGAGGACTTGCAGAGCCGGGGCAACCAGTGGGGTACAGATTCTAACAGTGGCCCTCACGAGGGTAGTGCTAGACCATGACACAAGCTCCCTGGAGCCCCTCAACCCTCCTGGTTGGGAATTCCAGGTCATAACTTTCTAGACCCTGGCAGGGCATTCAGATACACAAATCACATTGCCATCTTCCTGCCAGAGATTGGGTAGACTTTAGGGTTGTCCCGATACCACTTTTTTAGGACCGAGTACAAGTACCGATACTTTTTTTCAAGTACTCGCCGATACCGATTACCGATACTTTTTTTTTAATGTCACGTGACAGTTTTTTTTTTTTGCTATTTTTTGGGGGGGGGGGGGGTGAACGTTGTATGTGTGTGTGTTTTTTTTGTTTTTTTTTACAATTTTTATTTTTTACAATAATATTTTTTTATTCTTTATTTTTTTTTTTTTTTTTTTAATCAGCCCTTTTGGGGGGCTTTGGTGAGATATCAGGGGTCTTAACAGACCTCTGATATCTCCCCCTTGAGACAGAGAAAGAGACAGAGGATAGAGATTCCCCAGTCCCTTTCTCTGCAGCCTCAGCTGCACTGAAAATGAATGGAGAGAAGACAGCGGCTCCTCTCCATTCATAAACTGACACGTCGTAATCACAGGAGATTACAATGTTTCAGTTATGTGAATGGACAGAGTCAGCTGACTCTCTCCATACACAAAGGAAGGAGGGGGAGGACGGAGGAACTGAGGGGGAGAACGGAGGGGACAGATAAGGAGAGAGGAATGCAGGGGACAGATAAGGAGAGAGGAACGGAGGGGGAGAACGGAGGGGGACAGATAAGGAGAGAGGAATGCAGGGGACAGATAAGGAGAGAGGAACGAAGGGGGAGAACGGAGGGGGACAGATAAGGAGAGAGGAACGAAGGGGGAGAACGGAGGGGGACAGATAAGGAGAGAGGAGCGAAGGGGGAGTACGGAGGGGGACAGATAAGGAGAGAGGAACGAAGGGGGAGAACGGAGGGGGACAGATAAGGAGAGAGGAACGAAGGGGGAGTACGGAGGGGGACAGATAAGAAGAGAGGAATGCAGGGGACAGCGGAGGGGGACAGAGGAACAGAGGGGGCACGGAGGAGGATGCAGTGACAGTCAGCTGTGAGCGATCACCGCTGTATGCCACTAAAGCTGGTGAAAGCCGCTGGGGGAGAATCTTGTAACTCCCCCACGCGCCGATCACAGCTGTCCTCTAGGTATCGGGGGAAGCATCGGGAGCATTTGCCCGAGTACAAGTACTTGGGCAAATGCTCGGTATCGGTGCCGATACCGATACTAGTATCGGTATCAGGACAACCCTAGTAGACTTAGAGGCCCCTTTTCTGTAGCCCTGGTTAAAGGGTTGCCGCCTCATCCGTTTTAAACCCGAACAAGTATTAATTACATAGGTTCTGTGGCTGATTAAGGTGGTAATTAAACTCACGTAGTGCCTTTTCTGCATTAAATTAGCCTCAGAACCTGCGTAATTTATAGGTGTTCGAGATCAAAGGGATGAGGTGGCAACCTTACCTGGGGAAGGGAGAAGACTGAGAGGCAGCTTTGTGTGCCAACTTTATGTAGGAAGGACAGATTCACAGGTTCAGTTGAGCCATCCTGGTGGAATAAGAAAAGACTCAGAGACCTTTTTTTATGTTAATTAACTTGCTATGGTTGAACTGTGCAGTACTTTTGCCTAAATTATTCCATTGAGGAGAACTAATTGCTCACCATTTTCATTGGCTGGGTCAGAACCACCCCATAGAGATGGATAAGGTGTGGATGATCCAGGGCACACATTGCATTCACTTCCTTCAGGAAATCCTTAAGAATATTAGGATCAGAGTCAGCATCTGTATGAAGGGTTTTCACTGCAACATTCACCTGGAAAGACAAAGCAGGTGAATGAGATCACCACATAGTAGGGATGAGCCAAACACCCCCCCAGTTCGGTTCGCACCAGAACTTGCAAACAGCCAAAAAAATTTGTGCGAACACCGTTAAAGTCTATGGGACACAAATGTGAAAAAAGTGCTCATTTTAAAAGCTTGTATGCAAGTTATTGCCATAAAAAGTGTTTGGGGACCCGGGTCCTGCCCCAGGGGACATGGATCAATGCAAAAAAAAGTTTTTAAAACTGCCGTTTTTTCGGGAGTAGTGATTTTAATAATGCTTAAAGTGAAACATTAGAAATGAAATTTTCCTCTAAATATCATGCCCAGGGGTTGTCTATAGTATGCCTGTAAAGTGGCACATTTTTCCCATGTTTATAACGGTACCACAGCAAAATTACATTTCTAAAGGAAAAAATGTAATTTAAAATTGTTTGCAGCCTTAATGTATTACCAGATCCCAGCAATATACATAAAAAATCATTCTAAAAAAACAGCGTAGGTTTCCCCCTCCCAGTCCATACCAGGCCCTTCGGGTCATGTATGGATATTAAGGTCAACTCCGCGCCAATTTTTTTTTTTTTTTTAAATGGCGTGGGGGTTCCCCCTCAAAATCCATACCAGACCCAAAGGGCCTGGTATGGACGGGGGGAAACCCATGCCGTTTTTTTCTTAATTTTGTCATAGGGCTCCCCTTAACCACTTCAATACACTATATTATATATTGTACCCTGCACTATATAAACTGCACTGTATTATATATATACTACACTGAGTGCACTATATATTCTGAACTGCAGTGTATATACTATACGGACTGCACTGTATACTCTGAACTGCAGTGTACATACTATACAAATATATAGCCACCCCCCATCAAATCATTCCCCGCAGCTATTACCTTTTGTACCACCACCCCCTCCCTTTAGAATGTAAGCTCTACGAGCAGGGCTCTCCTGACCCTTCTGTATTGAACTGTACTGTAATTGTGCTATCTCCCCTCTACATTGTAAAGCGCTGCGTAAACTGTTGGCACTATATAAATTGTGTATAATAATAATATATGGACTTCTTTATATACTCTGCTGAAAAACTGGACCTTAGGCAGAACACGGTAACCCCTCACAGCTACTCTTGTTGGGCACAGGAACGGTCCCTGCTGTTAAATATTATTTAAAAACTTGTAATTACATGCCCCTGTTAAACAGGGGCAGAAAAATTGGGCCTTGGGTGGTGGTGGTGCCCTAAACCAAAAATATTGTTAGAAGCTAGCATCATCATGATTGAGGAGCAATAGGATAGGCAGCATAGGCAGTCTTCAAGGGATCCCAGACCCATAGCAAATTCAATCGGTTACATCAGCATCAGGTGCTTGATAGTTGCTGATCCAGGACTGATTAATTTTTATAAATGTGAGCCTATCAACAAAGTCTGTGGACAGGAGCACTCTTTTATCGGTTACAAACCCTCAAGCAGCACTGAATGTGCGTTCAGAAAGCACGCTGAATGCAGGACAGGCCAGTAGCTCAATTGCATATTGCGCAAGTTCTGGCCAGTGGTCCAACCTCAAGACCCAGTAACCCAGTGGATGCTCTGTTGGAAAGGTCACCAAGTCTGCTCTTGCCCCTAGATATTCCTGCACCATATAATGTAGACGCTGGCGATGGTTGCTGAAAAATTGTTTAAAGGCATCGGTCAGCCAGCCACCTTCTCCAGTTCTCTTCCTCTGACTGAACGAAGCCTCAGAAACACATATAGTAGGAGTTATAGTAGGGTTTGAGATCCCAGATAAGGAGCAATAAGTCTGCCTTTTTCTATGATGTGGGTCTTTCAGGTGCTGCTGCCTCCAACGGACTGCATGGCAGGTCGTCATATGTCTGGTCAAGCATGTGGTACCTAAGCGGCTGCTGTTCTGGCCACGCTTGATCCGCTTCAGACATAGATTGCAAACAGCAATCTGTTGCACACGTGTCAAAAAAGGCCCACACCAAGGAACTTTTAAAAGTCAGCGGGGAGTCAGCAGCGCCCTGCACCTGCGTAGCTCTGCAGTGTGAAGCAATAGGGTGGCTGCCCTTATGCTGACCCCTGGAGGTCTGACTGTATACATATATACAGTCAGGTCCATAAATATTTGGACATCGACGCAATTCTAATCTTTTTGGCTCCATACACCACCACAATGGATTTGAAATGAAATGAACAAGATGTGCTTTAACTGCAGACTTTCAGCTTTAATTTGAGGGTATTTACATCCTAATCAAGTGAACGGTGTAGGAATTACAACAGTTTGTATATGTGCCTCCCACTTTTTAAGGGACCAAAAGTAATGGGACAATTGGCTGCTCAGCTGTTCCATGGCCAGGTGTGTGTTATTCCCTCATTATCCCGTTTATAAGGAGCAGATAAAAGGTCCAGAGTTCATTTCAAGTGTGCTATTTGCATTTGGAATCTGTTGCTGTCAACTCTCAATATGAGCTGTCACTATCAGTGAAGCAAGCCATCATTAGGCTGAAAAAACAAAACAAACCTATCAGAGAGATAGCAAAAACATTAGGTGTGGCCAAATCAACTGTTTGGAACATCCTTAAAAAGAAAGAAGGCACCGGTGAGATCAGCAACACCAAAAGACCCGGAAGACCACAGAAAACAACTGTGGTGGATGACCGAAGAATTCTTTCCCTGGTGAAGAAAACACCCTTCACAACAGTTGGCCAGATCAAGAACACTCTCCAGGAGGTAGGTGTATGTGTGTCAAAGTCAACAATCAAGAGAAGACTTCACCAGAGTGAATACAGAGGGTTCACCACAAGATGTAAACCATTGGTGAGCCTCAAAAACAGGAAGGCCAGGTTAGAGTTTGCCAAACAACATCTAAAAAAGCCTTCACAGTTCTGGAACAACATCCTATGGACAGATGAGACCAAGATCAACTCGTACCAGAGTGATGGGAAGAGAAGAGTATGGAGAAGGAAAGGAACTGCTCATGATCCAAAGCAAACCACCTCATCAGTGAAGCATGGTGGTGGTAGTGTCATGGCGTGGGCATGTATGGCTGCCAATGGAACTGGTTCTCTTGTATTTATTGATGATGTAACTGCTGACAAAAGCAGCAGGATGAATTCTGAAGTGTTTCGGGGAATATTATCTGCTCATATTCAGCAAAAAGCTTCAGAACTCATTGGACGGCGCTTCACAGTGCAGATGGACAATGACCCGAGGCATACTGCAAAAGCAACCAAAGATTTTTTTAACGGAAAAAAAAGTGGAATGTTATGCAATGGCCAAGTCAATAACCTGACCTGAATCCGATTGAGCATGCATTTCACTTGCTGAAAACAAAACTGAAGGGAAAATGCCCCAAAAACAAGCAGGAACTGAAGACCGTTGCAGTAGAGGCCTGGCAGAGCATCACCAGAGATGAAACCCAACATCTGGTGATGTCTATGCGTTCCATACTTCAGGCTGTAATTGGCTGCAAAGGATTTGCAACCAAGTATTAAAATGTGAAAGTTTGATGGATGATTGTTAATCTGTCCCATTACTTTTGGTCCCTTAAAAAGTGTGAGGCACATATACAAACTGTTGTAATTCCTACACCATTCACCTGATTTGGATGTAAATACCCTCAAATTAAAGCTGAAAGTCTACAGTTACATTGCATCTTGTTAGTTTTATTTCAAATCCATTGTGGTGGTGTATAGAGCCAAAAAGATTAGAATTGTGTCGATGTCCCAATATTTATGGACCTGACTGAATATCAAATACACTGCCACTAATTAACCTGCCTGCCTAATCGAGCTCAATCTCTCTATTCCCATCCACTATAACACACTATACGGTGCTGTGTAAGCAGCCTTATATAGTGTGGGGCGTGGACTTAGTCCCCCTGAGCCATGATTGTCCAAACGCACCCAGCCTTTGGCTAATCATGGCTCTCGCAGAGGAGCGTGCTGTGATTGGCCAAAGCATGCAGGTCAGGTGTATGGTTTGGACAAACATCATCTTGCAGTGCATTATGGGGCGCTCTAATTTTTTGCGAATGCCCCATAAAATTCTATGTTCGGTGAACACCTGATGTTCGAGTCGAACTTACAGTACGCTCGACTCGAACTTGAAGCTCATCCCTACTGCATAGTGACAGGACATGACTGAGGACAAGAGGACTGAGAGCTAAGGGAACCAGCAGATGATGTAAGGGGATACTCACTGTTCTTCCACTGGGAGTCCTCCACTGCCCTCTGCGAACCACTCCAAAGCAACCCTGACCCAGGCGCTCGAACAAATGCAGGTCTCGGTCACTGATGAGACACGTAAAGGTGAAGTCACTTTTTTCCTGATAGGAGGTAGGTGACAGGAAAGAGGGAGAGGAGGGTGATTTTACATCCAAATTTGAGGGCGTTTCAGGGATCTCAGAGTTTCTGTTTATGAACATCTGTAGAGGGGAAAAAGCAGAACATAGTTCACAGATGCCTGGTGAATACTTTGTTCTTTTAGATAACTGAGATTTATCTTCAGTAGTTTGTGTCTCTGCCCCTCCCACAAAGGTGAGATTTCCTGCAGTAGTTTGTGTGTCTGCCCCTCCCACAATTGTGAAATTTCCTGCAGTATTTTGTGTCTCTGCCTCTCCCACAATGGGGCTATTTCCCTGCATTAGTTTGTGTCTCTGCCCCTTATATAATGGGGAGATTTCTTCCCAGTAGTTTGTGTCTCTGCCTCTCCCACAATGGTGAGATTTCCTGCAGTAGTTTGTGTCTCTGCCCCTCCCACAATGCTGTGATTTCCTGCAGTAGTTTGTGTCTCTGCCCCTCCCACAGTGGGGAGATTTCCCTGCAGTATTTTGTGTCTTTGCCCCTCCCACAGTGGGGAGATTTCCTACAGTAATTTGTGTCTCTGCCTCTCCCACTATGGTGAGATTTCCTGCAGTAGTTTTATGTCTTTGCCCCTCCCACAATAGAGAGATTTATCTGACAGTGTGTGTCTCTGCCCCTCCCATAATGGGTATATTTCCTCCCAGTAGTTTGTGTCTCTGCCCCTCCCACAATAGTGAGATGTCCCTGCAGTAGTTTGTGTCTCTGCCCCTCCCACAATGGAGAAATTTTCCTGCAGTAGTTTGTGTCTCTGCCCCTCTGACTGTAACGTACCTGGGATGTGAGCCTGACGTGTGGAGGGAGACCTCCCGTACCACCCTGGCTCGGAGACCACTGGAGTGGGAACAGTGGTGGTAAGAGCACAGTGAGGTAAAGGTGCCTGCTGAGTCCTTACTGCTTGAAGTGGTCGCGGATGCAGGTCAGCAGGTGCAGGTTTGCAGAGCAGCGGATGCAGGTCAGCAGGTGCAGGTTTGCAGAGCAGCGGATGCAGGTTAGCAGATGCAGGTTTGCAGATCAGCAGATGCAGGTTAGCAGAGCAGCGAATGCAGGTCAGCAGGTGCAGGTTTGCAGAGCAGCGGACGCAGGGTAGCAGATGCAGGTTTGCAGATCAGCAGATGCAGGTTTGCAGACAGTAGCGGAGTCAGACGAGCCGGGTCATACACATCAGGGAATACAGCAGAAACGGCAATCAGAGAATAGTCAGAGTCCAGGCTGGGTTTTGGCAACAGGCAATCAGGCAGGTAACAGAGTGGGGTCAAACGAGCCAAGGTCAGGATTGGAGACAAAAGCAGGGTCAGGAGCCGAGTCAGGATACAGGAACAGAGTACTGGTACAATCAGGAACACAGGGAACGGAAGCAGATCAAACCGCAAGAGGCAGCGCCACTGAGCATCTTTTAAAGGCTATTGGGCGCCAAAGCGCGTCTTAACGAACGCGCACGCCTTCTGGAACGGGACGTACGTTCATGACAGTGCCCCCTCCTTAAGGGCAACCTCCGGGTGCCCAAGAGAACCCTTTTCTGGGGGTGATTACGGAAAAAGGCCTGGATTAATTCTTGAGCGTGAATATTCCGTTGGGGTTCCCAGGAATTTTCCTCCAGACCGTAACCTTTCCATTTGATCAGGAACTGTAGCTGATTCCTTCTTCTTCGGCAGTCTAAGACCGCCTCTACTTCAAACTCCTCATCTCCGTCAATGATCACAGGTTCAGGTGGTCTTGATCCTCTGTCAGGAAAGTGATCCGGCACAGTAGGTTTCTATAATGAGACATGAAATACCGGATGGATTTTCAAAGACTCCGGTAAGACAAGTTCATAGGAAACGTCATTTAATTTCCGCTTTACTGGAAAAGGACCAATGAATTTGGGTGCCAATTTCCTTGCAGGGCAGGCCATCTTAAGGTTGGTGGTGGATAACCATACTCGATCGCCCTGTTGCAGACATAACTCCCCCCTCCTCTTCCTGTCAAACATCTTCTTATTGGTTGCCTGTGCCCTGGTCATGGCTTCCTGTAATATCTTGCTATTACGAGTCAAGAAATCGATAGTACTCTGGACTGCCGGAACTGTTGAATCCTGAATGAGATCAGGTAGGAAGGTTGGATGGTACCCGTAATTGGCAAAGAATGGCGACTGACCTGTAGCCGAATGACTGGCATTATTAAAGGCAAATTCTGCCAGAGGTAGTAATGGTACCCAGTCGTCCTGAACAAAGGAGGTGAAGCATCGGAGATATTGCTCGAGCGTTTGGTTCGTCCTCTCAGTTTGCCCATTAGTCTGAGGGTGATAGGACGAGGACATAGACAGTTCAATCTTCAAAGCCCTGCATAAAGCCCTCCAGAAACGAGAGGTGAACTGCACCCCTCTGTCCGAAACAATGTCCGCAGGAACCCCGTGTAGCCTTACTATTTCTGTAATGAAGACTTGGGCAGTTTCCATGGCAGAGGGTGTGCTTTTTAATGGAACAAAGTGGGCCATCTTGGATAAACGGTCAACCACGACGAAGATCGCTGAATAACCCTCTGACGGAGGCAGTTCCACTACGAAATCCATGGCAATCATTTTCCAAGGACGGTCGGGGACTGGTAAAGGTCTGAGTAGACCCCAGGCCTTGCTTCTAGTGGTCTTGCTACGGATACAGGTGGCACAAGAGCTTATATATTCCCTGCAGTTCTTCTCAAGATCCGGTCACCAAAACGTACGTTGTACAAGCTCCAGAGTCTTATGCATACCGAAACGGCCTGCCAGAGGATGATCATGACACAAATTCAGCACTGAGACTCGGACCTCTTCAGGCACAAAGATCTTGCTGTTTCTCCACAGGAGACCATCCTTGAGTAACAGAGTAACTCCGGGAGGGCCAGACACACCTGCAGAGGCTTGCTTCAAGCTGGACATGAGATCAGTTTGCAGAAGTAAAAAGTTACCTTCCGATAGAATGGTGTCTGGAGCTGGTACTTCCTTCGGATCATCAAACATGTGAGAAAGAGCGTCCGGTTTGGTGTTCTTGGAGCCAGGCCGGTAAGTTATATGAAATGAGAACCTAGAGAAAAATAATGCCCATCGTGCCTGGCGGGGTCTCAGACGTTTGGCAGCTCTCAGATACTCTAAGTTCTTATGATCTGTATAAATGAGTATGGGGTGCGCTGCTCCTTCCAATAGATACCTCCACTCCTCAAGAGCCAATTTAATGGCCAGTAGTTCCCTGTCCCCAACGTCATAGTTCTTTTCGGGTGGGGTGAGCTTCCGGGAGAAGAACGCTATGGGGTGCATCAAGTCCTTGAGACCCTGGCGTTGGGAGATGACAGCTCCAACCGCAGTCTCGGAAGCATCTACTTCAAGTAGGTAGGGGAGCGCAGGGTCAGGATGACTCAGAATAGGAGCCGACGTGAAAAGTCTCTTTAAGTCTGTGAAGGCGGTCTGTGCCTCGGGAGTCCACTGGAACCGAACATTCTGCTTGGTCAGCTGCGTGATTGGGGAGATAATGGCAGAGAAGCCCTTGATGAATCTCCGATAAAAGTTTGCGAAGCCAACAAAGCGCTGCACCCCTTTCTTGTCTGAAGGTGCAGGCCAATCCAGAACGGCTGAAACCTTTTGAGGATCCATCTTGAATCCCTCTGTTGATATCACGAGACCAAGGAACTGGATACTCTGTCGCTCAAACTCGCATTTTTCTGGTTTTGAGTATAGTCCGTGTTGACGAAGGTGACAGAGTACACTTTTGACATGTACTCGATGCTGCTCGAGGGAAGAAGAAAAAATCAAAATATCGTCTAGATAGACAACTACATAAATGTCCAGACAGTCTCTAAAAACATCGTTAATCAGGTGCTGAAATGTGGCTGGGGCGTTACATAACCCAAAAGGCATTACTAGATATTCGTAATGGCCGAACCTAGTATGAAAGGCAGTCTTCCACTCATCCCCTGCACGGATGCGTACCAAGTTGTAAGCCCCCCGCAGGTCTAATTTGGTAAACACAGAGGCGGTTCTAAGCCTTTGAAAGAGTTCAGATACCGGGGCAAAGGGTAACGGTTTTTAACCGTGATCTTGTTCAGCTCCCGATAGTCCACACAGGGTCAGAGAGAGTGGTCTTTCTTTTCCACAAAAAAGATTCCTGCTCCTGCCGGAGAGGTGAAAGGGCGGATGAATCCCCTCTTGAGATTCTCATCAACGTATTCCTTCAGTACCCCTAGTTCCCGTTCAGATAAAGGAAAGATACGTCCGAAAGGGATCCCAGCACCGGGAAGAAGCTCGATTGGACAGTCGTACGGACGATGAGGTGGAAGAACTTCGGCCCCACGTTTACTGAAAACGTCCAAGAACTCATGGTATTGTTTGGGCACAGCAGAGCAAGTTTCAGGATCTGGTTCCAGGCATAACAACGGACCAGAGGTACTGGGGCATGATGGCACACAATGGTGCAGGCAGTAAGGTGACTGGAACCTAACACTTCCGGTTCCCCAATCGATCTGGGGATTGTGTGCCTGAAGCCAAGGTAAGCCAAGGATGACTGGAAACAAAGGAGAGGAAATAGCATTCAGGCTCAGAAGTTCCTTATGATCCACAAGGGTGGTTACAGGCAAAGGAGGGGTCTCCTGGGTCACTACTCCAGATTTAATGCAGGACCCGTCCGCCAGGAAGATGGAGAGTCCCTGGGCCTTGGGCTGAAAGGGGATGCATTGTTGGGTTGCAAAGTCTAGATCGATAAAACAACTGCATGCCCCTGAGTCTATTATTGCCGTCACTGGTATAGTTCTTTCCGACAATTGAAATGAAATTGGTATGGCCAGGTGAGTGGCGCTGGCAGTAGAAGGTGCATGATTAGAAGAAGAGGAAGCCAGGAACTTGCGCATCTTAGCAGGACAAGAGGAGATGAACTGACCAGCTTCTCCACAGTATAGGCATAGAAGGTTCTGCTGCCGACGAAGTCGTTCTTGGGCGGACAGGGAACGTTTCATCAATTCAGGCTGCTTTGATTTGATGGAATGCATGGAAGTTGGCATCCGGGATAGCATCCAAGCTGGGCGGAACTGCTGAGAAGACCTCTCTGCTCTGCGTTCCCGAAGTCGTCGGTCTATCTGGATGGATAGCGTAATTAAAGTCTCTAGAGTATCAGGAACATCAACCCGGGCCAATTCGTCCTTTAAACTCTCAGATAGACCGAGACGAAACTGGTGTCGGAGAGCAGCCTTATTCCACTGAGTGTCCGCGCTCCAGCGTCTGAAATCGGTTACATAGTCCTCTGCCGCTCGGCAGCCTTGCTGGAGCGCGTGGAGGGCAGCCTCTGCGGTGGAAGTCCACTGGGGGTCGTCATAAAGTCGGGCCATGGCATTAAGGAAGGATGATAAAGAGTTCAGATCCATATGGTGGACTTCGAGTAGGTGGTGGGCCCAGGCCTGGGGCTCCCCTTGCAGCAAGGTAATAACAAAGCCTACTTTGGTAATTTCGGATGAGAAAGTCCGTGGCAGCAATGAAAAATAAAGTTTGCATGCATTGCGAAACGCCCGGAATTGGTTACGATTTCCAGAGAATTTCTCAGGAACAGGCACCCTAGGCTCGGGAGATGGGTCTGCTAAGATGGTCAATTCTTGTGTCCGTTCCTCCATTCGGACGAGACTGCTTTGCAGGGTCTCCATGACCTGAGTGAGGGCTGTGAGATTTTGACAGACAAAGTCCATAGGCGAGGTTCCTCCTGCAGGCTCAGACATGGCGGTTTGATACTGTAACGTACCTGGGATGTGAGCCTGACGTGTGGAGGGAGACCTCCCGTACCACCCTGGCTCGGAGACCACTGGAGTGGGAACAGTGGTGGTAAGAGCACAGTGAGGTAAAGGTGCCTGAGTCCTTACTGCTTGAAGTGGTCGCGGATGCAGGTCAGCAGGTGCAGGTTTGCAGAGCAGCGGATGCAGGTCAGCAGATGCAGGTTTGCAGAGCAGCGGATGCAGGTCAGCAGGTGCAGGTTTGCAGAGCAGCGGATGCAGGTTAGCAGATGCAGGTTTGCAGATCAGCAGATGCAGGTTAGCAGAGCAGCGGATGCAGGTCAGCAGGTGCAGGTTTGCAGAGCAGCGGACGCAGGGTAGCAGATGCAGGTTTGCAGATCAGCAGATGCAGGTTTGCAGACAGTAGCGGAGTCAGACGAGCCGGGTCATACACATCAGGGAATACAGCAGAAACGGCAAGCAGAGAATAGTCAGAGTCCAGGCTGGGTTTTGGCAACAGGCAATCAGGCAGGTAACAGAGCGGGGTCAAACGAGCCAAGGTCAGGATTGGAGACAAAAGCAGGGTCAGGAGCCGGGTCAGGATACAGGAACAGAGTACTGGTACAATCAGGAACACAGGGAACGGAAGCAGATCAAACCGCAAGAGGCAGCGCCACTGAGCATCTTTTAAAGGCTATTGGGGGCCAAAGCGCGTCTTAACGAACGCGCATGCGCACGTTCGTACGAGCGGTCCGTGACTCGCGCATGCGCATAGGCGCACGCCTTCTGGAACGGGACGTACGTTCGTGACACTGACAATGGGTAGATTTCCTCCCAGTAGTTTGTTTCTCTGCCCCTCCCACAGTGGGGAGATTTCCTGCAGTAGTTTGTGTCTCTGCCCCCCTCCCCCACTGTGGGGAGATTTACCTCGGTAGTTTGTGTCTCGGTCCCTCCCACAATGGTGAGATTTGCCTACAGTAGTTTGTGTCTCTCTACCATCCCACAATGGTGAGATTTCCTGCAGGAATTTATGTCTCTGCCCCTCCCACAATTGTGAGATTTCCTGCAGTAGTTTGTGTCTGCCCCTCCCAAAATGGGTAGATTTTCTGAAGTGGTTTCTGTCTCTGCCCCTCCCACAATGCAGAGATTTCTCTATGAAAATTTGTATCTCAGCCCCTCCCACAATGAAGAGATTTCCTGCATTAGTTTGTGTCTCTGCCCTCCCACAATGGTGAGATTTCCTCCCAGTAGTTTGTGTCTCTGCCCCTCCCACAATAGAGAGATTTCCTGCAGGAATTTGTGTCTCTGCCCCTCCCATAATTGTGAGATTTCCTGCAGTAGTTTGTGTCTGCCCCTCCCATAATGGGTAGATTTTCTGAAGTGGTTTCTGTCTCTGCCCCTCCCACAATGCACAGATTTCTCTATGAAAGTTTGTGTCTCTGCCCCTCCCACAATGGGGAGATTTCCTCCCAGTAGTTTGTGCCTCTGCCCCTCCCACAATGGGTAGATTTCCTCCCAGTAGTTTGTGTCTCTGCCCCTCCCATAATGGGGAGATTTCCTGCAGTAGTTTGTGTCTCTGCCCCTCCCACAATGGTGATATTTCCTCCCAGTAGTTTGTGTCTCTGCCCCTCCTATAATGGGGAGATTTCTTTCAGTAGTTTGTGTCTCTCCCCCTCCCATAATGGGGAGATTTCCTCCCAGTAGTTTGTGCCTCTGCCCCTCCCACAATGGGTAGATTTCCTCCCAGTAGTTTGTGTCTCTGCCCCTCCCATAATGGGGAGATTTCCTGCAGTAGTTTGTGTCTCTGCCCCTCCCACAATGGTGAGATTTCCTCCCAGTAGTTTGTGTCTCTGCCCCTCCTATTAATGGTGAGATTTCCCTGCAGTAGTTTGTGTCTCTGCCCTTCCCACAATGGGGATATTTCCCTGCAGTAGTTTGCATCTCAGCCCCTCCCACAATGGAGAGATTTCCTGCAGTAATTTGTGTCTCTGTCCTCCCACAGTGGGGAGATTTACCTCAGTAGTTTGTGTCTCTGCCCCTCCCACAAGGGTGAGATTTCCTGCAGTAGTTTGTGTCTCTGTACCATCCCACAATGGTGAGATTTCCTGCAGTAGTTTGTGTCTGCCCCTCCCACAATGGGTAGATTTTCTGAAGTAGTTTCTGTCTCTGCACCTCCCACAATGCAGAGATTTCTCTATGAAAGTTTATGTCTCTGCCCCTCCCACAATGCAGAGATTTCTCTATGAAAGTTTGTGTCTCTGCCCCTCCCACAATGGGGAGATTTTCTCCCAGTAGTTTGTGTGTCTGCCCCTCCCACAATGGTGAGATTTCTTCCCAGTAGTTTGTGTCTCTGCCCCTCCCACTATGGGTAGATTTCCTCCCAGTAGTTTGTGCCTCCGCCCCTCCCATAATGGGGAGATTTCCTGCAGTAGTTTGTGTCTCTGCCCCTCCTATAATGGGGAGATTTCTTGCAGTAGTTTGTGTCTCTGCCCCTCCCACAATGGTGAGATTTCCTCCCAGTAGTTTGTGTCTCTGCCCCTCCTATAATGGTGAGATTTCCCTGCAGTAGTTTGTCTCTGCCCTTCCCACAATGGGGATATTTCCCTGCATTAGTTTGTGTCTCTGCCCCTCCCACAATGGATAGATTTCCTCCCAGTAGTTTGTGTCTCTGCCCCTCCTACAATGGTGAAATTTCCCTGCAGTAGTTTGTGTCTCTGCCCCTCCCACAATGGTGAGATTTCCTGCAGTAGTTTGTGTCTCTGCCCCTCCTATAATGGTGATATTTCCTGCAGTAGTTTGTGTCTCTGCCCCCCCCCCCCTCCACAATGGTGAGATTTTTCTGCAGTAGTTTGTGTCTCTGCCCCTCCCACAATGGATAGAGATAGGGAATGAGAAAGCTCACCTTGTATATTTAATATTTGGCACCGGTGGGTGGCTTCCTCTTTTCTGAGCTGAAAAAGATAACAAGGCATGAGGCACTGCAGATCCCTTAAATTTATTTAAAGTGAACTGGTAACAAGGAAATTTTGCTTTAACTGGTGTCAGCACTTTAATGGTGGATAAGAATATGGACACTTCAGATGTACTCTAGGGTACCTGCCAACTAAGTGTTCTTCTGGAAGCATAACACTCAGTTGTTATACATTCATTCTGGTTGTAATAAATTATACCTACCGAAAGGTGTCCCAAATGGGGAGTTTAAGGTAGGAACTTGGCAGGCACACTAAAGGGGTCCCTTTATACTCCAGATGTAGATATACCTGAAAACAGGAGCAGACAGAAAATATCATAACATACCATTGCATAGTTGCCAACATTGTAAAAAAATGTATAGGGTCAATTTTTTGTCTGTGGGTGGGGTCTTATTATAATTAGGGGCAGGGCATGCGGTTTAGGGTGGTGTAGAGCGGGAAGGAAAATGTGGCATGGGCGTGGCTTAAAGGGGGTGTGGTCTGAGGCAGAGATAAATGAGGGATGGAGGGAGAAAGAAAGAAATAGGGAGGGAGGGAAGGAGAGAGAAGGAAGGAAAGAAAGAGGGATGGAGGGACAGCAGGCCCAGATCCTACACCACAATAGAAATATGTGTATTTCATAAAGTTTAACAATTAGAAGATAAAGATACTCCAAGCACCATGGTTGTTATTGTGTGTGGATAAATGAAGCGCATTATTATTATTATTACATTGTAATATAAAAGGAAATAGTTCAAATCACCATAATGTAGAATCAGTGGGAGCCCGAGTGTGTCCCCTGCCACCAGATGCCATCAGGTGTCCCCAGTGGAGTCCCTCCTTCCATAACTCATTCCCAGCAGAGCCCCTCCTTACATCAGGTGCCCCCCCAGTGGAATCTCTCCTTACATGAGGCATTCCCAGCAGAGTGCCTCCTTACATAAGGTGTCCCCAGTGGAGTGCCTCCTTACATCAGGTGACCCCAGCGGAGTGCCTCCTTACATCAGGCATTCCCAGCAGAGCCCCTCCTTCCATCAGGCATTCCCAGCAGAGTCCCTCCTTACATCAGGTGTCCCCAATGCAGTCCCTCCTTACATCAGGTGTCCCCAATGCAGTCCCTCCTTACATCAGGTGTCCCCAATGCAGTCCCTCCTTACATCAGGTGTCCCCAATGCAGTCCCTCCTTACATCAGGTGTCCCCAGCGTAGTGCCTCTTACATCAGGTGTCCCCAGCAGAGTGCCTCTTACATCAGGTGTCCCCAGCAGAGTGCCTCTTACATCAGGTGTCCCCGGTGGAGTGCCTCTTACATCAGGTGTCCCCGGTGGAGTGCCTCTTACATCAGGTGCCCCCTGCGGTCAGTGTCCCCAGTAGAGTGCCTCTTACATCAGGTGTCCCCAGTGGAGTGCCTCTTACAGATCGGTGTGTTCTTTCACAAGCTCTAACCTACTCCACGGCCAAGACGGAGGGTTGGCTGCAGCTCCATGTGTCTCCTCTCGTTCCTCGTGTTCAGTGAAGAGGGGCTGATCCATGCAGCTAACCCCGGCTTCAGTGTGCAGGAGAATTGTGAAGAGAGAAGCCGATTCATTGGCTGCACGGATCGAACCCCCTCCCCTCTCCACTGGACACAAGGGGAAAGATCTTGTGGTGGCGCCAGCGGCCATTTTGTTGGAGCTAGAACTGCTGCAGAGCCAAAAACATTCCAGACTTCCCTAGACAAAGGCAAAATCCCGAATCGGGGCGGAATCCGTTCGGGACGAGGGTCCCAAAATCGATATTGTCCTGGGAAAATCGGGACGGTTGGCAACTATGCCATTGTGAAAGGACACTGGGAGTCCTACACTAATCCAGCATCAGCTTACACGCCTGTCTTATAAATATCAAATATCTCTTATTGCCCTATAATTAATTACAAACAAATCATAGATCATTAGGTCCTCCCACCAGGGATAAAACACAAAACTGATACATATCGATATGAAATAGAGCAATAAATGAATCAAATGTCAAAAAATACATAAATGCACAGAGCAGTCCATATATCATCCTTGTGTGAGGTCAAACAGCATGCTGTGGAAAGGTGACAAATCGATGAGCCCACCACCAAAGTTCAGAATGGCCTCTCACCTGATGAAATGGACCCTTTAATTACAGAGGGTCACAAAACGCATTCCTTTAAGGTTATGAGAAGTCCAGCATACACGGACATCCGTCAGGGCCCCAGGTCAGGATACTCGGATATTGTAGTGCATATGAAATAAAGATTGCAGAAAATAGTGCTCTCTGTATAAACAACTATTTATTGTAAAAAGATAAAATACAACACTCACAAAGATGGCACTCGACTAGTGCAAGTAAACAAGCTCAGGTAATGATATCCAAAAACAGTGAGGATGCGCGATGGCCGTGGGTGACGTCACGACGTATCCTCGTTGCGTCCCAGCGGGCGGGGACTTCATCAGCATATGAGGATACGACGTGGGCACCCGCGCTTTATCCTTGGTGAGTAACCATGGCAATGCTAAACAAAACCTGGTCGGCATCACAGAGACCCGGAAGCCAATACGGAAGTAACCCCTTGCCTAACAAAGTGAGATGAACGGAAACTAGTCATTGTACACAGATAAAACGAAAGAATAAAAAAGATAAAAATGGACTATATCATGAGTAAATATATATAATAAAATATATTAAATACATCAATCCACATAGGGAATGTGCAAAAAGCCATATTAAAACAATCGAAATTGTGAGTCATCCACGGCCATCGTCAAATCATTAATACACATCCATCAACGATCAGAAATAAAACAATTGGTATCAAAGTCTACGTTTAACCCTTCAGGGCAAAGAACTCTAGTTTCAAAAATCCAATATGATTCCCTTTTGCTTAGTTGTCTTATAAAATTGCCTCCCCTCCAGTGCTTAGTAACCCTTTCTATGCCCCAGAATTTCAAACTTTTAGGATTCTGTTGGTGATGAAGTTTGAAATGTCTCGAGACATTATGGGATTTAAGGCCTTTTTTAATATTATTAACATGCTCAGAGAGTCTCACATGTAGGGGTCTAGATGTTCTACCGATATACTGGAGCCCGCAACCGCACTCCAGCATATACACGACCCTTACAGTTTCCCAGGTGATTAACTGCTTGATCTCGTATTCCTTATTAGTGGCAGATGCCAAAAATGTTTTCCTTTTCTTAACATTCCCCTTAGCATGCTTGCAAGGGATGCATTTTCCACATGCATAAAAACCTCCCAAAAAGGAAAACAGCCTATCAGAAGTGGGAACTGGAGGATTTAAAACGCTAGGAGCCAAACGGTCCCTTAGTGAGGGGGCTTTTTTATAAATAAATTGAGGACGATCCGGTAGAACAGGGCCTAAAATTTTATCCTGCATCAAGATGGGCCAGTTCTTTTGTACGACTTTCTCAAACATACGGTATTGTGCATTATAATCGAGCACCATTTTAAAATTGTGGCTGTCTCCTACAGAATCTCTAATGGTATTGGAAACCAATGTACTCCTATCCAGAGATCTAACTCTAGTCATTTCCTCCTCCAGCATGGGATGATCGTAACCTTTTTGTTCAAACCTAGATGTAGGAACTTGGGACTGCATAACAAAATCATCCTCTGAAGTACAGTTCCGTCGCAACCTAATATACTGACCCCTGGGTATGTTACACAACCAGGAACGATGATGACAACAACCCAGGGGAATGTATGAGTTGCGATCAGTAGGTTTGAAGTAATTGGTCATTGTAAAGTGGTCATGTGTAATACTGATGGTCAAATCCAAGAACACAACCTTTTCCGGGTCTATCGTCCAAGTCAAGGATATGTTCTTTTGATTGTTATTGAGAGTTTCAATAAAAGTATCAAGTTTACCTCTATCGCCCCTCCATATGAGGATGAGATTGTCAATAAATCTCCAAATAAGTTCTGGGGGTCGATTAAGAAATACAGCTTCTTCCTCCCAGTGGGCCACAAAAATATTGGCCACACTGGGAGCAAAGCGAGCCCCCATGGCAACTCCCCTTGTTTACATACGATCGTCCCATGCTGGAGGAGGAAATGACTAGAGTTAGATCTCTGGATAGGAGTACATTGGTTTCCAATACCATTAGAGATTCTGTAGGAGACAGCCACAATTTTAAAATGGTGCTCGATTATAATGCACAATACCTTATGTTTGAGAAAGTCGTACAAAAGAACTGGCCCATCTTGAAGCAGGATAAAATTTTAGGCCCTGTTCTACCGGATCGTCCTCAATTTATTTATAAAAAAGCCCCCTTACTAAGGGACCGTTTGTCTCCTAGCGTTTTAAATCCTCCAGTTCCCACTTCTGATAGGCTGTTTTCCATTTTTGGGAGGTTTTTATGCATGTGAAAAATGCATCCCTTGCAAGCATGCTAAGGGGAATGTTAAGAAAAGGAAAAAATTTTTGGCATCTGCCACTAATAAGGAATACGAGATCAAGCAGTTAATCACCTGGGAAACTGTAGGGGTCGTGTATATGCTGGAGTGCGGTTGCGGGCTCCAGTATATCGGTAGAACATCTAGACCCCTACATGTGAGACTCTCTGAGCATGTTAATAATATTAAAAAAGGCCTTAAATCCCATAATGTCTCTAGATATTTCAAACTTCATTACCAACAGAATCCTAAAAGTTTGAAATTCTGGGGCATTGAAAGGGTTACTAAGCACTGGAGGGGAGGCAATTTTATAAGACAACTAAGCAAAAGGGAATGATATTGGATTTTTGAAACTAGAGTTCTTTGCCCTGAAGGGTTAAATGTAGACTTTGATACCAATTGTTTTATTTCTGATCGTTGATGGATGTGTATTAATGAGTTGACGATGGCCGCGGATGACTCACAATTTCGATCGTTTTAATATGGCTTTTTGCACATTCCCTATGTGGATTGATGTATTTAATATATTTTATTATATATATTTACTCATGATATAGTCCATTTTTATCTTTTTTAATTTTTCGTTTTATCTGTGTACGATGACTCGTTTCCGTTCATCTTAGGCAAGGGGTTACTTCCGGATTGGCTTCCAGGTCTCTGTGATGCCGACCAGGTTTTGTTTAGCATTGCCATGGTTACTCACCTAGGATAAAGGGCGGGTGCCCACGTCGTATCCTCATCTGCTGACGAAGTCCCTGCCCACTGGGACGCAACGCGACATCACCCGCGGCCATCGCGCATCCTCACTGTTTTTGGATATCATCGCCTGAGCTTGTTTACTTGCACTAGTCGAGTGCCATCTTTGTGAGTGTTGTATTTTATCTTTTTACAATAAATAGTTGTTTATACAGAGAGCACTATTTTCTGCAATCTTTATTTCATATGCACTACAATATCCGAGTATCCTGACCTGGGGCCCTGACGGATGTCCGTGTATGCTGGACTTCTCATAACCTTAAAGGAATGCGTTTTGTGACCCTCTGTAATTAAAGGGTCCATTCCATCAGGTGAGAGGCCATTCTGAACTTTGGTGGTGGGCTCATCGATTTGTCACCTTTCCACAGCATGCTGTTTGACCTCACACAAGGATGATATATGGACTGCTCTGTGCATTTATGTATTTTTTGACATTTGATTCATTTATTGCTCTATTTCATATCGATATGTATCAGTTTTGTGTTTTATCTTAGCGCTGCACCATCTGTTTTTGATTTATTTTTAGGGATTTGATTTTTGACCCTGGTGTTCAGCAGCTGAATTTTATATGCCATTTTGCGCTGATTTTACTTCCTTATTTATTCCTCCCACCAGGGAAACCCTATTACAGACACCTGATGCCATACTTGACAACACATGGAGCTTATTGTAAGTTATGAGTTTGTTATACTCAAATGAAGAGGGGTGCATTCATGCAGGGCCATGACAAGGGGTGGGCAGGAAGGGCGGCTGCCCTGGGTGCATTGAGGAATCAGGGGGGTTGTACTAAAAGGGGTGATTTGGTGGGGAGCATTTGAACTAACAGGTTGTATTTCTGTTGGGAAGGGGGATTTGTGCTAGTAGGGATGATTGAAGAAATTTGTGCTAGGATGGAACATTTCGGGAGATCTAGTGCTAGATCCCACACTCCGCTTGAGTGTTTCCCTCAGTATACCACTTCCTTGTAGTCTGGATACAGATATCAGATATTCCAACCGCTCCCAAGCATAAAAAAGGTGACACTTGCTTAGATGCTAACATGGACTATTTTATTTAGAATCAAAATTACAAGACTTTATATGCCATTGAAACCTCTTCTAACAATACAACTGTAACCTAATTAACAAGAGCTAGTTTACTAAATCATTTAGCCAGACTAGGTGACTACGTCTCCTAGCTCATTGACTTTTCAACACACATTACCATAAACCTCAACACAGGGTTAATTAGACCAAACAACAATGAGTTGAATACCCTTAGAACCTGTGGTAAGCCAGACTAAACTCATTTACATTAAACACATTATAGCTGACATCAGGTGAGTGGAGTTGATGACATTAGCATCTTCTCACAGTATGAGTCCCAACAGCATGACTCAGTCACTATTGCTAATATGGCAAATACAGGGTCCCCAGAGTCTGTGTGTCCTGGGGGACAAGGACCCGAAACCAAAGTAACAACACCTCAAGGGTACCCCAAATGCCAGGGCCCATAATCTTTAGGCAAGAGGCTCACATTTAGTCCCCTCCAAAAGCCTCTATCCCGGGCGAGTCTGTCACAGAGAGGATTTAAGATGGGAGGGGGATTTGTACTGGAAGAGGGGTAATTTTTGTTTGGGGAGTATTTTGGCTTGCAGGGGGAATTTATGCTTAGGGAGTAAGTGTGAAGATTTTTTGCGGTTGAGGGAGGGGATTTTTGCTGACAGGTAACACTCATACCTTTATTTGGGGGGGTGGGGGTGCCGTTTGGCATCTTCTCCCTGGGCACTAGATGACCTTGTCCTGGGACTGCATTCATAAACCAAAGTTCAGAATATTTGTCCATCCAAACTATATTGTAAGCATGAGACTAAAAACAATTGTAATGGGTGTGGAAAACAGCAAGATACTTATCCAACATCCAGCTCCTTCTTTGAACACAACAAATCGTCTTTATGATCCATATAGTGCAGAGTCCAAAGCTAAGCTAAGGAAGTCCAAAAAAGAACAGGAACATGGCCTAAATACCCAAACTGGTGATCCAGTATATCCCAGCTTTCCTAGAATAATTCCAAGATGTAGTTGCATATGGGTCCAATGAAAATGAGTAATCTCCTGTGGAGGAACAAGGTAGCCTCAACCTAACCAGTTTTGGCAGCATGACCTCTTATGATGTAACTGGTTAGGGCCAGAAAAAACAGTTAGATTGATGCTACCTTTGGTCCCCCCCCCCCACAATGGATTACCCATTTTCATTGGACCAGAATGCCATCCGACATCTGTGGACTCATCTTTCAATTGATTTCATTGTTGTTTTACCTCCCTCCGAGGGCAGGGCTGTCTTCTGGGTGACGGTGGACTGCTTTATCATGATGGCCCATTTCATGGCATTACCCAAGTTGCCTTCTACCAAACTCTCCGCTCTTTGCAGTTAAGAGAACCATTTGGTGAATTTTCAACTAAATCAAAACAAACCAAAAAACGATTTACAGTGCGATCCCCTGTTTTTAGAGCATTGACAATCATCTAAACCCAGCACACACCTGCAGCTGTTTTCTAACACAGCTGTTGGTGTGGATGAGCCCTAAAACATGCAGTGGTCACCTCCATACCTACAAATCTCTCAATAGACACAGAAAGACTATACTACGTAAAGCGGAGTTCCACCCATTTAAAAGTCAGCAGCTACAAAAAGTGTAGCTGCTAATTTTTGATAAACAGACACTCACCTGTCCCACGGTCCAGGGATGCGCCACCCAAACCTTTGCTTCTCTCCCCCTCCTCTCCACAGTGCCAGCATTCCAAGCGTGGGTGTCCGGCTGTGGCTCTCTGAAGCATTTCCTCACTGATAACAACCTTCACAACGCCTTATAATCTGGCTTTCACCTGCAACACTACACACAACGGCGCTTCTAATTCACAGAGACAACTTACTAACTGCTAAAACCAATACCCACTTCTCCATACTCATACCATTAGAGCTTTCTGCTAGCTTTGATACAGTGGACCACCCACTGTTTCTCAAAAAAACTCCACTCCCTTGGCCTCCATGACTTTGCTCTTTCCCGATTCTCCTCCTATCTATCTAAACAATTCTTCAGCATCACCTACAACTTCCTCTCCTCTTCCTATTTCTGTAGGGTCCCCCAAGGCTCTGTTCTTGGATCTTGATCCCTTCTATTCTCTACAGAGGCATAATTAGAATGTTCAGGGACCTGGTGCAAGAAGCCTGACCCAATTTACTTCAGATTTCCCAGAGCCCCCTTTACATCAGATTTCTCCTTTTACAGTACATTAGTGTGATGTTGAATGGGATGAATGCTCCTTACACTTGTGGTCATTGGGAAGAATTCCCCCCCTTACAGATAGCTACAAAGATCAATGATGTCAGTGGGAACTTATCAGAGGCAGAATTTGCTCATTGCTCAAGGAACCCCTAGTCATTTCTGGAGGAACCCTAGGATCCACAGAACCCTGGTTGAAAAACTTTGATCTAGAGACAAAGAGCACAGACAGTCGGTGTGTTGCAAGAATTTTTAGAGGAGGTGAGGTGAGGTTGGTTGGGTTTGGGGGGGGGACACAGACTGGACATAGGTGGTGGTGATGGGGCAACATAGACTGTCAGTGGATTGTGTGTCTATTGCAGTCCTATACAAACTATATGGCTGAATTTGCATGAAAATATCTCACAGTGAGAAGATTGTATGGTGTGTGGAAGGTTGGGGAGACATTGAGGGATCAATATCGTAGTCACTCACCTGAGAAATGGCTGGAGAGGGGTAGAAAAGCAGTGCTCTTAATCCAAACCCAGGTGACCACTATGAGAATCCCCTCCAGAGACCTCCACACTTCCTCTATCACTCTGCCTAGCACGCTCTCACTGGATACAATGTCGATCTCACAGTGTGCACCACTTTCTCTCTGGATGTAGTAGATACAATGTTGGTCTTACAATGCTCTCTGGATGTAGATACAATGTCGGTCTCACAATGTGCACAGTGCTCTCTGGATGAAGATACAATGTCGGTGGCTCTCTTGTCAGTGTGTGCCGCTCTTCTCACTGACTCACAGATTTTATGATAGGATGCTGGGACAAGGTTCTTTAGTACACAAGGTTAAAGTGCTTCTTTGCATGTAGTCTATACCGAATGGCATTGGCCCTGGTATTATGCAGGCACCATCAGATGGAAGGTCAATCATCCATTGCTCAAGGAACCCCCAACAACCTCTAAAGGAACACTGGGGTTCCACAGAATCCTGTTTGAGAATGTCTGGTCTTATTATGGGCAATATTATGGGCAATCAGGCATCAGGATGGGTTAAAATCTAAGGTTTATCACAGAAAAGCTATAGCAGCAGTGTTATCCTCAGAGTGCAAGAAGAATTGTGCTATCAAGTTCTGTGAACAAAGGTGCTTTGCATAAAATATGATAAGGAAAAAGTTCAGTTTTCTCCACAATAAACAATTAACATAGCATTGTGTCCTTGTACCATGCAACCAATTAGACAAATGTGACAATCATTTAGATACTCTGTTCAGCAAAATACGGCACATACACTGATACTCTGCTTCTGTAATTAGTTTAGTGCTATGTGTATCAGTTGAAGTTTCTTGCTAGTATAGATGAGCGCAGTTCATAGAGTTTCAGCTGAACATATCAAAAGTTCAGATGCCAAATGCAAACTCCATTGAAGTTAATGGGAGCTGAATTTGTCAAATCTCAAATCTCTTTTTTTCAGGCTAGTAGCCAAAAGATTGATGATAAGAGAGTGCATAGGGGTCTGGGCACTGCCCCAGGGGACATGTACCCGCAAAAAAAAAAAAAAAATAGAAAAATACAGTTTTGCAGGGATCAATGACCATAAGGACAACATTAAAAATGCATTGTTAAAAAAACAAAACAAAAAATAAATAAAACCTGGTTGAGGGGAAGGGTTATCACCGAAACCTGACAGTTAGTATAGTAGTAGTAGTAAAAGTAACAAAAGTTATGAAAAAAAGTTGCTTAGAATACCGAAAATTCACATTTTCCTGCACTCTTCCCCCCAAAATACCAAACCATCATCAAAGAGGATAAAGTAGGCTGAGGGTCTAATCTGTATTTGGGGGTCCCTATAGTGTTATTCACAAAATAAGGGGAGCCTGCTGGGAAACTGAATTAATGGCTTTTTGGCCATTCAAAACACTGGGCATCCCAAAACCATACCAGACCTTTATTCTGAGCACATAGCCTGGCAGGCCAGGGAAGGGGGGGCTCTGAACCATACCAGAACATTTGCCCTCAATATCGAAGGAGTCCATGTTGATGAGGATAAAGGGCTTCCATCCCAAAATCCTGGCCCGGTGGTTGTAACCCTTATTTTTAGGCTACAACTCTTTTTGTGAATGAGTAGGGGTACTATAAACCCCATACTCATTTGCATGGGTGGAACATTATCTAGGGGTTTCCAGATTCCAATAAGCCCCCTGCCTGCATGCAGACCCTGACAACCACAGAGCAAGGGTTGTGGGGATGAGGCCCTTGTTCTCATCAACAATGATGTGTACATGTGGCCTGGTAAGGTTCGGGAGGAGGGAGGAAAAACACTTGCCAACCTTCTTTCAGCTACAGAACAAGTGACATTAAAAAAAATAAAATAAAATAAATCATACAGTTTAATTGCTTGCAAATGACATTTCAGTTCCGGCTGATTAAAAACACAGAGAAGCACAAAGACCCCTCCAAAGGTCTCTCAAAATATATTGCAGGCCCTTGGGGGGTGTCTGTTTGCAATTTTTTTTTTTTTAAATACTTAAGGACCGAGCCTCTTTTTAAGATCTGTTGTTTACAAGATAAAATAATTTCTTTTACTAGAAAATTACTTAGAACCCCCAAACATTATATATTTTTTTAAGACACCCTAGAGAATAAAATAGCGGCCGTTTCAATACTATTTCACACCGTATTTGCGCAGCGGTCTTACAAATGCAATTTAAAAAAAAAATATACACTTTTTTGAATTGAAAAAACAAGAAAAGTAAAGTTAGCCCATTTTTTTATATTGTGAAAGGCTATATATTGTGAAAGGCTTTTATATGAAAGGCCCAAGGCGAAAGTCAGGATAAATAATACATGCTCTGAGGTGTTTCCTTTGACTCGCAGGACAAGGCAGGGGTGCCATTTGTCACCCATGCTCTTTGCCTTAGCAACGGAGCCACTAGCTATAGCTATTAGGTCATCTGTTAATATACAGGGATTTCCAAGGGCATCAGGAGTGGAGAAAATAGCATTATATGCTGATGACATGTAAATGAATATAAGCCGAGGCACCTAATTTTACCACAATAAACTGGGAAAACATATTGACTCGAGTATAAGCCGAGGGTGGGAAAATGCAGCAGCTACCGGTAAACAATGCCCATCTGCAGCCTCACTATGCCCAGTTGCAGTCACACTGTGCCCAGTTGCAGTCTCATGTGCCCAGTTGCAGTCCTTATGTGCCCAGTTGCAGTCCTTATGTGCCCAGTTGCAGTCTCATGTGCCCAGTTGCAGTCACACTGTGCCCAGTTGCAGTCTCATGTGCCCAGTTGCAGTCTCATGTGCCCAGTTGCAGTCTCATGTGCCTAGTTGCAGTCACACTGTGCCCAGTTGCAGTCACACTGTGCCCAGTTGCAGTCTCATGTGCCCAGTTGCAGTCTCATGTGCCCAGTTGCAATCTCATGTGCCCAGTTGCAGTCACACTGTGCCCAGTTGCAGTCTCATGTGCCCAGTTGCAGTCTCATGTGCCCAGTTGCAGTCTCATGTGCCCAGTTGCAATCTCATGTGCCCAGTTGCAATCTCATGTGCCCAGTTGCAGTCACACTGTGCCCAGTTGCAGCCTCACTGTGCCCAGTTGCAGTCTCATGTGTCCAGTTGCAATCTCATGTGCCCAGTTGCAGTCTCATGTGCCCAGTTGCAGTCTCATGTGCCCAGTTGCAGTCTCATGTGCCCAGTTGCAGCCTCACTGTGCCCAGTTGCAGTCACACTGTGCCCAGTTGCAGTCTCATGTGCCCAGTTGCAATCTCATGTGCCCAGTTGCAGTCACACTGTGCCCAGTTGCAATCTCATGTGCCCAGTTGCAGTCTCATGTGTCCAGTTGCAGTCTCATGTGCCCAGTTGCAGCCTCACTGTGCCCAGTTGCAGTCACACTTTGCCCAGTTGCAGTCTCATGTGCCCAGTTGCAGCCTCACTGTGCTCAGTTGCAGTCTCATGTGCCCAGTTGCAGCCTCACTGTGCTCAGTTGCAGTCTCATGTGCCCAGTTGCAGTCACACTGTGCCCAGTTGCAGCCTCACTGTGCCCAGTTGCAGTCACACTGTGCCCAGTTGCAGCCTCACTGTGCCCAGTTGCAGTCACACTGTGCCCAGTTGCAGTCTCATGTGCCCAGTTGCAGCCTCACTGTGCCCAGTTGCAGTCTCATGTGCCCAGTTGCAGCCTCACTGTGCCCAGTTGCAGTCTCATGTGCCCAGTTGCAGTCTCATGTGCCCAGTTGCAGCCTCACTGTGCCCAGTTGCAGTCTCATGTGCCCAGTTGCAGCCTCACTGTGCCCAGTTGCAGCCGTATCTTTCATTACTAAAACAGCGTGTGTCTCCCTCTGTGTAATACATTCTGTTCAGCCATCCATTGAAACAAAGCCCGCCTCCCCCTCGTCTGTGATAGGCGGAACACTGATACAGTTTCCCAGCATCGTATCAGTGTTCCTCTATCACAGGCGGACGAGGAGGAGGTGGGGCGGGCCTTGTTTCAATGGATGGCTGAACAGAATGCATTACACAGCGGGAGACACACGCTGTTTTAGTAATAAAAGATATGGCTCACTCGAATATAAGCCGAGGGGGAGTTTTTCAGCCTAAAAAATGGGCTGAAAAACTTGGCTTATACTCGAGTATATACGGTAATTCCTCAATTTGGATAAAGAAGCAAAGGTTCCAGAAGAAAGACATTCTATTTAGAGAGTTCATTTGGAAGAAAAAACGGTTACACACATTACAATTGCCAAAGGATAGGGGGGTTTGGAAGTTCCTCATCCATGGTGCTACTTTTTGGCAGCACAGTTGCAACATTTAAGAGGATGCAATGAGAAGAAACCGGGTCGAGGGAATGTTGTTACTGGGCACGAGTCATGACACACTGATGGAGGCCTTGGAGGCTGACTCTCTTTCATTTAAATTTCCTAGGTTTTTATTGCTAAAGAAATTATGGAAAGTGGTTATACTAGAGTATCGGGGATTTACAGAATTTTCACCACTGTGGGACAATAAACATTTGCTCTAGAACATAAATCTTGTATAATAATAATTTGCAGGAATTATCTAATATAGAGAAAAGTATGGACTGGGAGAGATGTGGCCTTGCTCACCTTGCTCAGTTGTACAGGGCTGGTGTATTTTAATCATTTCAGAAACTTAAAGCGGAGTTCCACCGATAAAAAAAAAAAAAAAAAAAAAAAACCTATTAAAAGACAGCAGCTGCTGACTTTTAATATATGGATACTTACCTGTCCTGGGCGCCCGCGATGTCGGCCCTCAAAGCCGACTCTCCCTCGTCCCTCGGGTGCTGCAGCCACCATCTTCGGTAAGGGAATCAGGAAGTGAAGCCTTCCTGGTTCCCTACTGCTCATGAGCGATCCCACTGGTCCCTGCTGTCTTCTAGGACCTGTGTGTCTCCCAGAAGACAGCCGAGGGGGGGCGGGGTGGAATAGGCGCCGGACGTGGCATAGGTCACCGCGGTGATCTAGGCCCGGAAGTGGGAGCAAATACCTGTATTAGACAGGTATCTGCTCCCACCTCCTCCCCTGAAAGGTGCCAAATGTGACAACGGAGAGGGGGAGGATTCCAAAAAGCGGAAGTTCCATTTTCGGGTGGAACTCCGCTTTAAGGAGGAATTTGACATTCCAAACCAGTCCTTCTTTAAATACTTGCAGGTTAGACATGCTCTGAGTACACAAATTAAAGAGAGGCCAGTGGAGTGGAGTGTGGTAACCATTCACCGAAAAATAATTAACACTGATACGTCTAAGGGGCCGATCTCATTTATATATGACAGTATATGCGACAGGGTTATAAGGGGGAATGAGGAGCTTCCCTGTAGGAGGGGATGGGAGGAAGATCTGGGGGACGTAACAGACGAACAGTGGAAATATATCCTGGAAATAGGTCCCTTAAGTACCCTATCACCATCACAGACAGTGAGGTTGAAACACGAGTGAACCAGGAAGTGAGGCTCGTAGGGGCGCCGCTATCATTCGTTTTATTCATTGGTGTTCACGTTATGCTGATTACATCTGAACTCTTGTAAGTGCAATAATATTTTATTACAATTAAATTGGATATGTGATTTACTGCACTATGGAAGCACTTTTTGTTTTATCCCCGGTTCCGTGTGAGCGGAGAGGATTGAAGAGGGCATATTAGGTTCTGGGGAGACCCATTTCCCTGTGCTTGGTTAGACCACCTATCATCTAGTGGTCACGTACAGCTGGTAAGCAGGTTGAACTTACTTTCACTGGGTGTGGAGCAGAAGTCTCTCTGGTTTGAAGGAACATCACCCTTCCTTCACTTGCAGTGTTTCAACCACACGGATCACGGATGTTAATTTCTGCATTTATTTTTCAACATATGGACTCTTAATATGAGAGGAAGAAGAGGAAGGAAACTGGGACTTTATAGGTACAAAATAAATTGTCAAAATATCAAATACAATGTATACAAATTATTTTATTTTCTATTTTGAGGAGCAAAATAAAAAATTAAAATATAACAAATGGCTGGTACAGTTAATCACAATTTCATAGAAACAGCAAAATAAGATGGACTTCCCAACATGTTTCGCCCGTATGTTGGGCTTCTTCAGGGGATGTTGTCCGGTTTGGGGGTACAAGCCTTCTATTGAAAAACACATATACATATCATGAACACAAAGCAAGTTGGGGTGATTGGCACTACCTTCCTAGCTGTCACGTGGGGGTGAATAGCCAGGTGTATATAAAAAAAAGTGACTACCTACTTTGTTTACATATACATATCATGTTCAATCAATTAGTATGAAATTTATATAGTATATTAGCATTTACAATTTTTATTATTATGCATTTGCATCTCCACTGCCAAGGCACCACTGCTTACCTATATCTCCTAGAAATAATTAATATGATACTTAATATGAGACTTTTTTGGGGGGTTTTTATTTCTGCATGCTACACTTTTCATTTGTGTTTAATGATCTATACATTTTAAGCTATTTATTTGTCCTAGCGCTGCACTATCTGTATTTAGCAATAATTGGATGCCTTTTCCTGGCATGGAAATTGACAGCGAGGAAGTGGTTGGCATTAAAACCACCAACATGTGCAGAATGGGAAGGTGAGGTCAATAAAACAATAAAAAAAGGAAAAAAAAACTATGTATAATAAAAGGGGAAATGCCAAAATGTAAAAAAAAAAATAAAATATGGGAATGTTGCACTAGTAGATAAGGGTATGGTGCGATGTAAAATTAACCACCTCAGCCCCGGAAGAATTGGTTGCTCTCTGACCAGGCCACTGCATCACTTTAACTGACAATTGCGCAGTCGTGCGACGTTGCACCCAAACAAAATTGACGTCCTTTTTTTCCCACAAATAGAGCTTTCTTTTGGTGGTATTTGATCACCTCTGCGGTTTTTATTTTTTGCACTATAAACAAAATAAGAGCGACATTTTTGAAAAAAACACGAAGGTTATTTATGAAAGGCAAATCCACTTTGCACGACAAGTGCAAACTACAAGTGCAAAGTGCACATGAAATTGCACTGAAAGTGCACTTGGAAGTGCAGTCGCTGTAGATCCGAGGGGGACACGCAAGGAAAATAAAAAACAGCATTTTAGCTTGCACATGATTGGATGATAAAATCAGCAGAGCTTCCCCTCATTTCAGATATGCCCCTCAGATCTACAGCGACTGAACTTCCAAGTGCACTTTCAGTGCAATTTAAAGTGCACTTTACACTTGTAGTTTGCACATGTAGTGCAAAGTGGATTTGCTTTTCGTAAATAACCCCCAATATCTTTTACTTTTTGCTATAATAAATATCCCAAATTTAAAAAAAATAAAACATTTCCTCAGTTTAGGCCGATACGTATTCTTCTACATATTTTTGCTAAAAAAAATCGCATTAAGCGTATATTGATTGGTTTGTGCAAAAGTTATAGCATTTACAAAGTAGGGGATAGTTTTATGGTATTATTATTATTATTTTTACTAGTAATGGTGACGATCTGCGTTTTTTATTGGGACTGCGACATTGCGGTGGACACATCGGACAGTTTTGACGAATTTTTGAGACCATTCACAATTATACAGTGATCAATGCTATAAAAATGCATTGATTACTGTATAAATGTCACTAGCAGGGAAGAGGTTAACACTAGGGGGCGATCAAGGGGTTAACTGTGTTCCCTTGGTGTGTTCTAACTGTAGAGGGGAGGGGACTGACTAGGGTAGGAAAGAGATAGTAGGAACACACAATCTGTCTCCTCTCCCCTGAGAGAACCGGGATTTGTGTGTTTACACAAACAGAACCCGGTTCTCGCTCCGTCACGAGCGATCGCGGGTGCCCGGTGGTCATCGCACCCGCCGGGCACTTGCATTGGCTCCGGGCACACGCTGCCTCCTACAGCATTTTAAAGGGCCAACGTACAGTCGCGGCGGTTTGCCCAGGGGGAGCCTACCTGCCGCCGTAAAACTGTGGTGGCTGATTGAGAACTGGTTAAGGCTTATGGGGCCTTCTCTCCCTTAAGCCCCATACACAATATTAGATTTTCTTCAGATTTTTGTCTTCACATTTACCAAAACCATATAATATGAGGTCAAACCTTAAGAGTTTAAATTTTTATGCAATTAGGCCAGCCCACAGTTAGAAACACGCCCCTAGGACACACTTAACCCCTACACTGCCACCTAGTGGTTAACCTCTTCACTTCCAGTGTCATTTATACAGTAATCAATGCATTTGTATAGCACTGATTGCTGTATAAATGACAATGGTCCCAAAAATGTGTCAAAAATGCCCCTATGTGTCCGCCATAATGTCACGATAAAAATCGCTGATCGTCGCCATTAAAAAAAAAAAAAAATTATTAATAAAAATGCCATAAAACTATCCCCTATTTTGTAAACGCTATAACTTTTGCGCAAACCGATCAATAATCGCTTATTTACCAAAAATATGTAGAAGAATACGATCGGCCTAAACTGAGGAAAAAAAATAGTTTTTTTTATATATTTTTTGGGGGATATTTATTATTGCAAAAAGTAAAAAATATTGCGTTTTTTTCAAAATTGTCTCTCTTTTTTTGTTTATAGCGTAAAAAAATAAAAACCGCAGAGGTGATCAAATACCACCAAAAGAAAGCTCTATTTGTGGGGAAAAAAAAGGATGTCAATTTTGTTTGGGAGCCAGGTCGCACGACCGCGCAATTGTCAGTTAAAACGACGCAGTGCCGAATCGCAAAAAAGAGTGCTCTGGTCAGGAAAGGGGGTAAAATCTTCTGGGGCTGAAGCGGTTAAACGTGAATGTGAAAGGTGTAAAAAAAAAGTTTTTATGAATAAAAATGACTTGATTAAAAAAAAATGACAGACAATGAAGCACTGAGTAATAAATTCATTAGAAGGTGCGTGACTTTGTTATCACAGCAGGCAGTCATATAGGGTTTTATACTTGGACATATCCTCTGAGAATGGTTCCTTATTCCCTTCTGGAATGTTGCTTGGTAGATATCTAGAACCGGAGCAAAGATCAGCGAAGATCAATCTCTATTATCTAGGGATATATCTGTTGTCTCCTGGAGAAGCTTCTTCTACTTCCCTGTAGTAAGCGTCCGGGGATTCCCCATTTTCACCCAGCAAGAAATGATTAACCCGACATCAGAGTGTTGTATGTATAATTTAATACCGGGCATTTTCACCCCCTTCCTGCCCAGGCCAATTTTCAGCTTTCAGCGCTGTCGCACTTTGAATGACAATTGCGCGGTCATGCTACACTGTATTTGAGAATATTATATGGTAAGACTCTTTTGGTTCTTATGTCAGTGTGCTAATAATATTTTTATTTTACTTTTGATCTCTCTAACAGAAAAATAAAAATCTATGATCTGCTAGTTCACTGTGTGCTTTTTAGCTCTTTTTATTTACTTATCTTATGCTGCACTGTCTGCTTCCCATTATAGGTGTTCTCCTCTGTGAGCTTTTAGCCTGTCCCTTACAAGGTGAAACAGGTTTTTGGAATACACACTTGCTGACGGTCATTACCAGCGCCTGCACAATATCCAGCTCTGTGTCAACACCAGAGGCGGCTCTAGGCTTTGTGAGGCCTTAAGCAAATCTGAGACATGAGGCCCCCATTCACATCCATAATTGAAAAAATAATTCAAGCGATAAAAATTAACTATATAAATTGCATATATTAAGAGTTTTAAATTCTATGAACTATGAATTCACCGTCTATAGAATTTTTATATATATATATATATATATATATATATATATATATATATATATATATATATATATATATATATATATATATATATATATATATATATATATATATTATATGCATATTTCTCCATTTCAGGTTAATATAACCCAGCCAGCACAGCGTTCCCTCATATATCAGAATGTCATAAACAATGTATTGACACCCACAGCGGTTCGCAGAAGGCAGTGCAAAATGGGCAATTTAGGCAGCTGCGAGGCCCCTGTGGGGGACGAGGCCTAAGGTGACCGCCTAATTTGCCTAATTAGAGAGCCGCCTCTGGTCAACATCCTCCACCCCTTGGATATAGTTACATAGTTAGTAAGGTTGAATAAAGACACCAGTCCATCCAGTTCAACCTGAGTGAGTGTGGGTGCGTATCTACAACGATCCCTATGGCTGTACATTGTGTCTCATTAACCACTTCAGCCCCGGAAGAATTTACCCCCTTCCTGAGCACTTTTTGCGATTTGGCACTGCGTCACTTTAACTGACAATTGCGCGGTCGTGCGACGTTGCACACAAACAAAATTGACGTCCTTTTTTTCCCACAAATAGAGATTTCTTTTGGTGGTATTTGATCACCTCTGCGGTTTTTATTTTTCGCGCTATAAACAAAAATAGCAAAGGAAATCTGAGAACTGACCCCTAACATAAACCACCTCCATCCCTAAATATCAGAGAGAAGAAAAAACGAACATCGCCCATGGGACTTTAAATGAGGTGTAAATGGTGATCAAAAGGGTAAACAAGTATAAAAAGTACAAATATTTTATTGAGAACAACAACATAATCCATAGTAGGACATGAGCATGAGTGAACAGGTTCATAAAACAGCAACATTGCATTGTAATCCTAAAACATAGCCATAGTATAATAGTAATACATGTGGTACAGGTATGCATGGTACATCTCTAACCCAACGCGTTTTGCAAGCTTTCCTCGCTTCATCAGGGGCTGATGTGCATATCTGCTGTCTGTAAAAACAGATTAAAGCATATAATTAAAGTATCGGTTATGATTGGATAGAAGCAAGAAGCCAGAACCGATCATCCCATACTTACTTGTAAGACCAAGGCTACAGACACTGAACCCAGGTAGGGGTCAGCAGAGGGCATCTCCCCCTTTGCTCCGGCTGACGCATGACGCTAGGGGCGGAGAACTCGGCGGATGTCCGGGTATAAGGGCGGGGGGTGTCAGCATGGCAAACTTTTCCTTTATCATTTCTCTCCAACACTTAGTCGGGACGCTCCACTACATTGGTAGGCACCTTGTTTTATTTCAACATGTTCATTTTTTCTTTCTATAAACAAAAATAGAGTGACAATTTTGAAAAAAACGCATTATTTTTTACTTTTTGCTACAATAAATATCCCCCAAAAATATATAAAAAAACTATTTTTTCCTCAGTTTAGGCCAATACGTATTCTTCTACCTATTTTTGGTAAAAGAAAATCGCAATAAGCGATTATTGATCGGTTTGCGCAAAAGTTATAGGGTTTACAAAATAGGGGATAGTTTTTTGGCATTTTTATTAATAATTTTTTTTTTTTAAATGGCGGTGATCAGCGATTTTTTTCGTGACTGCGACATTATGGCGGACACATCGGACATGTTTGACACATTTTTGGGACCATTGTCATTTATACAGCAATCAGTGCTATAAAAACGCACTGATTCCTGTATAAATGACACTGGCAGTGAAGGAGTTAACCACTAGGGGACGGGGAGGGGTTAAATCAGTACTAGGGAGTGATTACTAACTGTAGGGGGGATGGGCTGTGTATGTGACGTCACTGATCTCTGCTACGATGACAGGGAGCAGAGATCGAGTGACACTTGTCACTAGGCAGAACGGGGAGATGCTGCTTACATCAGCATCTCCCCGTTCCTGCTCTCCGTGAGGAGATCACGGGTATCCCCGCGGCGTTTGAGTTCGCGGGACCCGCGACCCGACTCACAGAGCGCGCGTGCACCCGCTGGCCGCCTCTTAAAGGGCAATGTACAGGTACGTGATTTTGCCTGTATGCCCCTTCTGCCTCAGTATATGTGTGTGAGGCGGTCGGCAAGCGGTTAAGATGCTCATCTATTATATTATTATTTATTTAAGGTACCCATATAGCGCTGTCACTTTATGCAGTGCTCCCCACTCACATCCCTACCCTCAAGGAGCCCACAATCCATAGTCAATTTTATTTTTATTTTTGGACGGAAGCCACTTAACCTATCAGCATGTCTTTGGAGTGTGGGAGGAAACCGGAGTACCCGGAGGAAACCCACGCAGGCACAGAGAGAACATGCAAACACCAGGCAGGTAGTGTTGTGGTTAGGATTGGAACCAGCATACAAATCTGAAGCCTTTAATATCGAAAGAGGTACCCGACAGGGTTGCCCATTATCTCCCTTATTATTTGCCCTTATACTCGAACCCATGGCCCAATACATCAGAACAAACCAAACTATAACTGGCATTGAAGTAGGAGGTATTACACACAAATTATGTATATTTGCAGACGATATATTACTTTTTCTATCATCACCACAGGTCTCTGGTCCTAACTTAATACCAGCTCTTGATGGATTTGCAGCCCTATCCGGCCTTATGATTAATCCTAAGAAATGCCTAGTGCTTAATATTTCACTCACAAACATGGAATTGATCCCGGCTAGGGCTGCACTCCCATTCACATGGGCAGAAAAATCAATCCCATATCTTGGAATTCATTTAACAGCATCTCATTCTGACTTATTCTCAACCAATTATCCTCCTGTATTAAGACAGATCACAAATCTAATAAAACAATGGTCGCAACTTCCTTTATCCTGGATAGGGAAGATTAATGCAATCAAAATGACTATTCTACCCAAATTGCTTTATCTATTCAGAGTCCTCCCTATTCCAATTCCTTCCTATTTTTTGAGAATAGTACAAAAAAGAGCAACTTCTTTTATATGGGGATCTTCTAAACCACGTATACCTATACACACACTACATCTTCCCAAAAATAGAGGAGGCCTGGGATACCCTAATTTTACTAACTACTACAGAGCAGCACATTTGGCCAGTCTGTCCAAATACCATGCAAAACAGGAAATCCCATTATGGGTATTTATAGAGGCTTCAGAAAATGACCCTCTATTAATATCAAATTTATTATGGCTTGATCCTAAAGACCGCTTTAAAATTCATAATCCCATAACTAAACACTTCTTATCTCTTTGGGATAAACTAAAAACCAAATATCAGTTACAATCTCCACACAATCCTCTCCTTTCTTTTATCAGAAATCCGGCCTTTTATCCGGCATGGATCTACCCAAATTCTTTTAAAGCTTGGACAACATCAGGCATTCAGACACTAAATGACTTCATAGCATCTAAATCATTCCTTTCATTCCCATCGCTTAGAGAAAAATATGATCTACCAAACTCTGAGATATTTAGATATCTCCAAATCAAAAATTTTTATACACCATTCCTAAAGGGGGATACACCATTATCCCAATTATCCATTTTTGAATCAATCTGTACAAAAGATCCATTTGCTAAAGGTACAATTTCATCACTTTATAATCAATTATATGGAGTAGCAAATCTTAGTAGACCCTCTTACGTTCAGAGGTGGGAGGAGGACCTGGGACGAACTTTAGAAGACACGGACTGGTCTAACATATGGCTCACATCTAAGTCATCTTCACCCAACATCTTGGCACTGGAGACAAATTATAAAGTCCTAACTCGCTGGTACCTTGTACCCGCTAGAGTGGCAAAATATTCACCTAATACCTCAGCTCTTTGTTTTCGAGGATGCCCAGAAATGGGCACATATTTACACATATGGTGGACGTGCCCAGTAATCCAAACCTTCTGGAAGGAAGTCTTCGTGATTGCATCTAAAATATTTAAAAAAATAATACAACCAGATCCATATTTAACTTTACTTAATCTAAAACCGGAATGGTTAACACTCTCTCAATTCAAACTTATGATCCAACTAATAACGGCTGCAAAACAAACAGCGGCCAAGGCATGGAAATCTCCTACATTGGTACTAGCAGAAACAATTCACAGAATGAATAATACAATGTCCCATGCTAAGATGGTAGCCATCGATCAAAATCAAATTCCAAAATTTGAAAAACTTTGGCATCCTTGGATAAAACAACAGTTCCTGTCAAACTTCAATGACTCTGTCCTGTTGCCATGGTAACAGATTAAATGACTTACAGAGACACCCATTCTAAGGCTTCAAAGAGAACTAAAAAGAATAATAAACTGACGAGCGGGACAACCTTGTGGACCATACCTCTGCCTTTCTACCCTTTTTCTTCTTTCTCTTTCCTTTTCTCCACCTTATGATTAAAGCTCATTATCAGAATTTATTTGACCTATATACACTCTACTTGTAAACAATATGTATAGTAGGTATAAATCATTTAAATACCTACAAAAGTAACTAAGGAAATGATATATATATTTAATTTAGGTTTACGTGAACCCAATGTTTAATATTTGAAATTTCATGATATTTACCTATATAAACCCTACTGTAAAACAATGAGCTTACTTTATAGATCCTTGTAAACTTACTTTATGTATCTTTATGTATCTTTATAACATTGTATACTCAATAAACTTCTTTTGACAAGGATTGGAACCAGCAACCCTTTTTACTGCTAGGCGAGAGTGCTACCCACTACACCACTGTGCTACCCACTACACCACTGTGCTACCCACTACACCACTGTGCTGCCCACTACACCACTGTGCTGCTCACTACACCACTGTACTGCCCACTACACCACTGTGCTACCCACTACACCATTGTGCTACTCACTACACCACTGTGCTGCCCACTACACCACTGTGCTACCCACTACACCACTGTGCCGCCCACTACACCACTGTACTACCCATAACACAACTGTGCTGCTCACTACACCACTGTGCTGCCCACTACACCACTGTGCTACCCACTACACCACTGTGCTGCCCACTACACCACTGTACTACCCATAACACAACTGTGCTGCTCACTACACCACTGTGCTGCCCACTACACCACTGTGCTGCCCACTACACCACTGTGCTACCCACTACACCACTGTGCTGCTCACTACACCACTGTGCTGCCCACTACACCACTGTGCTGCCCACTACACCACCGTGCTACCCACTACACCACTGTGCTGCTCACTACACCACTGTGCTGCCCACTACACCACTGTGCCGCCCACTACACCACTGTACTGCCCATAACACAACTGTGCTGCTCACTACACCACTGTGCTGCCCACTACACCACTGTGCTACCCACTACACCACTGTGCTGCTCACTACACCACTGTACTACCCATAACACAACTGTGCTGCTCACTACACCACTGTGCTGCCCACTACACCACTGTGCTACCCACTACACCACTGTGCTGCTCACTACACCACTGTGCTGCCCACTACACCACTGTGCTGCCCACTACACCACTGTGCTACCCACTACACCACTGTGCTGCCCACTACACCACTGTGCCACCCACTACACCACTGTACTACCCATAACACAACTGTGCTGCTCACTACACCACTGTGCTGCCCACTACACCACTGTGCTACCCACTACACCACTGTGCTGCCCACTACACCACTGTGCCGCAGCGGGATATATTTGTATCCGTTCGCTTATCAGCATTATAACATATAAATACCTCTGCTACTGAATATTATATGGTAAGACTCTTTGGTTCTTATGTCAGTGTGCCAATAATATTTTTATTTTACTTTTGATCTCTCTAACAGAAAAATAAAAATCTATTATCTGTTAGTTCATTGTGTGCACATAAAGTAGTAAACATTATAGGGTATCTTGTTTTATTCCCTCTATATTAGTCCTCACCCTCCAAACACACTGATGTACTTTTGTTAATTCTGTTGATACTAATTATTACTACTGTGAACACCACTCTAAACCTTTTTTGTTTTGAGCTCCCTGGCCGATCTACATTTGCCCGAGTTGCTGATTATGAAAACGCATTTTCAGCTTAGATTTGGCTTACTGGCAGAGCTCCATAGAATATACTGCCTACACGTAGAACTTACTATATCTTTGTTTCCCTATATATGTATATATATATATGTATATATATATATATATATATATATATATATATATATATGTATATATATATATATATATATATGTGTATATATATATATATATATATATATATATATATATATTTCCCCCCCCCAACTGGGCGACTTTGCTTTTTGCCTGCGGGTGGCCCTTTCTTTGTTGGGGAGGTTGCTTGCGGCCAACCGACCCTATCAGAGTATTTCTGTCTAAATCTTGTTTATTATCAAAGTCTTATTTGATTTTATTATGTTAAAGTTTATGTTTATCTTTTGTTGTTTCTGTATATATTTTACTAGATGTTATCCCCCTGAAGAAGCGTACCTCTACACGCAACATATCGAGTGATTAAATTGAATATTCTGCGCCCGGATCCACATCCTGACCCACAGTTTTCTTATACCCACATCCTTCTTGGAGATGATTACGGGGATTCCTATTCACCGTCCTTTGGATGTAGTTATGTAATTGGATACTATGTAATGTGGTGTCAGAGGTTGTGTACCTGGTAGACAATTACTAGCTTCATTCATTTTTATATGTATCAATATGCAATAAATGTTTTTTTTATCTATTTACTAAACAAAAAATTATAATTACTTTTAGTTGGTTTACCAGTGTGCCTTTAAAGTCCAATCGTTTGGTTCTTAGTTTTTTTTCTATATCCATGCAACGCTGTACCCAAATGAAATTTTTATCATTTTTTTCCCCACAAATAGAGCTTTCTTTTGGTGGTATTTGACCCCTGTGGTTTTTATTTATTGCGCTATAAACAAAAGGATAGTGACAAGTTTGAAAAAACAACACAATATTTTTTACTTTTTGCTATAATAAATATCCCAATTAAAAAAAAAAAAAAAATTTTCCTCAGTTTAGGCCAATATGTATTCTACATATTTTTGGTAAAAAAAAAAAATCGCAATAAATGTATATAGATGGGTTTGCACAAAAGTTATAGCGTCTACAAAACAGGGGATAGATTTATGGCATTTTTATTATTATTTTTTTTTATTTCACTAGTAATGGCGGCAATCTGCGATTTTTATCATGACTGTGACATTGCGGCGGACATATTGGACACTTTTGACACTATTCGGGGACCATTCACATTTATACAGCGATCAGTGCTATAAAAATGCACTGATTACTGTATAAATGTCACTGGCAGGGAAGGGATTAACACTAGGGGGCGATCAAGGGGTTAATTATGTTACTTAGGGAGTGATTCTATCTGTAGGGGGAGGGGACTCACAAGGGGAGGAGACCGATCGGTGTTCCTCTGTACTGGGAACACACAATCAGTCTCCTCTCCCCTGACAGGACGTGGATCTGTGTACACACACAGATCCACGTCCCAGCTCTGTTACCGGCAATCGCAAGCACCTGCCGCAGGGCACACGCATCGGCTTCCGAGTACCGCGGCGGGCACGCGCGCGCCCCCCCAGACGGCCGGGGAGCCAAGGACGTCATATGATGCCCGCCCAGGATGGGAGATCCCTCCTGTGGACATCATTTGACTATGGCTGGGATGGGAAGTGGTTAAAGATTAGCAGTATATAGAATCCACCTGTGTGAGGACAGACCCTCCTATGCAGTAATATAAGAGGCTAGGTGCATAAATCATCCGTACTAGAAAGTGTAATACCCCGTACACGCGATCGGAAATTCCGACAGCAAAATCCATCAGATTTTTTTCCAACGGATGTTGGCTCAAGCTTGTCTTGCATACACACGGCTACGCAAAGTTGGTCAGAAATTGCGAACGCCAAGAACGCGGTGACGTACAACACGTACGAGGAGCCGAGAAAAATGAAGTTCAATAGCCAGTGCAGCTCTTGATTCTGAGCATGCGTGGAACTTTGTGTGTCGGAATTGTCTACACACGATCGGAATTTAAGCGAACGGATTTTGTTGTCGGAAAATTTTAGATCCAGATCTCAAACTTTTTGTGTCGGAAATTCCGATGGAAAATGTCCGATGGAGCCCACACACGGTCGGAATTTCCGACAACAATCTCCGATCGCACATTTTCCGCCGGAAAGTCCGACCGTGTGTACGGGGTATTAGTGATACAACAAATGAAGTGTAAAACTAGAATAGAACATGGTCAATATTAGATGATAATCGGGAGATCCACTACCTTAGAAGTGCTATAAAGACTAGTAGGTGATAAACCTGATGAAAAGAAATAAGTACATTGATCAGTGAAAAAAATAATAAGTGAAAAAATAAAGATAGTGAAATTAATAATCCAAAACACATAACATATGTGAAAAATGTAATATTTAGCAATAAACAGCCCATGCGATTTTGCTTTAAGTTGTCAAGAAGCAGACAAGTTGCATAAAAAATGCACAAAAAGACCAACAAAAAATCCAATGTGAATAGTGTTGGTTGTAGCAGGTTTAGCAGGTGACTTTCGTGCTCCTCCTCTTAGGCCTCCCCCTCTTAGGTCTCCCCCTCTTAGGTCCCCCTTCACCAGCTCCTTAAAACCCCTGCAGGGGTATTTCGTATATAGACTCAGATCCTGATGGCTCTGACCGATTAATCCTCCAAATCGCAGCATCTACAGGCTCTTGGGTGTCATTTGATATCCAGGAATTTAGGCAATTGTAGATACACTCTGGTATGCTCCTCATAAAAAAAAAGAGATAATGGCTCCCATGGTGTAGTACCAAAAAATGATATTGATTAAAATTTTAAAATAAGTTTAAAAACAATTCCATACAGCTTAGGTGTAAAGCCCCATGTAAACTGCTGCTAAACGCACGCTCAGAGGCCGTTGGACTCTTTTTTCAACTGCCCTGAACTCATTTATTTTTATTTATTTATTTCAGGTACTTATATAGCGCTGTCAATTTACGCAGCGCTTTACATATACTGTACATTGTACATTCATATCAGTCCCTACCCTCAAGGAGCTTACAATCTAAGGTCCCTAACTCACATTCATACATACTAGGGACAATTTAGACAGGATCCAATTAACCTACCAGCATGTCTTTGGAGTGTGGAAGGAAACCGGAGTAGCCGGAGGAAACCCACGCAGACACAGGGAGAACATGCAAACTCCAGGCAGGTAGTGTCGTGGTTGGGATTCAAACCAGCGACCCTTCTTACTGCTAGGCGAGAGTGCTACCCACTACACCACTGTGCCACCCACTGTTATCCAATTTAACCCATCCAATGTTATCTCATGTGACCATGTACACAGTTTCGCTTAGTCTTTTTTAAGCAGTTGCGTTTAACAGCCTTTCTTTAAAGGCAAAAAAAATGAGCTCAGAAGCCAAAGATTTCCACGTTTCAGATGCCAAATGCGGCTAAACGCGGTACCGGCGTTTAGCCGCGTTTTCGCTTATAAGCGTTTTTAAAGGTACCCAATTTTTTGGACATTAAAACACTAAAAAATGATGGAAAACATAAAAAAAAAGTTTAAAAACTGGTAATTACCGTATTTATCGGCGTATAACACGCAGCCCAAGTTTAGGAAGGAATTTTAAGGAAAAAAACTTTTTAAGGAAAAAAATTACGTTTAAATGCCCATCAATGCAGCCTTATCAGTGTCCATTTGCAGCCTTGTCAGTTTCATTTGCAGCCTTGCCCAGTGACATTGCAGCCTTGTCAGTGTCACTGCATTTTAAATATGGCGCCGAGATACACAGAGCCGGTGTTCTGACATATAGTGTCCTCCTATCAGATAGTGTCCGCCCCGTACTGCGCAGGCGCAGCGCCTGCGCAGTACGGAGCAGCAGGAGATGCTGAAAATGTCCGAAGTTGATCAGCTGACCATCAGCTGTACACGGCGCTCGGGCACCTGTTAGCGATGGCTGTATAAGAGGGCCCCTCGCGGGCTCGCTTCGCTCGCCACGCTTCGGGCACGGCCTCGCTGCGCTCGGCAACTATTTATTCTAACTCTATGTCCACTTGGATAGTAGGGAATGAACCTGGACATAGGGTAAGAATAAATGCGCAGGCGCCGTGTACAGCTGACGATCAGCTGTTGAACTTCGGAGACTTTCGGTGTCTCGTTTGTCCTCCGTACTGCGCCTGCGCAGTACAGGGAGGACACTTCTGGATAGGGGACTGTATTCGACAAGACACCGGTCCTGTGTATCTCGGCTCCTTTTGGCTCCACTCGCAGTCCCACCCTATGATGGACATAACACAGGTCTAATGGCGGGACTGGGCGTGACTGTGAGCGGAGCCAAGAGGAGCCGAGCACCACGATATACATAGATAGCCGAGTGTACTCGGCTAGGCACGGCTCCTCCACTCACAGTCACGCCCAGTCCCTAAGTTATGTCCATCATAGGGCGGGACTGGGCGTGACTGTGAGCAGAGCCGAGCCTAGCCGAGCCTAGCCGAGCACACTCGGCTATGTATGTATATCGGCGGTACTCGCTCCTCCACTCACAATCAGCGGGGGATCGGCGTACTGTTTAACATGCACCCACAATTTCCCCCTGTTTTTAAGAGGAAAAAAGTGCGTGTTATACGCCGATAAATACGGTACTTGCAATGACTCATAGACCATATATAGCCCTTGATCCAATCCAATACACCATTAGCAATGTTGTTTTACAAAGTATAATTGTAATTTGACCCATATGTTGTTAGGTATGAAAAAGACGACCCCACCATTGAGCCTGACCACCGACGTGATCAAACATAGTTTCATGAAATTTGATAGTCACCAACAGACGTTCCTCTGGTGGCACACTCTTCCTCATGTTGGTGTCCAAGCATGTCAGACTGGGCCGAACTTTTTCTAGTTGAATGTCAAACGAGGCAATGGACATGCGTGTAAAATTAAATTTTTTATCGGGGGAGGTACGCAGCTGTACGTACATGTTGGTAAAATATCCTACTGCCATGCGCTGCGTGATCAATGGATGGGTCCAGTAGCAACGAACTCTGGTCTTTGCATGCAATTTTCGCCGTCGTTCTAGCCTCATCAAGAGCAACGTCAGGAGCATTTCCTCACATACGCTCATTATGGGATCCATTGTAAAAAAAAGCACAGAAATGGGGAAAAATACAAGGACACTGCTGATGGCTGAATGGCTGAAATAGTTAAAGTGGAGTTCCACCCACTTTTACAACTCTTCAGCATCCCTCACTAAACTGTGCACTGTAAACGAATTGGATATATATTTTTTTTCTCAGCCCCTACTGTATATCTGCTGTATTCATTTTTCATTTTCTCCTCCCTGGCCGTGGCCCATCGCATCATTTCCTGTTTGCAATGCCTTCTGGGAAGGGGCGGCAACTTCCTCTGACACTGCCGTTGCTATGGAAACCTGACCTGAAACCTATTACACTGCTTGTGCTGCACTGAGCATGTGCGAGATCTGCAAGGATGAGATCCAGGAAGAAATACAGTCTGGCTTCAGATGCCCACACTTAAGATGGCCACAGCCTGCTGTAAGTTTATAAAATAACAAACTACTGCTATAAACTAACAAAACAGACCTTAGTTTACAGACTAACTTTACTAGAATACATTAAGCTTGTGTATTATAGGGGTATTTTTATTTAAAAAGTATAATTTCAGCCGGAATACCACTTTCAATAAAACCATTTTTTGAGCTTGAGGAGGGTCTTCTGATATTATCCTTACTAAACGCTTCTAGATGTAAAAACGCGGCTAAACGCGGCATGCAAATGAGGCTAAATGGGCGTTTCTAGACACTACGTCAATATCTTCTAAACATGCGCCGATTAGGAGATATTTACTGTGCATGCGGCTGGTGACGTCACCAGCACATGCGCTCTGAAAGAACGGCCACCCCGGCTTTTCTTTTAGAGACCTGTGCTGTGGCTCCCATGCGCATGTGCAGGAGTGACATTATTACAGCTCTGACCACTCACACAGCTGGAGTCCGCAAACCCAGAAGGAAGACCAGGTGAAGATGGAAGCCCTCTCAGGGGTGATGGTGTAGTGCTGGAGGGCTTCCTTTTCAGGTAAGTTTCACATAATGTGCTAGTATGCAATGCATATTAGCACAATATGGCTTTACCTTGCAGGTTGCAAAAGAATAAAAAATTCACAGTGGTTTACTACCGCTTTAAAGATAGAGATGAGATTTGGGATCCTATAGACCAGGGATATGCAATTAGCGGACCTCCAGCTGTTGCAAAACTACAAGTCCCATCATGCCTTGGCCTCTTGGTGTCATGCTTGTGGCTGTCAGAGTCTTGCTATGCCTCATGGGATTTGTAGTTCTGCAACAGCTGGAGGTCCGCTAATTGCATATTCCTGCTATAGACCCTAGATCTCTCTATAAAGAGGACCTGTCATCCCTCTTTTCTATTACAAGTGACGTTTACATTCCTTGTAATAGAAATAAAAGCAATGCAAAAAAAGAAAGAAAAGGACAGTGTAAAAAAAAAAAAAAAAAAGATTTTTTTTTTAAAGCGCCCCGTCCCTCCATGCTCACACACGGAAGCAAAAGCATACGTATGTCGTGCACGCATATGTGAACAGTGTTCGCACCACACATGTGAGGTATCACAGCAGACATTAGAGTGAGAGCAATCATTCTAGTGCTAGATCTCCTCTGTAACTCTAAACAGGTAACCTGTACAAATATTTAAAGCATTGCCTATGGAGATATTTTTAAGTTTTGCAGTTTGTCTCTATTCCATGAGTGTGTGCAATTTTAAAGCGTTTGCAGATGACACCAAGCTATGCAGTAGAATAACATCCTTACAGGATGTCTCCAATTTACAAGCCAACCTCAATGCTCTGTCTAATTGAGCGACTGTGTGGCAGATGAAGTTTAATGTTGAGAAATGTAAAGTTATGCACTTGGGGGCTAAGAATATGCATCATACATACTAGGGGAGTACAAATGGGGGAATCCATAGTGGAGAAGGATCTGGGGGTTTTGGTAGATCATAAACTCAATAATAGCATGCAATGCCAAGCTGCGGTTTCCATAGTGAGCAAAGTCCTTTCTTGTATAAGAGAGGTTTGGACTCCAGAGAGAGAAATATCATCTGTACAAATCATTAGTAAGAATATTTAGGGCCACTCCCCCTGATGACGTCCGTGGTGCCGAAACATATCGGGCAGGGCCTATGAGAGTGATGCAATCACACCATCTGGGACCCGGAAGTGGATATTGCACATGAGGGGACAAGTTCTTATTGGTATCCTTACAAGATACGATACATTTCTAACTGCTCGTTTTTAAACTGGCCTTGTAGGTACCCTGTTGTTATTTTAATAAATTCAAATTTTTAAGAAATACTGCACCATGAGAGCTTCTCTTTTTCTCTTATGATCTATTATGGATATCTTGAGTCTTATGAAGAGAGTCTTGCTTTGGAGGTCCGTTGTCTCTTATGCTTCATGGAATATCAATTAAGTGTGTCTGACCATCCGTCATAGGGGGTCTCGCCTTTTGGTAAGGTGCATTTGTCTTTTCAGAGCACATTGAGTGGTGGAAGCTTTTATCTTACTCTACTATTGGAGGATTCATCACTATTTCACATGAAGCATTTTATGCTACACGGATTTTTCTATATTTTATGAACTTTCTCCTTTAGCTTTTTCCCTGGCCACAAGAGCCAGAGAAAGCGTCATCTCAAACCAAAAGTGACTTTTTACACATTGTTTCCTGGTTCATTCTAGCTTGGGGAGATCAGCAAATGGATGTTTTTTGGGACCCCTCCCCTCCACCTAGTGACACCTGCTATGAGGGTCCCCAGCCCAGGTGGAACACTGAAGTCCAAGAAGCATAGTGGGGGCTCGCAATAGGGCGGGGTGCACTCTCGAGGTCACAGAAAGCGATCAGGTGGCTTGGAAAACCATAGATGGGTTAAGGAGGAACCTCACACAAAAAAGTACTGAGGGGTACTGAGAGCATTTTGAGTACTGAGAGGGCACTATGATAGGGTGACCAGACGTCCCCGGTTTCCGGGGACAATCCCCGGACTGAGGACAATGTCCCCGGACCAAGTCTGTCCCCGGTTTTGTCCCCGGATTCAGGGCCAGATTATAATGTGTAATGCTGGCTGAGAAACAGCCTTGTAGCCTTGTGGCTCGGATGCCAACGCCCCTTGCTGGAGAATCTCACTGCTGCTCCTGCTGCTCTATAGTGGAGCCAAAAATTCACTGTGTGGAGGGCTGAAACCAGGAGGTGAGCAGAAGGCAGGGGGGGGGTCTGTTTGTACACAGGTGAGGGCAGTGGGGGAGCAGGGGTCAGAGCTGATGCAGCCGCATGGAGCGATTGAGAGTTTATCTGTTGTGGGCGAAGGGCTAAGAGGTGGTGTGCCTAGCGCTCAGTGTATTAAGTGGTCCCTTGCCCAGCGCTCTGTATTATTTGGTCCCGTGCCCAGCTCTCTGTATTATTTGGTCCCGTGCCCAGCACTCTGTATTATTCGGTCCCGTGCCCAGCGCTCTGTGTATTATGCAGTCTCGTGCCCAGCGCCCTGTGTATTATACAATCCTGTGCCATTTGCCAATAAAAAAAAAAAAAAAATGCCCCGGATTTCATTTTAAAAATCTGGTCACCTTACACTATGTGTACTGAGAGCATTGTAAGTACTGAGGAGTACTAAGGGCACTGTGAGTACTGAGGATGCACTGTGATTAAATAAGGGGCTCTGTGAATTTCGAGGGGGCACTGTGAGTACTGAGTGGGCACTGTGAGTAAACTGAGTGGCACTCTGTTACCAAGGAGCATCGTGAGTACTGCAGGGTTCCTGTTATGTTCTCTGTTTAGGGGAAAATAGTACTTAGCATAAATAAGTATTTAAATATGAATTAAATTAAATTAACAGACTTTATTTTAGTTGTATTTGTTTATCATTTGTGGGTTTCAACCATTTATTTTATGTTGTCTATATGTGTTTAAAGTGGTTCGCGTTTTTTTTTTTTTTTTAAATAACAAACATGTCATACTTACTTCCACTGTGCAGTTCGTTTTTCACAGAGTGGCCCCGATCATCCTGTTCTGGGGTCCCACGGCGGCTCTCACCGCACCTCCCTGCATTAGATAACACCCTCTGGGAAGCTCTCTCCCGAGGGGGTTACCTTGTGGGCACGCTCATACACTCAGTGCCCATAGACGCCGAGTGTATGACTCGGCCCTGCCCCCCCGGCGCCCTTGTCATTGGATTTGATTGACAGCAGCGGGAGCCAATGGCTGCCCTGCTATCAATCTCTCCAATCAACTTTGTGGAGAAGAGGACGCCGGGGAGGCGCCGTGCAGGTGAACCGGCTCAGGTAAGTAAAATGGGGGGGCTGGGGGGCCCGTGACAGCCAGGTGTTTTTTCACTTTAATGCATAGGATGCATTAAGGTGAAAAAACACGAACCTTTACAACCCCTTTAAGGTATTGTTTTCCATGTGGGAGCGACCTCAACATTTTGTTGTACACTTTTTACAATGACAATAAAGGCATTATATTCTATTCTGTTTATTTAGGGAAGTATTCATAAAAAGAAAAAAAAAGAAAAAGAATTTGCTAATGTCAAGCATTCACTCACAGCTATCATCGTGTATTTCTTTAGCTCCATCTAGTGATCGTAATGCAGTATTTTATGTTTAAGAAAAATAACAGTCTAGTTGGATGTTCTTGGCTGATGCTGTATGTCTCTCTCTGCTTCTACAATTAAAGCGGAGTTCCGCCAAAAAAATATAAAAAATAAACGTCAGCAGCTACAAATACTGCAGCTGCTGCCTTTTAAAATAAGGACACTTACCTGTCCAGGGCGCCGGCGATGTCAGCACCCGAAGCTGATCTGTCCCTCGGCTCTCGGGTACTGCCGCCGCCATCTTCAGTAAGGGAATCATTAAGTGAATTTCCTGGTTCCCTACTGCGCATGCACGAGTCGCGCTGCGCGATCCCACTGGTCCCTGCTGTCTTCTGGGACCTGTGTGTCTGTCAGAAAACAGTGGGGGGGATGGAGTAGGCGCCTGACGTTGCGTAGGTCACCGCGACCTATGCCTGGAAGTGGGAGCAAATACCTGGATTATACATGTATCTGCTCCCTCCTCCCCCCTGAAAGGTGCCAAATGTGACACTGGAGGGGGGGGGGGGATTCTGAAAAGCGGAAGTTCAATTTTTGGGTGGACCTCCGCTTTAAGTTCTATTTAAAATGATAAGATTCTGTGCATCAAATCTTATCAATTTTTATACCTCCTTTCTGCTTCCAAAATTGTCTCCTATTATAAGAGATGAGATTCTGTGCAGCAAATCAGTATTATTTTATTATAGTGTCTGAGGAAATAACATACTATTTGAGTATTTCTTATTGAACATGACTTCTCTTTTTTTTCTGAAAGTGCTTTATATAAAAAAAGATGCACTTGGGGCATAAATGTTTAATTCTTATACAGTGCCTTGAAAAAGTATTCACACCCCTTTAAATGTTCCACATTTTTGTCATGTTACAGCCAAAATGTAAATGTATTTTATGGGGATTTTATGTGATAGACCAACACAAAGTGGCACATAATTGTGAAGTGGAAGGAAAATGATGAATTATACAAATAAATATGTGAAAAGTGTAGTGTAGGGGGCATTTGTATTCAGCCTTTCCCCCCCCCCCCCCCCTGAGTCCATACTTTGTAGAACCGCTTTTCACTGCAATTACAGTTGCAAGTCTTTTTGGGGATGTCGCTACCAGTTTTGCACATCTAGAGAGTGAAATTTTTGACTTATAGTTGTCCTGTGGACAGATTCTCCCACCTGAGCTGTGGATCTCTGCAGCTCCTCCAGAGTTACCATGGACCTCTTGGCTCTTCTCTGATGAATGCTCTCCTTGCCCGGCCGGTCAGTTTAGGTGGACGGCCATGTCTTGGTAGGTTTGCAGTTGTGCCATACTCTTTCTATTTTCAGATGATGGATTGAACAGTGCTGCATGAGATGTTCAAAGCTTGGAATATGTTTTTATAACCTAACCCTGCTTTAAACTTCCACACAACTTTATCCCTGACCTGTCTGGTGCGTTCCTTGGCCTTCATGATGCTGTTTGTTCTCTAATGTTCTCTAACAAACCTCTGAGGGCTTCACAGAACAGCTGTATTTATACTGAGATTAAATTACACACAGGTGGACCCTATTTACTAATTAGGCGACTTCTGAAGGCAATTAGTTCCACTAAATTTTAGTTAGGGGAATCAGAGTAAAGGGGGTTGAATGCAAATGCACGCCAAACTTTTCACATATTTATTTGTAAGTAAAATTAAAAACATTTATCATTTTCCTTCCACTTCACAATTATGTGCCACTTTGTGTTGGTCTATCACATAAAATCAAAATAAAATACATTTACGTTTTTGGTTATAACATGACAAAATGTCGGAAATTTCAAGGGGTATGAATACTCTTTCAAGGCACTGTATTGTGTCCCAGAAAAAATACACCTTTATTGGTCTGATATATGACTCCTCTCTGCCTCCAAAATTGTCTCCCATTAAAGAGGATGAGATTTTGTTCAGGAAAGTGATACATTTGTTATAAAGTGAACATATAGATTTAGTTAGTATTTAAGGCTGAGATATGCCTCCTCTCTGCCTCCAAAATTGTCTCCCATTAAAGAGGATGAGATTTTGTTCAGCAAACAGATACATTTGTTATAAAGTGAACATATAGATTTAGTTAATATTTAAGGCTGAATAATGCCTCCTCTCTCCCTCCAAAATTGTCTCCCATTAAAAAGGATGAGATTTTGTTCAGCAAAGTGATACATTTGTTATAAAGTGAACATATAGATTAAGTTAATATTTAAGGCTGAAATATGCCTCCTCTCTGCCTCCAAAATTGTCTCCCATTAAAGTGGAGTTCCACCCAAAAATGGAACTTCCACTTTTTGGAATCCTCCCCCCCTCCGGTGTCACATTTGGCACCTTTCAGGGGGGAGGAGGGAGCAGATACCTGTCTAATACAGGTATTTGCTCCCACTTCTAGGCATAGATCACCGCGGCGATTGCGGTGACCTATGCCACTTCCGGCGCCTACCCCGTCCTCCCCCGCTGTATTCTGGGAGACACACAGGTCCCAGAACACAGCAGGGGCCTGAGAGGATGCGCAGCGCGACTTGCGCATGCGCAATAGGGAACCGTGCGGCTCCACTTCCTTATTCCCTTACCGAGGATGGTGGCGGCAGCAGCCGAGAGCCGAAGGACGATCGGCTTCGGCTGCCGACATCGCGGGCTCCCTGGACAGGTAAGTGTCCATATATTAAAAGTCAGCAGCTGCAGTATTTGTAGCTGCTGGTTTTTAATATTTTTTTTTCAGTGGACCTCCGCTTTAAAGAGGATGAGATTTTGTTCAGCTTTATATATTGTCATTCACACAGGCAGAACAAATGCTGCATTTAGATGCGCACGGCCCATAGTTTTCTGCTCCTCTACACACAGTACTATGGCAATCAATGAGCCCATACACACAGCTGCGCCTTTCTGTGAAAATGTGTCCTGTGTTTAGCTGCCCAGAAAAAAAAAGTAAGATACCTCAGCATCCAGGGCCACACAAATGTGCAAAAATATGCCTAAATGCGTACATGCTTAAATGTGTAGCCATTCATTTGAATGAAAGAAGAATTGTATCTCATGCAGAAAAATATGCATATGCTATTTTATGTGCATTAATACGCATTGGCATGCATTTTTACACATGTTAAATTGCTATGCATTGTGTTGATGTGCATTTACATGCATTACGTTGCATCAAATGTACCATTTTAACACAAGGCACTGCACTGCGCATGACCTCAGCATTGTGGTGTGAACAGGACACATAGAAAACAATTGTTTTCTATGTATCCTTGTGGTGACCTGCGTTCTTCCAGTGCAGTAAAATGCAGGTCATTGCAGATTATAAGTGAGTTCTCCAATAACAAGAGACCGGCTATGATTAACCACTTCAATACCAGGCACCTTTACACCTTCCTCCCAGGCCAATTTTCAGCTTTCAGCGCTGTCGCAATTTGAATGACAAATGCGCGGTCATGCTACTCTGTACCCAAACAAATTTTTTATCATTCTGTTCCCACAAATAGAGCTTTCTTTTGGTGGTATTTGATCACCACTGCGATTTTTATTTTTTGCGCAACAAATAAAAAAAGACCAAAAAATGTGAAAAAAAAAAGTTTTTCTTTGTTTCTCTTAAATTTTTTGTAAATAACTATGTTTTCTTCTTCAATGACGGGCACTGATATGGCTGCACTGACGGGCACTGATGGATACAGATGAGGTGGCACTGATGAGGTGGCACTGATGGGCACTGATGATGGGATCTGATATGCATCACTGATGGGGACTGATAGGCGGCACTGATGGGCACTGATAGATGGCACTGGTATGCGGCACTGATGGGCACTCATGGGCGGCACTGATGGGCACTCATGGGCGGCACTGATGGGCACTCATGGGCGGCACTGATGGTCACTCATAGGTGGCACTGATGGGCACTCATAGGTGGCACTGATGGGCACTCATAGGCGGCACTGATGGGCACTCATGGGCGGCACTGAGGGGCACTCATAGGCGGCACTGATGGGTACTTATGGGTGGCACTGATGGGTACTTATGGGTGGCACTGATAGGTGGCACGGATGGGCACTGATGGTCACTGATAGGTGGGAACTGGTGGGCATGGATGGGCACTGAAGGTTGCACTGAGGGACACTGATGGGTGGCACTGATTACACTGGTGGGTGGCATTGCTGGGCATCACTGATTTTATTAGTTCTATAATGGTCCAGTCAGTTCCCATTTGTGGGCACTGATTGGCATATGTTGGGCATAAGTTGGCACATGTGGATGTACCTGGCCATCCACATGTTAGGGGCTTCCCTGGTGGTCCTGGGTGGGCATCCGAGGGGGGGGCTGCGCTGTCAGGAGAGCCGCCGATTTGTCAGACGCGAGTGAGGAAAAGCCGTTTAACGGCTCTTCCTGTTTACATCGTGATCAGCAGTGATTGGACACGTCTGATCACATGGTAAAGAGCCTCCATCGGAGACTCTTTACCGAGATTGGTGTAGCGTTATGTCAGACTGACACACCGCAACAACAATCGCCGTGATGCGAGGCCCCCACGGCTGTTATCCTGCTGGACATCATATGACATCCAGTCAGGATAACTGAACCACCGCCCGGCCGTCATTCTGCTATGGGCTGGGTGGGAAGTGGTTAAGGTTTTGTGGGTCAAAACACGCCAAGGCTCTGCTGTATACTGGATCGCTGATTTTTTTAATAAACTCTATGCATTATGTATGGACTCCGGGTGTGGCTTTCTCTAACAGGGACTGATTATTATCATTATTATTATTATTATACAGGATTTATATAACGCCAACAGTTTGCGCAACGCTTTTCAACATGAGGGCAGACATTACGATACAATTCAATACACAAGGAATCAGAGGGCCCTTCTCGTTAGAGCTTACAATCTAGAAAATGTGTCTGTACAATAAATAAAGAGACACATTACTTGTTAGCTCTATATAAATACATGTAATAAATAAATTAAATGAATACCAATCATAATAATAACAAAAAAAAGGGATTATAAGCTGTGCAACAAATCTGTAAAATGTGTCCTTCTCCAGTCTGTGAAAAGGGAACCCATTTTTTATATGAGTGGCGATCTGTTTACTCTCTCTTTATTAACTACTTAAGGACCGGTCCTATTTTTCTTCGAGTTAAAATAATTTTTTTTTTGCTAGAAAATGATTTAAAACCCAAAACATTATATATATTTTTCAGACACCCTAGAGAATAAAGTGGTGGTTGTTGCAATATTTTATCTAACATCATATTCGCGCAGCGGTCTTGAAAACGCAATTTTATGGGAAAAAATACACTTTTTTGAATTAAAAAAATAAGACAACAGTTACGTTAGCCCAATTTTTTTTTTTTATATTGTGAAATATAATGTTATGCCAAGTAAATTGATATGCAACATATCACGCTTCAAAATTGCGCCCGCTTGTGGAATGGCGACAAACTTTGACCCTTAAACATCTCCATAGGCGACGTTTAAAAATTTCTTCAGGTTACCAGTTTTGAGTTACAGAGGAGGTCTAGTGCTAGAATTATTGCTCTCGCCCTATACCTCACATGTGTGGTTTGAACACTGTTCATCTGTGGGCATGACTTATGTATGCATTTGCTTCTGCACGCGAGCTCGGCGGAACGGGACGCTTTAATTTTTTTTTTTTTCCTTATTTATTTTACTTTATATTTTGTCCTTTTAAAAAAAAAAACTGGGTCACTTTTATTCCTATTACAGAGAATGTAAACATCCCTTGTAATAGAAAAAAAGCATGACAGGACCTCTTAAATATGAGATCTGGGGTCAAAAAGACCTCACTTCTCATATTTACGCTAAAATTCAATAAATAAATAAATACATGTCTTTTTTTTTTTACAAAAAAAAAAAATTCCCTTTTAAGACTATTGGGCGGACGTGACATTTGTCGTCACTTCCGCCATCCAATGGTATGGAGCCGAGTGGGGGCCATTGAGGAAATAGGACGCAATCGTCTCCACCGCTACCGACGGCTCCGGTAAGTGGCGGTGATGACCGGAGCGTGGCGGGAAGGTGGGCCTCTCCCGCCCCCGACAAAAGGGATCCCGCGGTGAATCCGCCACGGAGATCACTTTTATCTAAAAGAGGACTGTCCGCCATTGAAGAGGATACCGGGGTTAGCTGCTGCCATAACAACGGTATTCCACTTCAAACAGCTGACGTACAACGACGGCCCGCAAGTAGTTAAATTGCTATTAAATTGTGGCCTATCCAATCAAGGCTTCAAAAGTGTGGTGCAAACCTGTATAATGTTTATCCTTTCAACCATTTTTTTAAATTTTCAGCTGAAATACACTATATTACCAAAAGTATTGAGACGCCTGCCTTTACACACACATGAACTTTAATGGCATCCCAGTCTAATGCCCTGTACACACAGAATATGTGCAATCGGAGCGTGTTGTCGGAAATTCAGACCGTGTGTGGGCTCTATCGGACTTTTTCCATCGGGATTTCCAATACACAAAGTTTGAGAGCAGGCTATAAAATTTTCCGACAACAAAATCCGATCCTTTAAATTCCGATCGTGTGTAGACAAATCCGACGGACAAAGTGCCACACTTGCTCAGAATAAATTAAGAGACGAAAGCTATTGGCTACTGCCCCGTTTATAGTCCCGACGTACGTGTTTTACGCCACCGCGTTCGGAACGATCGGATTTTCCGACAACTTTGTGCAACCGTGTGTATGCAAGACAAGTTTGAGCCAACATGCGTCGAAAAAAAACTATGGATTTTATTGTCGGAATATCCGATCAATGTCCGATTGTGTGTACAGGGCATTAGTCCGTAGGGTTCAATATTGAGTTGGCCCACCCTTTGCAGCTATAACAGCTTCATCTCTTCTAGGAAGGCCGTCCACAAGGTTTAGGAGTGTGTCTATGGGAATGTTTGACTGTTCTTTCAGAAGCCCATTTGTGAGGTCAGGCACTGATGTGGGCGAGAAGACCTGGCTCACAGTTTCCGCTCTAATCCCATCCCAAAGGTATTCTATCGGGTTGAGTTCAGGACTCTGTGCAGGCCAGTCAAGTTCCTCCACCCAAAAGTCACTCATCCATGTCTTTATGGACCTTGCTTTGTGCACTGGTCCAAATCATTTGGTGGAGGGGGGGTTATGGCATAGGGTTGTCCCAGAAGAATTTACCCCCTTCCTAACCAGAGCACTTTTTACAATTCGGCACTAAGTTACTTTAACTGACAATTGCGCGGCCGTGCGACGTTGTACCCCAAAAAAATTTGCGTCCTTATTTTCCCACAAATAGAGCTTTCTTTTGGTGGTATTTGATCACCTCTGCGTTTTTTTGTGCTATAAACAAAAGAACAGCGATAAATTTGAAAAAAAACTATCTTTTACTTTTTGCTATAATAAATATCCCACTTTTTTTTTCCGAAAAACACATTTTTTTCCTCAGTTTAGGCCGATCCCACCCCCCCTATTTGAATTGGTAACGGGGTACCCCTACTAATTCACAAAAAAAGTGTCAAAAATGGTAAAAAATACAAGAGACTACAAAAGTCTAGATAAATAGTCGACTAGATAAATAGTCTATACAAGAGACAGCTTGGGACAAGTCCTTTATTAAAAAAATAAAAATCTCCAGCGATGTAAATCCATGCTGCCCGACAGACCGGGAAAAAAAAAAGCCACAACATCTCCGCCTCCATGGGAGGCTCCTCTTCTCGATGACAGCTGTTTAATAGCTGGGGGTGGGGCCACCCAGTGATGGCTGCAGGGGGAGACATCAGCTGTTGGATCTGTGTTTGGACAAGCCAGATCGAATTGCTTGCGGCTCCCGATGACGTGCTGACGTCACACCACGGACATTTATCTTGCTGCCTATGTAGATGAATCTACATTTTCCCTTGCTGAAATTTGGAAAGTGCCTGGTTTGCAATCTGTTTATCAGCTGTGGTTTATACAACTTCTTTGTGAACTGACTCTCTACGAGATCGATCCATCTGTGTCAAACATCAGCACAATTTATCTCATGGCCAGATCGTTCACCCACTTACATCACCACTATACTACAAATATACCATCGGTATAAGAACTGTCCTTGTCTTATTGGATACCCTACTTTAGGATTATCCCCTACAACCAATTGCTATTCCAACTGGGCTGGATTTTTCTAACATTACCATACCCCATCACATAGGGAAGTTGTTTGAATGATGTGTATGAGTGGGTGTGTAGCCGCGGCTCCCATATGTTTTTAATACCCCCTGTGACAACGTTTTCCAACTTTTAATTGGTTTGTGGTAACCGTCTGTCCATATTGCTTTTTTTCACTTTTTGTATTTCAATTTGGTTTATTATCTTTTGGTAATTAATAAAGCTGGTTTTGTATTTACATCAGTGTTCTTTGTTGACCCTCTTTAGAGAAATCTTTTTTCTCTTTGTTTTTCCTTATATGCAAATAAGGGCAACCTGAACTGCATCCAGGCTTAGGTCTGTATGAGTGGTTTATACTTGATCCAGGCAAAACCTCTGCTTTTTTGTCACCCAGTGATGTAAACGGGTGACCCTGCCCCCCCCCACTTCCCCGTGGCGTCATGGATTTACATCACTGGACATTTATTTATTTTTTTTTAATAAGGGACTTGTCCCAACCTGTCTCTTGTCTTTTTTTACCACTTTTGACACTTTTTTTGTGAATTGGTAGGGGTGCGATGTACCCCATTACCAATTCACTTGGGGGGGGCGGGATCTGGGGTATCCTTGTTAAAGGGGGCTTCCAGGTTCTGATAAGCCCCCCGCCCGTAGACCCCCAAAACCACTGGGCAAGGGTTGTGGGGATGAGGCTCTTGTCCCCATCAACATAGGGACAAAGTGCTTTGGGTCAGACCCCAAAGCACCCTCCCCATGTTGAGGGCATGTGGCCTGGTACGGTTCAGGAGGTGGGGGAGCGCTCTCTCCCCCCCTCTTTTCCTGTGGCCTGCCAGGTTGCATGCTCAGATAAGGGTCTGGTATGGATTTTGGGGGGGATCCCTACGTCATTTATTTTTACATTTTGGCGCAGGGTTCCCCTTAAAATCCATACCAGACCTGAAAGGCCTGGTATGGATTTTGGGGGGACCCCCACACAATTGTTTTTAAAATTTTTGGTTCGGGGTTCCCCTTAATATTTATACCAGACCCAAAGGGCCTGATAATGGACTGGGGGGGGGGGCATGCCGTTTTTTTCAATGAGTTTTATCTATATTGCCAAGACCCGACAATTCATTACAGCCGCAGTCAGTTTTCAATGACTTTTTTTCCTTTAGAAATTTCATTTTGCTGCGGGACTGTTCTAAACACGAGAAACATGCGCCACTTTACAGGCATATTATAGACACCCCCCAGGTACGATATTTAAAGAAATATTTCATTTTTATTGTTTCACTTTAAGCATTATTAAAATCACTGCTCCCAAAAAAACGTCAGTTTTTAAAAAAAATGTTTGCATTGATACATGTCCCCTTGAGCAGGACCTAGGTCCCCAAACACTTTTTATGGCAATAACTTGAATATAAGCCTTTAAAATGAGCACTTTAGTATCGTCCGCAAATACAGAGATTGAACTGTTTATTCCATCCTCCAGGTCGTTAATTAACAAATTAAATAGGATTGGTCCCAGCACAGAACCCTGGGGGACCCCACTACCCACCCCTGACCATTCCGAGTACTCCCCATTTATCATCACCCTCTAAACTCGCCCTTGTAGCCAGTTTTTAATCCATGTACTCACCCTATGGTCCATGCCAACAGACCTTATTTTGTACAGTAAACGTTTATGGGGAACTGTGTCAAATGCTTTTGCAAAATCCAGATACACCACATCTACGGGCCTTCCTTTATCTAGATGGCAACTCACCTCCTCATAGAAGGTTAGCAGATTGGTTTGGCAAGAACGATTCTTCATGAATCCATGCTGATTATTGCTAATGATAACGTTCTCATTACTAAAATCTTGTATATAGTCCCTTATCATCCCCTCCAAGACTTTACATACTATTGATGTTAGGCTAACTGGTCTGTAATTCCCAGGGATGTAATTTGGGCCCTTTTTAAATATTGGTGCTACATTGACTTTTCTCCAATCAGCTGGTACCATTCCAGTCAGTAGACTGTCAGTAAAAATTAGGAACAATGGTCTGGCAATTACTTGACCGAGTTCCCTAAGAACCCTTGGGTGCAAGCCATCTGGTCCCGGTGATTTATTAATGTTAAGTTTCTCAAGCCTAATTTTAATTCTGTCCTCTGTTAACCATGGAGGTGCTTCCTGTGTTGTGTCATGAGGATAAACACTGCAATTTTGGTTACTGAAGCCCCCCGATTCCCTCGTGAAGACTGAGGAGAAGAATAAATTCAATACCTTCGCCATCTCCCCATCCTTTGTAACCAGATTTCCTTCATCATTCTCTATGGGGCCAATATGGTCTGTCCTCCCTTTTTTACTGTTTACATACTTAAAGAATTTCTTGGGATTTTTTTTGCTCTCCTCCGCTATGTGTCTTTCATGTTCTATCTTAGTCGTCCTTATTGCACCCTTACATTTCTTGTTGCATTCTTTATAAATTCCGAATGCTGATGATGATCCCTCAAACTTGTATTTTTTGAAGGCCTTCTCCTTTGCATTTATATGCATTTTTACATTGGAGTTAAGCCATCCAGGGCTTTTGTTTGCTCTATTAAAATTATTACCCAATGGGATACATTGGCTAATGCCCTTTTTTAATATGCTCTTAAAGCAGACCCATCTCTCCTCCGCATTCTTTGTTCCTAAGATTTTATCCCAATTAATGCCTTCTAGTAAGGTTCGTATTTTAGGGAAGTTGGCTCTTTTGAAATTCAGTGTCTTTGTATTCCCCTTATGTTTCCTATTTGTGTGATTTATATGGAAGCCAATTGACCTGTGATCGCTGTTCCCTAAATTGCCCCGTATTTCCACACCCGTGATCAGGTCTGTATTGTTGGTAATCAGTAGATCCAGTAACGCTGGATAAAAACAATAAAGGTGAAATATTCCTTTAAATGTCGTGCCTGGGGGAGTTCCCTTTGTCTGCCTGTAAAGTGGCGCATTTTTACTGTGTATAGAACATGCCACAGCATTACATTACACATGTAATTTAAACTTGCTTGTGTCTTTAATGTATTGCCGGCTCCCAGCAATATAGAAGAAAAAAAATGAAAAAAAAACAGTGTAGAGTACCCCCCCACCTTGGTTTGGTATGGATTTTAAGGGGAACCCCACGCCAAAATGTTAAAAAAAATTGGTGTGGTACCCCCTCAAACTCCATAACAGACCCTTATCCGAGCATGCAGCCTGGCAGCTCAGGAAAAAGGGGGATGGGAGAGCACCCCCCCTGAACCATACATGCCCTCAACATGAGGGGGTGGGTGCTTTGGTGCAGGGGGGTCTCTGCGCCCTCCACACCAAAGCACCTTGTTGCCATGTTGATGGGGACAAGGGCCTCCTCCCAACAACCCTGGGCTGTGGTTGTCAGAGTCTGCGGCTGGGGGGCTTATTGGAATTTGGAAGCCCTCTTTAACTGGGGAGGCCCCAGATCCCATCCCCACTATGTGAATGGGTAGGGGTACATTGTTCCCCTACCCATTTACCAAAAAACGTGTCAAAATGTAAAAACCACAATAGACAGTTTTTGACATTTCCTTTATTAAAAAAGAAAAAAGTGTCCCGCGATGAAAAATCCATTGTCAATCACGCCGCCCGACGGACCAAAAAAATATCAAAAATGGAAACGCTCCACCTCAATAGGAGGCCTCCTGCCGATACCGATACTAGTGCAAATACTCCACTGCCTAATCCGATACCTTTACAGCCTCAGAGATGATCGGTGCAGCAGTGGGGGAGTTACAAGCACCCATCTCCCTGTGTGGCTTTCAATAAAGCAGCTGACAGCCGCTTCTCCTCCTCTCCCTCCTGCTACTTTCAGCTGCTTTTTTGAAAGACACACAGGGAGATCAGTGCTTGTAACTCCCTCACCGATGTGCCGATCACCCCGACTGTCCCCTGTATCCTCCTCCAGCTCCCTGGGTCCTCGGTGTCCTCCTCCAGTCCCCATCCGTGTCCACCTCTGGGTCCCTCTCTGTGCTCTTCAGGTCCTCCGTGTCCTCCTCCGGTCCTCCCCTGACCCAGATCTGTCAGGGTGGAGAGCAGAGGAAGGAGACAGTAAATATGTAATTTACCGGCTCCTTCCTTTTCTGAATGCACACTTGTCACTGACTCTGTCCATTCATAACTGAGCAGAGTAAACTGTGTCATGGTGCTTCCATTTATGAATTGAGAGGAGCCTCTGTTTTCTGTCCATTCATTTTCAGTGCAGCTGAGACTGCTGAGAAATGGACTGGTAGATCTCTATCCTCAGTCCCTTTGTCCCTTTCTATGTCTCAAAGGAGATACTCAAAGGGCTATTAAAAAAAAAAATATATATATATATATATATATATATATATATATATATATATATATATATATATATATATATATATATATATATATATATGAATTATAATAATTTTTTAAAAGTTAAATTGTAAAAAAATAAAAAAATGAAATAAACACTGACACTGTCCACCCCCCCTCCCCCCTCCAAAAAAAAAAAAAGCATTGTAAAAAAAAAAATGAATTGTAAAAAATTAATAAAATAAAAAAAATTGTAAAAAAAATAAATTAAAATATAAAACCACTGACACAGTCCATGGCTCATCAGTGCCACCTATCAGTACCTATCAGTGCTGCATATTAGTGTATTGTTTGTAATCGGTATTGGCGAGTACTGGAAAAAAGCATCGGCACTTGTGGTATCGGTGCAGCCCTACTTTATAGTAATCTATGCACAGCAGCAGCACAGCATCATCTTATTTTTACGTATGTGCTATATATTTGTAGGAACACTATCAGGTGCTTGCAGCAGCTATCAAATAATTATTGATTAGCTTGTATACACACCAAACACTTATCAGTGGTAGCGCGGGGAGTATTTTAATATAACTGCAAGTACCTCACTTATTGCCCCCCGTGCTAGGCTGGGAGTGTTCAATGGATCTCCTCTTCGGTTATAACCCTTATTACCTCCTACAAACACTTGAAGTAGAAGGAAGGGGGGAAAGGTGATTAAAACTAACCAATCAGATTTTAGCATTTATAACAACGTAAAAACGCAGAAAGAATGCAGCTTGTATATTGCCTCTCTATCTATTTTATTTCAGATGGTTTATGTTACTATCTATTGTTTTGAACAAGATTATAAAATTACAAGAAGGAAATATTGTTAGTATTAAAAAAAAATGCATTCAAAATCTTGTTTACAATTTTCATGTGTTTTCATTTAGCTATGAGACCCTCCATTCCCTTCACCAATCATTGTCAACTCACATTGTCAAACCACAAAACTAATGAACACATAAGAGATTTTAAAGGTGCCAAGTGCCTATCATTACAATCAATCATTAGCCCAAAATATTTCTAAAAATTTGCATTTATTGATTTTGGTCAGATACTACACTTTTTAAGTATTCAATGTTTTATGATGTAAAACTAGACAATAAATATATATTTTTTTCAATATTTTGGGATAATTATTTACCATGAAGGTAGGCATTGGCACCTTGAACCCATTTGCTTTATTTCCATGTTTCCCAGGCTTCACACTCCCTTTGAGTTCAGATTATAAGATTATAAAACAATCAGGACTATTATGTTACCATTGAGAAAAAAAAATCCTCCAATGATTTGGAACTCTGTTTACAATTTTCATGTGTTTTATACTAAGAGAACATTGATTCTTTGATTGTTTGATCTTCACTTATCATTGTCATTATAAACCTTCATGGTTGATGGGGATGAAAAATAAATCACCATTATCACTGTAATTCAGAATCAGCAGTTGGGGTATCTTAACAACAAAGTGTATATGATGAGCCTCTTGCTTTCACTGAAATGTGGACTGGACAAGAACTTCCCCTTTGATCTCATAGTATAGAGATATCCAATTAATGACATTTCCATTATGTCTGCCAGAGATGACTTTCTTGATGTCTTCTGGAGTCAGGACATAATCCCACATGTGGACGTCACTTATTTCACCAACCAATGATTGCTTAGCATCAAAATTTCCACCAAAAGAATCTTGGTCCTGTCCCAGAACAATGCTGGTTTCTGCTGCGATAGAAGACCCTTTCATGGAGACTCTTCTGGGGAAGAGTTTCCCGTTGACCAAAAGTTGGACCACTCCAGTGTTGGAGTCCCAGGTCACACAGATGTGCCTCCAGTCCAAAGTCTCAGAGTCTGTCTAAAAATTTGTGACTTCCTGGTTGATATATACGGAACAAATGTTTGGAGGCTGTAAGTAGATGAGAAAGCCATTGTCCTTCCCGGGAGTAGCAAGAGAGAAGGGAGTATAGGGGCGAGAAAGGTCGGTATAAGAACGTAGACAGACGCTGACTTTCTGCATTTGTCTTGTAATTGTAGGTCTTAGAATGACATGAGCTGTGTTGGTTTCTTTGGGAAAGACGAAGACTTTATCCTCCAAGTCTAGGGAAGAAAACAAACAAACCTCATTATGGATACACATCAAAGCTTTAGATGATGAACAATAAATTCATAAATTATTTATAGATACTAGAAATTTAAAAAAAAATGGATACACTCATATATCTCAGGAAGATCATTATATTTATTTCCATTTTTGCAAATGTGCCCTTCAAATCCAGTAACGGACGTGTTTTAGCACTTTTTTCCCATTGTCTCAGTTATTCAGTCAATGGTGTTATTTTGATCTCAAAATGTCCTGCTGATATTTTAATTAAAATGGCAACCTAAGTTGTAGAAGTATAGGAGCCCTAACGTTGGGTTCACACTATTGCGAATTGGATGCGGTTTTCTGCATGGCAGGAGATTGCGACTGGCTCTCTATAGCTCCGGTGGCTCCGGTGTGAAATGCACAGGAGCCCTGTGCGTCTTTTGGTCCATTTCAGGTCCAAATTCAGACCAAAATTTGGGCTGAAATCGTACCTGAAACAGTGAATGCAGACGTACCGGACTTCTGCTGTGAGTCACTGTGTGCTCTAGTGTGAACCCAGCCTAAGACTATCACTATACACTTTATTAGTAGGCTCAATTCAAATCACTTGCCCACTGGGGCATTTAAAAAAAAATTATTTTGCATAGATGTATCAAATGCATATATATTCAGAAATGACTTTCAAGGCAAATATACAAATTATTCTACCCAATCTTTAAAAAAATAAAAATAAAGATTGGGTTGTGTTGTGTAACATGTAGGCTGGTCGCTTGGATCTCTCGGTGATACGGGAGACCGGGGGGGGGAGCAGCGGGAGGGGGGACATCCCCTCCTGCTCCTTGTGATAACAATCGGTGCTGCTTGCCGGGGCTCTCCCATCCCACCGGAAGATCCGAGCCACCAGCGAGAATGTCCGCTGGCTGGTGCCTCGGGTCTCCCGGTGGAACCCAGGCGAGCCGCATCGGTTGTTATTACAAGAAAGCTGACCCGTCGGATCTAAAAAAAAAAAAGGTACCGGGGTGATGCCTGTAGCTACATGATTTGGTGGCAAGTGGTTAAGATACTATCAGCTGAACCGTGAGATACATTGTGACTTTGTTGCACACACCGCAGGTCTACGAATATCCACTAGATGGGTAAATCGTGTCACTTGAGCTTTCTTGAGGGGTTACATACCCCATGGAGGGATCACATATTCTACCTTAGGTTTCCCCTGCTTATACAGCAACTAATAAGGCAGTTGACCAACCTGCCTTCCTTGCAGTTAACACGCCAGACAACCTACACGGTTGGAGGAATCATTGCTTACGTACACTGCTTCCCTGCCTAATCATTGTGTGCTCCCAGGGGCACTCATGCATGGCTGTTGATGAGCCTGAAGTCTTGCTATAAGGTTTAGACACATCCACTCATGTTTGTGACGCCCTTGTTCTGATGTCATAGGGGAGGGGACAGAAGGTGTGGGAAACAACAACGTTGTCTTTGTTTTATGCTGATGAATGTAAATAGTATCTATGTTAAATTTTAGATTTTTTTTTGATACAATGTGATAGACTTTTTCAATAAACTTGTAATTTTTCATTAACCCCATTGACGCCATAGTGTCTCTGTAGGTAACCGATTTTCTGGTGTGTTGATACTATATATTTACTTAAAAATTCTGTTGTTAGTGTAGTTTCTGTGAGATTACAAGAGACTACACACACCGTGTGGAGGCAAGCAATTGGGGTGATTACTATTACCTCCATCAGTGACAACCATTCCATACAGGGTGCAGGGGTGCCACCCCCCTAATCCATGTGCCCGGCGAATAATCTACATGCAGGGTGCCGGACGCATGGATTTCAATGTTTTTTTTTTTTTGAAGCACATGATTAGAGCCTGTAGCTCTAATTGGCTTCAATAAAAGGGTGGGCTTGGGCGCAGAGCACTGCGCCCTGAGCCCACCCAGTTGTGTGATAGTAGCTAATTAATATTCACTTTTGTCTTCCTGCTTCTCCTCCCAGCCAATCAGGAAGTGGGTCTTAAGACCCAATTGGCCGAGAGGAGAAGCGACTGTGTTGGCCTCAGAGGAGGAAGCCTTGAGGAGGAGGAGACCCAGGGTGAAGCCACCGAGGAGGAGCCGAAGCTGCCTGTAACCTAGATGGGGTAAGAGTGGGCTGGTGGGTGGAGCAACGAGCGAGTGACAGGGGGAGTTGGTTGATTTGACTGATGGTGGACCAACCGACGGACCAAACGGGGGGGGGAGAGGTGGTGGTGGTTTGTTTGCCTAACCCCCAAAAGATGGAGCACCAGCCGCCACTGACTTCCATGCCGTGTTTCAATTACTCACTGACCTATGAACTGCTCTACACAAGTCCTGAGTGCCCGGCGATAGGACACATAAGCCGGTGGAGGGAGTAGTGCAAAAACGTCCTCTATTGCCTTCTGTGTTCAGTGACAGGATAGAGAGGACAGCATTGCCGGAGGTTGCGGAACAACGTTTTGCCACTTTCCGACAGAAAAAAAAGCCCTGGGTGAAGGACCTACGTATGTATTTGCATTTTACACGTGGACACAGGGCAACGGGGGAGCTTTAAGTTTTGGGGTTTTTTTATTTATTTTATTAACTTTTTATTACATTATTTTTCTAAAATGTTTTTTTGGATCAACTTTATTGCTATCACAAGGGATGAATAACATCCCTTGTGATAGCATGGGCGATGACAGGTACTCTTTAGTGAAACATCTGGGGTCTATTAGAGCCCCACTGCTCCCCAAAGCATCTGATCAAACTGAGATTAGATGATCAGCTACTTTACTAGCCGGTGACGGACGGTAAATGAATAACCAGTGGTGGCCCGTCCATTTGGGGGTGCACGGGCACCTATCCATGCATCCAGCCCCCTGATCTACATTCAGGATGCCGGACTATGGATTCCAATGAGGGGGTGTTTTTTTTAAAACACGTGTTTAGAGTCAGAGGCTCTAATAGGCTTCAAAAAAGGGTGGGCTCAGGGCGCAGAGCACTGCACTCCGAGCCCACCCAGTTGTGGGACAATAGCGAATGAATATTCGCTATTGCCACACTGATGCTCCTCCCGTCCAATCAGGAAGCCAATTGGCTGAAAGGACAGGTGATCCTATTGGACGCCTAGGAGGAAGGAGACGCATGGCGGAAGCCGCTGTGATGCAGAAGAGGAGAGAACACTGGAGCCACTGCCCGCCGCACGTAAGAGCCCGCAACCCGCCCACCGCCCGCCCGCAACCTAGATGGGATAAGTGCCAGGCTTGATGACCGACCAACCGCCACTGTGAACAACCAAAACTGGAAGTTATTAAATCCTAGTCCAGTGATGGTGAACCTTGGCACCCCAGATGTTTTGGAATTACATTTATCATGATGCTCAACTACACTGCAGAGTGCTTGAGCATCATGGGAAATGTAGTTCCAAAACATCTGGGGTGCCAAGGTTTGCCATCACTGTCCTAGTCAGTGTGACCGTCCACATTGGCTTCAAGGTCCCCAGTAGGACGCGAGAACCTGGAAACAGTGGTGTCATGGATCCGCAGTAATGTTTGTCTGTCAGCTTACCTTTCCATGTGTTCAGCTTGAGAGACCAGCCGCCCTTCAGCTGGTTGCTTAAGTATTCTCTCCTCAAAGCATGGCTCCACCTCAGGCCCTATCAGGGAACACTATATTAACCTGTGCACTGCAAGCCAACCCTGCTGATCAATTTTGTGTTTGGCTTCCGTGTGCTCCTTGCTGTGTGTTCTATGTCTGATTCTAGTTAGCTATCTTGGCTTGTTCCTGACTGTCCTTGTCTGCTTCATATCCCGACCTTGGCGTGTTCCTTGACTGTCCTTACCTGCTTGTTGCCCTGACCTTTGGCTATCTCCTGACTATCCTTTTGTTGTTGCAGTCTGCTGCTTCTCTCTACCTTCCTGTACTCTACCGTGAGCGTGATCTGGGAGGCCCTGGGGGTTGCGACCTGGAGCCAGACTGCAGCTAAATCCATCCCCACCACTAGGGGCCTCTGGTGAACACCCGCCGGCTCTTAGATTCCGCGCCCTGGGAAATACCTGTTGGTGCTCCAGAATACCTGCTCTCCTGAATCACCTAGAGCTCCATCCGCAGCAGCAGGACTCAGGTGATCTGACAAGTGGCATGTAGTGGCCGGGGGGTTCGATCCACTCCTTGTAAAAGTGTTTGGGCAGCTGTATAGATGCTTGGATCGTTTTTACAAAAAAGAGGATCACAGGCTGAAACAGATACCAGTATTATGACTACCTCTGTGTCCATGATCCTGGTATAACCACTTCAACCTGAGGTTTTTTATATACTGCCTAGGCGTATGAAGTGGTTAAAAATACTCATAAAAGGAATTGTGTAGAAGGAAAAGAAAGAAAATAAAGGTGTATATAGTAAGAGGACAGACTTACGTTGAGGTTCAGGCTTGACGAGAACTTCCCCTTTAATTTCACAACGTAAGGAGTTCCAATTAATGACATTTCCTTGGAGATCACCAGAGAGGACCTTCTGGATGTCTTCCTGAGTCAGGACATAATCCCACATGTGAATGTCACTTATTTCACCAACCAATGACTGAGAAGCATCAAACCCTCCACCAAAAGAATCCTGGTCTTGTCCCAGAACAATACTGCTTTCAGCATCGATATAATATCCACTTAGGCGCCCCCTTTCGGAGGAGAGCTTTCCATTGAGCCAAAGATAGGCCCCTTCATATCTGTTGTTCCAGGTCACACAGATGTGCCTCCAGTAAAAAGGTTTCCAGTTTGGTGTGAAAGCAGCCATTTCATTACTTTTGAATACCTTATAGGTGTATGGAGGCTCTAAGCATATATGAAAGGCATCAGGGTAGTGTGGAGCAGCCATAGAGAACAAAGAATAGGGGCGGGAAAGTTCACTGTAGGTACGTAGACAGAGGCTGACTTCAAACAATGGCTTAGTAATTGTAGGTCTTAGAATGACATGAGCTGTGTCGGTTTCTTTGGGGAAGACGAAGACTTTACCCTCCAAATCTAGGGAAGAAAACAGAAAAAAAAATAATCACTGCGACATTTCAAAGTTTTAGGTGCTGAACAAAAAATGTGTTAATGAAAGCTAGAGTCTAAAATAAAAAAACAGATCCGCTGATAAAGCTCAGGAAGGTAAATATATTCCTTTTTACTGCATGTATAAATATGTAGTTTGCAGATCTTGGACCATGAACAAAAGGAAAACGAATGTGTTTTGACAGCTTTTTGGCAAGTGTAGTGGCCTTTATTTGTTGCCACTCCTCTGGTGATGTAGTGGGTGGGGTCTGGCCGTTTAGGTATGGGAATGGGTGACCCCTGACCAGCACCATGTAGGTCTGTAGCCTGTGTACCTGCGTGGAAGAGAGAGCCCTGCAGGGCTAGACTTCCAGGAGGGGTAGTTATGGACTCATAACGGAGAAGGCAGAAGAACCTTGTCATCCCCAACCTTTAACCACTTGCCGGTCCGGCTAACAGTAATTATACTGCTGGCTGGTGGCTTGAGAAGGTGCCACAATGTACCTGTACGTTGCCCCGCTTATGCACACTGGTGTGTCCCCTGGGTGGTGGTTGAGCGATCTGCTACCTCTGTGTCAAAGGGACACAGCGGATTTTGGTGCTCGGTATCGGACCACTGTGATTGGCCCAGATACCATGTTATCTCTGTGCAATCACATGACACCTAGTAAAAAACAGGCATAAATGGAATCTATTGGGTTCTTGGCCAATCACAGCACTCTGTACCATATGATAGCTGTGGCCAGTCACAGCATCACAATAGTAAACCATGAGTCATGAATGAAAGTCATTCATGATACACTATATTGTCAAAAGTATTGTGACACCTGCCTTTACACGCACATGAACTTTGATGGCATCCCAGTCTTAGTCCGTAGGGTTCAATATTGAGTTGGCCCACCCTTTGCAGCTATAACAGCTTCAACTCTTCTGGGAAGGCTGTCCACAAGGTTTAGGAGTGTGTCTATGGGAATGTTTGACCATTCTTCCAAAAGTGCATGTGTGCGGTCAGGCACTGATGTTGGACAAGGAGGCCTAGCTCGGAGTCTGCACTCTAATTCATCCCAAAGGTGTTCTATCAGGTTAAGGTCAGGACTCTGTACAGACCAGTCATGTTCCTCCACCCCAAACTCACTCATCCATGTCTTTATGGACTTTGCTTTGTGCACTGGTGTGCAGTCATGTTGGAACAGGAAGGGGCCATCCCCAAACTGTCCCCACGAAGTTGGGAGTATGAAATTGTCCAAAATGTCTTGGTATGTTGACGCCTTAAGAGTTCCCTTCACTGGAACTAAGGGGCCAAGCCCAACCCCTGAAAAACAACCCCCCACCATAATCCCCCCCTCCACCAAAAGATTTGGACCAGTGCACAAAGAAGGATGGTCAAACATTCCCCCGCACCTAAACCTTGTGGACAGCATTCCCAGAATTGAAACTGCTATAGATGCAAAGGGTGGGCCAAATCAATATTGAACCCTATGGAGTAAGACTGGGATGCCATTAAAGTTCATGTCCGTGTAAAGGCAGGTGTCTCAATACTTTTGAAAACATAGTGTAGTTCAAACAATTGCTCTTAGGCTCCTTTCACACGAGGCGGACTCCGCTTCCACGGAGTCCGCCTCGGTCCGCCGGCTCAGCGGGAGATCTCTCCGTTGAACTCCACTGAGCCGGCGGATGACAGGTCCCTCTCTGCTTACTGAGCGGTGAGGGGCTTGTCAAGCGCCGCTGCTGCCTATGGAGAGATCGGACGAAAACGGACAGCATGTCCGTTTTCATCAGATCTCACCCGATCCGATCCGCCAGCGACAGATCCGAACGTAGAGGCATCCGTCTGCTTTTAGTGGATCGGACCGGGTTGGATGTCAGCGGACATGTCTCCGCTGACATCCGTTGCTCCATAGGCTAGCATGGAGCGCCCGTTCAGGTCTGCCGTCAAAAATGACAGGTGGACCTGAACGGTCCGATCGTGTTAAAGCGATTCTGATAAACTCATAGTAATGGGGATCCCAAACCTCATTCCTACTTTTGGTTCAGTATATTGTGTTCACTTTGAAAAAAAAAGATTGTAAACGGATCATAAAATCACAAGGAAGTGTTTTTTATAATTTGGAGTCCCATTCCAAATTTTTCGTTGTTCTACTTACTCCATGAGACAGTTGGTTATTTGTTGGGTGTTATGTCACCTATAATTGTCATCATCACCTCTTATTATTCATGAGTATGAGGAATATATCATCATTTTCAATTCAATTATATACTGACAGTTGGAGAATCTTATTAATTAAAAAGCTGAATATAGACAAATGATAGACTTACGCTGGTGTTTTAACTGGACGAGAACGTCCCCCTTGATTTCATAATGTAGAGATAGCCAGTTAATGACGTTTCCATGGAGATCACCAGAGATGACCTTCTTGATGTCTTCTGGAGTCAGGACATAATCCCACATGTGAACGTCACCTGTTTCACCGACCAATGACTGAGAAGCATCAAAAGAGTCTTGTTCCTGTCCCAGAACAATGCTGGCTTCAGCTGCAATATAAGACCCTTTCATGGAGACTCCTTCTGGGTAGAGTTTCCCATTGACCCAAAGTTGGACCACTCCAGTGTCGGAGTTCCAGGTCACACAGGTGTGTCTCAAAGACTCGGAGTCTGTCTTAAAACTAGTGACTTCCTGGTTGATATATATAGAACAAGTGTCCGGAGGCTGTATGTTGATTAGAAAGGCCTTTCCCCCCTCGGGAGTAGCAAGAGAGAAAACCGTATAGGGGCGTGAAAGATCAGAATAAGAGTGTAGACAAACGCTGACTTTCTGCAATGGCCTTGTGATTGAAGGGCTTAGAAGGACATGAGATGTGTTGGTTTCATAGGGGAAGACAAAGACTTTACCTTCCAGGTCTAGGGAAGAAAATAAAGACCATTACTGCTACATATCAAAGCTTTAGGTGCTGAACAATAAACTCAAAGTTTATAAACAGATAATAGAATTTGGAATAAAACTGGATACTCTCAGAGATCAGTAGATTCCATTTAATTTTGTTTCTAAATATTTATGTTTTGTATCCGGAAACTAATGTGCATTAGACATATGTGCGGTCCATTTCGTTTCCGAATCGAAATACGGACAATTTTTTTTGTTATTCGGAAATTCGGATGTACCCAAATTTCTGAATTACAAAGTACCAAATGTAAAAGAATCTAACATAATGAAACGAAATTCAGACAAAATTCTAATTCGAATCGTATTTTAAAACAAATTCTAAATCAATTTGAAAACAAGAGTAGAACAGAATAGAATATAAAATAATAGAATAAAATATAATCGAAACTAAAGGAATAGAATATAAAAGAATAGAAACTAAAGGAATAGTATATCAAAGAATAGAATCAAATAGAATCTAATAGAATACAAAATAAAATAAAGCAAATATAATAAAATAAAATAATAGAATAGAAAAGAATAGAGCAGGGATATGCAATTAGCGGACCTCCAGCTGTTGCAAAACTACAAGTCCCATCATGCTTCTGCCTCTGGGGGTCATGCTTGTGGCTGTCATAGTCTTGTTATGCCTCATGGGACTTGTAGTTCTGCAACAGCTGGAGGCCCGCTAATTGCATATCCCTGGAATAGAGTAACAGAACGGAATAGAATAGAAAAGACTAGAATAAAATATAATAGAAAATAAAGGAATAGAATATAAAAAATAGTATAGAAAATAAAAGAATCAAATAGATTACCAAATGAAATAATAGAAACAAATAGAATAAAACAAAACAGAATAAAATAAAATAGAATAAAAAATAAGGCAATAGAATATAAAAAAATAGGATAGAAAAGAATAGAAAATAAAAGGGTAGAATAGAATAGAAAACAGAACAAAATAGAATGTAAAATAGAAGAATAGAACAGAATAGAAAATAAAAGAATAGAAATAGAATAAAATAGATTCAATTTGAATTTAAATATCCAGGAACTAAAATAACATAGAATAAAATATGAAAGAATAGAATAAAAAAAATATAGGAAAGAATAGAACAAAATAGAAATAATATAACTGTTTTCCGAAATTCGAATTTCAAATAGAATAAATTTGACTTAGAATAGAATAGATTAAAATAGAATAGAAGATAAAAGAATAGAATATCAAAGAAAATAAGAGAAAAAGAATAGTATAAAAAAAGACTAGAATAAAGAATAGAATAAAATAGAAAGAATATAATTGTCTTCCGAAATTCTAATTTTGAATAGAACAAATTCAAATTCAAATGCCGAATTTTCTAATTTTCCGAATTGAGTTGAAATTAAATTAGATTAGACCGAATGCAGAGAATTCAAATTAACCACTTACCAACCGGCCCATAGCCGAATGACGGCTGCAGGGCGGTTGGATAACTCTGGGTGGACGTACTATGACGTCCTCCCAGAATTCCCCTCTCGCGCGCCCCCTGGGGCGCGCACCCGAACACATCCGTGACCGCCGGGTCCAGGGGACCCGGCGCATCACGGATCCCGGTAAATGGCCGCTGATCGCGGCCGTTTACCATGTGAACATGTGAACCATGTCGGCGCGATCACATGTAAACAGGCCGGCGTCATCTGATGACGCCGGTTCCTCTCCTCCCCTCCTGTGTACCGATCGGTACACTGTGGAGGAGAGGGGGATGGATGGATGTCTGCAGCGCTGTGGGCTGTATGTGTAGTGCCCACAGCGCTGGACAGAGACATCCAGCCATCCATCCATCCATGCTCAGCCATCCCTCACTACTAATGCTGTGCAATACTCTGCAATACCCCCACAATACTCTGCAATACCCCCACAATACTCTGCAATGCTGTGCAATACTCTGCAATACCCCCACAATACTCTGCAATGCTGTGCAATACTCTGCAATACCCCCACAATACTCTGCAATGCTGTGCAATACTCTGCAATACCCCCACAATACTCTGCAATGCCCCCACAATACTCTGCAATGCTATGCAATACTCTGCAATGCCCCCACAATACTCTGCAATGCTGTGCAATACTCTGCAATGCCCCCACAATACTCTGCAATGCCCGCGCCATACTCTGCCATGCCCCCGCCATACCCCGCCATACTCCGCCATACCCCGCCATACTCCGCCATACCCCGCCATACCCCGCCATACCCCGCCATACCCCGCCATACTCTGCCATACCCCGCCATACTCTGCCATACTCTGCCATACCCCGCCATACCCCGCCATACTCCGCCATACCCCGCCATACTCCGCCATACTCCGCCATACCCCGCCATACCCCGCCATACTCTGCCATACTCCGCAATACCCCGCCATACCCTGCCATGCTGAGCCATGCTCAGCTGTACTCGCCCTCTGTATGTGGCCAGGCTGTGGAAGTCTCACACATGGGGTATCGCCGTACTCAGGAGGAGCAGGAGAATCTATTTTGGGGTGTCATTTTTGGTATGTACATGTTATGTGGTAGAAATATTGTATAAATGGACAACTTTGTGTTAAAAGAAAAAAGCGTTTTAACCACTTCCCGCCCGCCGGCCGTCATACAACGTCCTTGACTTTGTGCGGAGATATCTGAATGATGGTTGCAGCTACAGGCATCATTCAGATATCAGCTTTTTCAGCCGGCGATTCCCTACACCATGAGAATGATCATAGCGGCTGTTCCACTGCTTGATCGTTCTTACGGGAGGCGAGAGGGGACGTCCCCCCTTCCCGCCGCCTTGCGGTGCTTCTACCGACTCACCGCTACGATCGAAGCAAGGATCTTTTTTTTTTTTTTTTTTTTTTTTAATTTCAGGCTTCCCAGCCTAGAGGTGAGATGTGGGGTCTTATTGACCCCATATCTCACTGTAAAGAGGACCTGTCATGCCATATTCCTATTACAAGGCTGTTTATATTCCTTGTAATAGGAATAAAAGTGGTCAAAATTTTTTTTTTTTTGGAAAAAAGCATCAAACTAAAATAAATAAAGTAAAATGAACAATAAAAAAAAAAAAAATTTTTAAAGCGCCCCTGTCCCTGTGTGCTCGCATGCAGATGCAGAAGCGAACGCATACGTAAGTCCCGCCCACATATGAAAACGGTGTTCAAACCACACATGTGAGGTATCGCTGCGATCGGTAGAGCGAGAGCAATCATTTTGGCCCTACACCACCTCTGTAACTCAAAACATGTAACCAGTAAAAAATTTTAAAGCGTCGCCTATGGGGATTTTTGAGTAGCAAAGTTTGGCGCCATTCCACAAGCGCGTGCAGTTTTGAAAGGTGACATGTTGGGTATCTATTTACTCGGCCTAACTTCATCTTTCACATTATGCAAAAACATTGGGCTAACTTTACTGTTTTGGTTTTTGTAAAGCACAAAACAGTTTTTAAAAAAAAAAAAACGCTTTAAAAAAATTGCTGCGCAAATACCGTGCGAGATAAAAAGTTGCAACGACCGCCATTGTATTCTCTAGGGTCTTTGCTAAAAAAACATATATAATGTTTTGGGGTTCTATGTAATTTTCTAGCTAATAAATGATGATTTTTACATGTAGGAGAGAAATGTCAGAATTGGCCTGGGTGCTCCAGAACGCCTGAAGGTGCTCCCCTGCATGTTGGGCCTCTGTATGTGGCCACGCTGTGTAAAAGTCTCACACATGTGGTATCGCTGTACTCGGGAGTAATAGCAGAATGTGTTTTGGGGTGTAATTTGTGGTATGCATATGCGGTCTGTGAGATATACCCTGCTAATATGACAATTTTGTGGAAAAAAAAAAAAGTAAAAAAAAAAAACCTTGATTTTGCAAAGAATTGTGGGAAAAAATGACAACTTCAAAAAACTCACCATGCATCTTTCTAAACACCTTGGAATGTCTTCTTTCCAAAAAGGGGTCATTTGGGGGGTATTTGTACTTTTCTGGCATGTTAGGGTCTCAAGAAATTAGATAGGCCGTCAGTAATTCAGGTGTGATCAATTTTCAGATATGCGCACCATAGCTTTTGGACTCTATAACTTTCAAAAAGACCAAATAATATCCACCGATTTGGGTTATTTTTACCAAAGATATGTAGCGGTATAAATTTTGGCCAAAATATATGAAGAAAAATTACTAATTTGCAAAATATTATAACAGAAATGAAGAAAAATGTATTTTTTTACAGATTTTTCGGTCTTTTTTCTTTTACAGCGCAAAAAATAAAGAACCCAGCAGTGATTAAATACCACCAAAAGAAAGCTCTATTTGTGTGAAAAAAAGGACAAAAATTTCATAAAGATACAGTGTTGCATGACTGAGTAATTGTCATTCAAAATGTGAGAGCACCAAAAGCTGAAAATTGGTCTGGTTAGGAAGGGGGTTTAAGTGCCCAGTGGTCAAGTGGTTAAAAAAATGAATAAACGAAACAAAACAAACTCCAAAAATGAATAAAATTAAGCAAATTTAACTAAACAAAATTATTTAACTAACGAATCGAAGTGAAACAGATTTTTTTCGGTTGGCACATGTCTAATGTGCATTGGCAGCTTACATTTTCCATCTTCCCAGACAGCCAATGAGGGGTGTGACTTGTATCTCCAAATGTTCTGCTCACAATTTAATAAAAGTGGAGGCCTCAGTTATAGAAGTATTGGAGTCCCGCTGTTATGGCAGCAGCTAACTGCCATAACCCTGGTACCTCTCCTTCAGCGGGCGGTCCACTTCAAGATAAAAGTGGTCTCTGCGGCAGATCACTTTTATCTGCGCCGGGAGAGGGACCCCCCTCCCGCCGCTCTCCGGTGTCCTCCGCCTCTTACCGGAGCCGTCGGCAGGGGCGGAGGCGATCGTGTCCTGTCCCTGGCTTGACATGGAGACGAGTGAGGAGAAGATGGCCCCCACCCGGCTCCATACCACTGCAGGGCTCTTAAAGGGACTTTTTTATTTTTTATTTTGTTTCATATGACATAAAAATATATATACATTTTTTATTGAATTTTAGTGTAAATATGAGATGTGAGGTCTTTTTGACCCCAGATCTCATATTTAAGAGGTTCTGTCATGCTTTTTTCTATTACAAGGGATGTTTACATTCCTTGTAATAGGAATAAAAGTGACACCATTTTTTTAAAATGAAAAGTGTAAAAAAAAAATAAAAGGTAAAAAAAAAAAAAGAAAAAAAAATTTAAAGTGCCCCGTCCCACTGAGTTTGCGCACAGAAGCGAACGCATAAGTGAGCAGCGCCCGCATATGAAAACGGTGTTAAAACCACACATGTGAGGTATCGCCGCGATTGGTCGAGCGAGAGCAATAATTCTATTCCTAGACCTCCTCTGTAACTCAAAACATGCAACCTGTAAAAATTTTTAAACGTCGCCTATGGAAATTTTTAAGGGTAAATGTTTGTCGCCATTCCACGAGCGGGCGCAATTTTGAAGAGTGACATGTTGGGTATTAATTTACTCGGCGTTACATTATCTTTCACAATAAAAAAAAAAAAATCGGGATAACTTTACTGTTGTCTTATTTTTTAACTCAAAAAGTGTATTTTGTAAGACCGCTGCGCAAATATGGTGTGACAGAGAGTATTGCAACGACCGCCATTTTATTCTCTAGGGTTCTAGAAAATATATATATATAATTTTTGGGGGTTCTAAGTAATTTTCCAGCAAAAAAAAATGTTTTTAAACACCAAATCTCAGAAAGAGGCTCGGTCCTTAAGTGGTTAAAAGCCAGCAGATAAACATACCGCAGCTGCTGACCTTTAATAATAGGACCTGGAGTCCAGAGATGTAATTTCCATCAGCTGTCAGGTGCTGCCGCCGCCATTGCGGGTAAGGGAACCTGGTAGTGTAGCCTTGCGTCTTCACTTCGGGGACTCTACTGGGCATGCACGAGGCTCCGCTCCTCTCTCCCGCTTGCCCTACGGCGGGGGAAGGAGGAGGGAGGAGGAGGTAGACAAGCTGCTAGCGTAATTTGCCACGGCCTGGACTACCAAAAGTGGGGACAGGATACCTGTCAAAGACGCCCCCCTCCCCCGAAAGGTGCCAAATGTGGCACCAGAGGGGAGGAGGAGACAAATGAGCGGAAGTTCCACTTTTGGGTGGAACTCCGCTTTAAACACTTGCCCACCGGACACTCCCACCTCCTTCCTGCCCAGGCCAATTTTCAGCTTTCAGCGCTGTCACACTTTGAATTACTCAGTCATGTAACATTGTACACATATGACATTTTTATCATTTTTTCACACAAATAGAGATTTCTTTTGGTGGTATTTAATCTCCACTATGGGGGTTTTATTTTTTGCTAAACAAATGAAAAAAGAATGAAAATTTTAAACAAAACAAAGTGTTTCATATTTTGTTATAAAATTTTTGAAACAGGTAATTTTTCTCCATCACTGATGTGCGCTGATGAGAGGGCACTGATGGGCACTGATGGACAGTAATAGATTGAACTGATGGGCACTGATAGGCACTGATGAGGTGGCAATGATGGGCACTGATAGGTGGCCCTGATGGGCACAGATGAGGCAGCACTGGTGGGCACTGATGAGGTGGCACTGTGGGGCACTGATCAGGAGGCACTGAAGAGGCTGCACTGATGGACACTGATAGGTGGCACTGATGGGCACCAATAGGTGGCAATAATGGGCACTAATGAGGCGACACTGGTGGGCATTGATCAGGAGGCACTGATGAGGCTGCACTGATGGGTGGCACTGATAGGCACCTATAGGTGGCATGGAGAGGTGTCACTGATGGCCACTGATAGGTGGCACTGATATGCAGCAATGATAGGCAGCACTGATAAGGAACACTGATGATGAGGCACTAATGGGCACTGATTAGCAGCACTGATAGGTGGCACTGGTGGGCACTGATTAGCAGTACTGATGGACACTGATAGATGGGCACTGATTAGAAGCACTGGTGGGCACTGGTAGGTGGCACTGGTGGGCCCTGATTAGCAGTACTGATGGGCACTGATAGATAGCACTGGTGGGCACTGATTAGTAGTACTGATGGACATTGATATATGGCACTGAGGGGCACTGATTAGCAGCACTGGTGGGCACTTAGGGGACCGATGTCCTTCTAACAGAAGCCAGTTAATGGCTTTCTTCTTTTCTTCATGCTGACAGCGCGAAAATAAAAAAGCCAGTAACAAGCTTGTTTACTTCCGTGATCAGCTGTCATTGGCTGACAGCTGATCACGTGGTAAAGGGGCCGCTGTATTTGGCCCTTCACCCGATTTGTGATCAGCTGAGTCCCAAGGTGCCCCAGGGGGTGCGAGGGCAGCTCAAGAATGGAAGGATGTCCATGTACGCCCTCCCGGCATTTTAAGCCCACACTGTAGCCGTCTTTTGGCTATACCGCAGGCGCCAAGTGGTTAATAATGATATTGCTACATTTCATTCACACTGTATGTTAATGGTTGCAGGTCAACATATAACATTAAAGGACAATTGTACCTTTTATAGTAATGCCTTTCATCTTTTAGATTTCAGCCATCACTTTCTACCACTGATGGTGTTTTAGAAGAAGGAGCAGACACAGAAAGAATGGTACCTATCTGCAGCCCATCAGAGTACCTGAGTACCTATCTGCAGCCCATCAGAGTACCTGAGTACCTATCTGCAGCCCATGCCTCATAGAACATACATTGGGGTGTTTGCTTTCCAAAATGGGGTCATTTTTTTAGGTTAATTCCACTGTCCTGGTGCTCCAGGACCTTCAAAAGTGTGATAGGTCATCAGGAAATTAGATTAATAATTTATGCCCCCAGAACGCCTGAAGGTGCTCCCTGCATGTTGGGCCTTCTGTATGTTGTCAGGCTGTGGAAAAGTCTCACACATGAGGTATCACCATACTGAGGAGGAGTAGCAGAATGTATTATGGGGTGTAATTGGAAGTATGCATATGCTGTGTGTGAGAAATAACTTGTTAATATGACAATTTTGTGTAAATAGAGAGAGAGAGAGAGAGAGAGAGAGAGAGGTATATAATTTCTTAATTTTACCAAGAATTGTGGGAAAAAAAATTGCAACTTCAAAAAACTCACCATGCCTCTTACTAAATATCTTGGACTGTCTACTTTCCAAAAAAAAAAAAAGGGGTCATTTGGGGTGTATTTGTACTTCCCTAACATTTCAGGGCCTCAAGAAATGAGATAATCCATCAAGTCAAGAAATTGGTGGACTTTGTGGGCACATAATGAGAGGGAGACTTGTTCAATCTCTATATATGATAAAAATGTCATATGAGTACAGTATAGTATGACCGCGCAATTGTCATTGTAAGTGTGAGAGCGCTGAGAGCTGAAAATTGGTCTGGGAAGGAGGGGGGTGAAAGTGCCCGGTATTGAAGGGGTTAAAGCTGAACGCAGCCCATCAATGTAAGTTACTTTTCTGGCATGCCGGGATTGCTAACTGTCACATTTGCTTGTGCCCTCCACCAAACTGTCAAACGATAAAACCTCTTCTAGACTTTTCCAAAATTTTTTGCTTACATGTAACACTTAGTATTTTTTGCTAGAAAATTACTTAGAACTCCCAAACGTCATATATGCTTTTTTTTAAAAGCAGGGGCCCTAGAGAATAAAATTGCGGTTACGTAACCCGATTATTTGTAAGTTATAAAATATGATGTTACGCCACGTAAATAGATACCAAACATGTCATGCTTTAAAGTTGAGCACGCCCCTGCAATGGCGACAAACAACGTAAATTTTACTATCCATAGGCAACGCTTTAAAAGCTCTTACAGGTTACCACTGGTCTGGTGCTAGAATTACTGCCCATGATTCGACGTTTGCATGCTCGAGCATGAGGTGGCAGGGACACATATTTTTATTTTTTTATTTATGCACAGTTTCTTTACATTTTTTTTAAAAATCACTTTTATTGCTGTCACAAGTTATGTAAACATCCTTGTGACAGCAATAGGCATGTGACAAGTCCTCTATATGGAGAAATCCCTCCTCTGCCCTTAAGAGCATTCAAAACACCAAGATCTGTGCTTTTGATTTTTTTTTTTAAATAGCACAGTTGACATCCGGGTAAACCTGAAGTGATGTCAGGTCATACTTCCAGGTTACCATAGCGGAGACCCAATCAAAGCCGATCGCAGACGGCAGTGCTGGGACAAGCCATCCAGCGCCCAGGGCAAAGATGCCAAACTGAACTGCACCCCCCCTTCCCTCAGGGTTAGGGTCACAGTGCCCACATCCCTGCAATATACCATTGTGCCCAGGGCAGCTGCTTCTCTTGCCCACCTCTTGTCCTGGCTCTGCTGGACGAGAGAGCCTAAGCAAGCTGCAGAAGGCAGCGGGGGGATGTCCCCTCCTGCTGCTTGCAAAAGCAGTGCAGTGGCTAGCTAGCCGCTAGGATTACTTTTACAAGAGAGTCGGCCGCTGGCTTTAACAATACAGTATGGGGGTGATGCCTGTGGCTGCATATCATCTCAGTATAACCACCGAAAGTCCTATGTAGGGATGAGCCGAACACCCTCCGGTTCGGTTCACAGCAGAACATGCGAACAGGCAAAAAATTTGTGCGAATACCGTCTATGGGACACGAACATGAATAATCAAAAGTGCTAATTTTAAAAGCTTATATGCAAGTTATTGTCATAAAAAGTGTTTGGGGACCTGGGTCCTGCCCCAGGAGACATGTATCAATGCAAAAAAAGTTTTAAAAACGGGCGTTTTTTCGGGAGCAGTGATTTTAATAATGCCTAAAGTGAAACAATAAAAGTGAAATATTCCTTTAAATTTTGTACCTGGGGGTGTCTATAGTATACCCGTTTACGTAAACGGGTGACCCCGCCCCCCCCCCTGACACCACGGGGAAAGCCATAGGGAAGTCCCCGTGCGTCAGAGGGGGGAGGGGTCACCGGGTGGCCCTGTCCTCAGTTATATAAGAGCTGTCACAAGAACAGAAGTGTTACACAGTGGGAGACTCCCATTGAGGCGGATCGTCCGGAGGACATAGTGGGGAAGCCAGAGGAACATGCCGGAGGAGAAGACCGGAGGAAGAAGCAGAGAACCAGAAGAAGATAGAGGAAGAAGCGGGGGAAGAACAAGATGGAGGAAGAAGAAGAAAACCGAAGGAAGACCAGAAGAAGATGGAAGAAGAAGCGGGGAAAGAAGAAGACATTAATAAAGGAATTGTCAAAGACCGGCTATTGTCTTTTTTAATATTTTTGACACTTTTTTTGTGAAATGGTAGGGGTACTTGTACCCCATTACCAATTCACACAGGGAGGGTGGGATCTGGGGGTCCCCTTGTTAAAGGGGTCTTCCAATTCTGATAAGACCCCGCCCAAATACCCCCACAACCACCGGGCAAGGGTTGTGGGGATGAGGCACTTGTCCCCATCAACATGGGGACATCCTTCCCATGTTGAGGGCATGTGGCCTGGTACGGTTCAGGAGGGGGGGCGCTCTCTCGTGCCCCCCTCTTTTCCTGTAGCCTGCCAGGTTGCGTGCTCGGCTAAGGGTCTGGTATGGATTTTTGGGGGGACCCCCACGCCATCTTTTAAAAAAAATTGGCACAGGGGTTCCCCTTAATATCCATACCAGACCTGGTATGGAATTTGGGGGGACCCCCACGCAATTTTTTTTTTTTTTATTTTGGTTCGGGGTTCTCCTTAATATTCATACCAGACCCAAAGGGCCTGGTAATGGACTGTGGGGGAATCCCATGGCGTTTATTCCAATGACTTTTATGTCTATTGCTGCATTTGCCAGGACCAACAATTCATTAATAGCCGCGAGTACTTTTAAATGACTTTTTTTTCTTTAGAAATGTCATTTTGCTCTCAGACTGTTCTAAACACGGGAAACATGCACCACTTTACAGGTATACTATAGACACCCCCCAGGTACGAAATTTAAAGGAATATTTCACTTTTATTGTTTCACTTTAAGCATTATTAAAATCACTGCTCCTGAAAAAACGGCCATTTTTAAAACTTTTTTTGCATTGATACATGTCCCTTGGGGCAGGACCCGGGTCCCCAAACACTTTTTACGACAATAACTTGCATAATAACCTTTAAAATTAACACTTTTGATTTCTCCCATAGACTTTTAAAGGGTGTTCCGTAGCTTTCAAATTTGCCGCGAACACCCCAAATTGTTCGCTATTCGGCGAACGGGCGAACAGCCAATGTTGGGGTCGAACTCATGTTCGACCCAAACATAAAGCTCATCCCTAGTCCTATGGCATACAGGTACATTGCTGGTCCAGAAGTGGTTGTAAAGTCACAAAAAAGAGCTTTTATTTTAGTACTCTCATCAATAGGAATCTGGGTTACCACTTCTGGTTTTTCTAGTTACTCCATGAGAACATTGATTCCTGGTGTGATTTTTTCACTTATAATTGTCATTGCCACCTCTCAATGCTGATGTACATGACAAATAAATCATCATTTTTAGAGTTATTCTGTATTAAACGTTGGAGGATCTTAAAAATGAAAGTGTATATAGATAGGATGACAGACTTACGCAAATTTGTAGGCTGGAGAAGAACGTCCCCTTTCATTTCATAGAGTAGAGACTTCCAATTAATGACATTTCCATGGAGATCACCAGAGAGGATCTTCTGGATGTCTTCCTGAGTCAGGACATAATCCCACATGTGGACATCACTTATTTCACCAACCAATGACTGCTTAGCATCAAACCCTCCACCAAAAAAATGTTGTTCCTGTCCAAGAATAATACTGGTTTCAGTTACATTAAACTCTCCCCAAATATATCCTTTGGAGGAATTCTTCCCATTATCCCAAAGTTGAACTGTCCAAGTTTTTGAGTCCCAAGTCAGACAGGTATGGCTCCAGTCCAGAGACTCTGAGTCTCTCTTGATAATATGGTTTCCATGGTTTATGTATACAGTATAGGTGGTTGGAGCCTGGAACTTGATTAGAAAAGCATCTCTGTATGCTGGAGTAGCTAAAGAGAAGAGAGAATACTGGCGTGAAAGCTCACTGTAGGTACGTAGACAGACGCTGACATCCTGCAATGGTCTTGTAATTGTAGGTCTTAGAATGACATGAGCTGTGTTGGTTTCCTTGGGGAAGACGAACATTTTACCCTCCAAGTCTAGGAAAGGAAATAGACAAAACTCATTACTGGTACTTATCAAAGCTTTAGATGCAGAACAATAAACTCAGCATGTATTTATAGTTGATAGAGCCTAAAAATTACAAATAATTAGATACGCTCATATATCTCAAGAGGATCACTAATATTTCTTCTACTTTGTGTAGAGATTTGTCATTTTGTATGAAAAGAAAACAAATGTGATCTGACAGCTTCCATGTCCCACCTCCTTAGTTGGCCAAAAAAGGTATTTATTTTATCTCCAAATGTTCTGATAATATTTGAAATAAACACAGACCTCATTTCTGAAATATTTTGAAATATAGGAACCTCAGCACTATCGGGTATATAAGCTGGATGCCACAGTCATGAATAAATTAATATTAAAACTATAAGTACATTTCATTGTTTAATTAATGGTTGCAGGTTACCATATGGCACCAAATCTGAGCTCATTGGTTTAGTTTGACTCTGTCAGTATTTAAGTATATCCCATATCCTGATAACTTTGGTCAGTGGGGCTGTCTGGGAGTGCCAGTGTTAGACAATGGCCCATTGTACAGTTCTAAATAAGGTATGTAATAGTTCTTCACAATAAGATGGTACAGTGGGAAAAGAAGTGAATAGTAGCCATATGGGCAGTGATAGAGATACAGGTTGGGCTGCTAGTTATGCCACCAATGATGTCACACTGTGCCATGGGGGTTGTAGTACTCTACAACTCCAGAAAATGTGGTTAAATGTACTGTATCTAAAGCATGTGTGCGGTTCTCCAGGGAATATTGTTGGCGTCTTTTGCGGAGTCATACACCACCCTGTATGCAATTTAATGTCCATTTCATCTACTGAAAGAGACTAAGTAGATTTATAGATGGTATTGAGCTTTTCACCTCACTGTTGGGGAGGGAAGGCTTCCAAGCAGTTTCTCACTGGCTCATATGGTGTGGTATGGTTCAGGTGATGGGGTTGCATGCTTGTCTTACCCCTTTCCTGGCCTGCAAGACTGCACGCTAAGATAAGGGTCTGGTATGGATTTTGAGGGGGGCCTCCATGCTTTCTTTTCTTGGTTTTTGCATGGGGTTCCTCCATAAAATCCTGAGTTTGGACTTGATTAAACACAGTGGACCAACACCAGCAGATGACATGGCTCCAACTTCACACTGGACCTCATGCAACTTGGATTCTGTGCCTCTCCACTCTTTCTCCAGACTCTGGGACCTTGAGACCTTGATTTCCAAATGAAATGCAAAATTTTCCACAGTCCATGATGCTTTGGGAAGCCATGTCATCTACTGGTGTTGGTCCACTGTGTTTTATCAAGTCTAAAGTCAGTGCAGCCATCTAGTAGGAAATTCTAGAGCACGTCATGCTTTTCTCTGCTGACCAGCTTTATGGAGATGCTGATTTCATTTTCCAGCAGGACTTGGCATCTGCCAACACTGCCAAAACTACCAATACCTGGTTTAATGATTATGGTATCACTGTGCTTGATTGGCCAGCACCTGACCCAAATCCCATAGAGAGTTTTTGGGGCATTGTCAAGAGGAAGATGAGAGACACCAGACCCATCAATGCAGATAAGCTGAAGGCCACTATCAAAGCAACCTGGGGTTCAATAACACCTCAGCAAAGCTACAGGCTGATCACCTCCATGCCACATCACATTGATGTAGTAATTCATGCAAAGGGAGCCCCGACCAAGTATTGAGTGCATACTATACTGTACATGGACATAGCTATCAGTAAGCCAACATTTCTGTATTCAAAATCCTTTTTTTTATTGGTCTTATGTAATATTCTAATTTTCTGAGATACTGAATTTCGGGGGATCACTAGCTGGAAGCCATAATCATCAAAATTAAAAGAAAGAAATGCTCGAAATCTATCACTCTGTGTGCAACACATCTATATAAAATATATGAGTTTCATTTTTGAATTGAATTACTGATAATAAATTAACTTTTTGATGATATTCTAATTTTATGAGATGCACCTGTATATCTGATGTACTGACGGCCAATCTCATCCTTCCTGAGGCCCGAAAAAGCCAGGACAGCACAAATACCTCCAAAATGACCCCTTTGTGAAAAGTAGACAGTCCAATGTATTTAGTAAAAGGCATGGGAAGTTTTTTGAAGTTGTAATGTTTTGTCAAAATCTTTGGGAAAATTAAGATTTTTTTTTCACTATTTTCTTTTTTACATACTGTCACCAGTGCAGCAATGTTTTTAGTAAAAGGCATGGTGAGCTTTTTGAAGTTGTCACAATTATTTGGAAAAACTAAGAAAATAAATAAAACTATACTGTGTACTATTGTGATAGCTTTGATTGGCCCCAGTACCATGTGATCACTGTGACCAATCACAGAGATCACAATAGTTCACAATGATCGGCTGTGAATGAAAGCCATTGTGTACTATTGTGATAACTTTGATTGGCTCCATACCATGTGATCACTGTGACCAATCGCAGAGATCACAATAGTTCACAATGATCGGCTATGGATAAAAGACATTGTATAACATTTTGATAGCTTTGATTGGCCCCGTACCATGTGATCACTGTGACCAATCACAGAGATCACAATAGTTCACAATGATTGGATATGAATGAAAGCCATTGTGTAACATTTTGATAGCTTTGATTGGCCCCGTACTATGTGATTACTGTGACCAATCACAGAGATCACAATAGTTCACAATGATCGGCTATGAATGAAAGTCATTGTGTACTATTGTGATAACTTTGATTGGCTCCATACCATGTGATCACTGTGACCAATCGCAGAGATCACAATAGTTCACAATGATCGGCTATGGATAAAAGCCATTGTATAACATTTTGATAGCTTTGATTGGCCCCGTACCATGTGATCACTGTGACCAATCACAGAGATCACAATAGTTCACAATGATCGGCTATGAATGAAAGCCATTGTATAACATTTTGATAGCTTTGATTGGCCCCAGTACCATGTGATCACTGTGACCAATCACAGAGATCACAATAGTTCACAATGATCGGCTATAAATGAAAGTCATTGTGTACTATTGTTATAGCTTTGATTGGCCCCATACCATGTGATCACTGTGACCAATCACAGAGATCACAATAGTTTACAATGATCGGCTATGGATGAAAGCCATTGTATAACATTTTAATAACATTGATTGGCCCCGTACCATGTGACCAATCACAGAGATCACAATAGTTCACAATGATCGGCTATGAATGAAACTAATTGTGTACTATTGTGATAGCTTTGATTGGCCCGAGTACCATGTGACCACTGTGACTAATCACTGAGATGGTTAAGTTTGGAAGTGGTTAAGACCCTGCATGTCTTATTAAAGAGAAACTGTCATCAGAAGAATCACCACATAGGGGACTTGTTGTCCCCTATGTGATAAAAAAAAAAAAAAAAAGTTAAGCAAAGAAATTTTTTTTTTTGCAAAAAAAAAAAAAAAACAAGTTACACCCAAGCACATAAATCCCCCCCCCCCCCAAAAAAAAAAATTATGCACGCACCAATATAAATGCAATGCACATAAATTCGTAATTTTGAAAACTCGTAAATTCGTAAATTTGAAAATCTGAACAGAAAAACGTTATTTTTTTAAATTTTTTTAATTGCTTTTAAGTGTAAATATGAGATGTGAAGTCTTTTTGACCCCCAGATCTCACATTAAAGAGGTCCTGTCATGCTTTTTTTTTCTATTACAGGCGATGTTTACATTCCTCGTAAAAGGAATAAAAGTGACCCAATTTTTTTTTGAACCACTTGCCGACCACCTCACGACGATATACGTCGGCAGAAGGGCACGTACAGGCAGAATCACGTACCTGTACGTTGCCCTTTAAGAGGCGGCCGCGATCGCCTCATGGAGAGGATGAACGGGGAGATGCCGATGTAAACAGCATCTCCCCGTTCTGCCTAGTGACCGTGTCACTCGATCTCTGCTCCCTGTCATCGGAGCAGCGATCAGTGAACTGTAATACACAGCCACCCCCCCCCCCACAGTTAGAAACACGCCCCTAGGACACACTTAACCCCTACACTCCCACCTAGTGGTTAACCCCTTCACTGCCAGTGACATTTTTACAGTAATCAATGCAATTTTTTAGCATTGATCGCTGTATTAATGCCAATGGTCCCAAAAATGTGTCAAAAATGTCCGATGTGTCCGCCATAATGTCGCAGTCACGAGAAAAATCGCTGATCGACGTCATTTAAAAAAAATAAAAATGCCATAAAACTATCAAAAAAAATAAAAATGCCATAAAACTATCCCCTATTTTGTAAACACTATAACTTTTGCGCAAACCAATCAATAATCGATTATTGCATTTTTTTTTACCAAAAATATATAGAAGAATACATATCGGCCTAAACTGAGGAAAAAAATATTTTTTTTATATATTTTTGGGAGATATTTCTTATAGCAAAAAGTAAAAAATATTGCATTTTTTTCAAAATTGTTGCTCTATTTTTGTTTATAGCGCAAAAAATAAAAACTGCAGGGGTGATCAAATACCACCAAAAGAAATCTCTATTTGTGAGAAATAAAGGACATCATTTTTGTTTGGGAGCCACGTCGCACGACCGCGCAATTGTCAGTTAAATCGATGCAGTGCCGAATCGTAAAAATTGCTCTGGTCAGGAAGGGGGTAAATTCTTCCGGGGCTGAAGTGGTTAAATGGACAGTGTAAAAATAAAAAATAAAATGTCAAATAAATAAGAATTTTTTTTCTTAAATGTTTTAAAGTGCCCCGTCCCTCCGTGCTCACACGCAGAAGCGAGCGCATACGTAAAACATGCCCACATATGAAAACAGTGTTCAAACCACACATGTGAGGTATTGCCGCGATCGTTATGCCGCATACAGATGATCGGACATTCCGACAACAAAATCCATGGATTTTTTCCGACGGATGTTGGCTCAAACTTGTCTTGCATACACACGGTCACACAAATGTTGTCGGAAATTCCGATCGCCAAGAACGCGGTGATGTACAACACGTACGATGAGCCAAGAAAAATTAAGTTCTATAGCCAGTGTGGCTCTTGATTGCGAGCATGTGTGGAATTTTGTGCGTCGGAATTGTCTACACACGATCGGAATTTCCAACAACAAGTTTTGTTTGTCGGAAAATTTGAGATCCAGCTCTCAAACACTTGTTGTCGGAAATTCCGACAGCAAATGTCCGATGGAGCCCACACACGGTCGGAATTTCCGACAGCAAGCTCACATTGAACATTTGTTGTCGGAA